>NC_046222.1:120252395-120552395 GCF_009819885.2 Catharus ustulatus
CTTAACTTTTTTCTAAATAGCTTCCCAGTTTCAGTTTTTAAAACCTTTTGCACCTTAGGTAAATCTTAGTGCTGGTAAGTCAAACAAACAAGAAATAAATTTTGGTAAGAAAAAATGGAGAAAATCCCATGGAATTTATTTCAATATTTAGGAATGAACTAAATTATATTCAAAAGTGTACATTTCCCAATTATCTTACTGGGTTTTGAATTAAATTTGGCTTTCTGATGTCCCTTTTCTGAGAGCTGAATCAATCTTAGGGATTTTGACCAGGAAACAAAGGGGAGAAGGGAGAAGGTACATGAAGCTGAGGTTATTAACTTTGTAAGTGATGTTCCACCTTCTACCACTTCAGACACTTTTTTGAGAATATTTAATCTTATATGTAGCCTGAATTTTTTCATTAGGGCTTTAATTAAGCTGTGTCTGCCCCAGCTCATTAGTCACAGAGTCACAGAATCATCAAGGCTGGGAGATACCAGTGAGATTTCCCAGTCCCACTGCCAGCCCAGAGAGGTCTGGAAAAGTTTGGGAAGTGGGACCACAAGAACCTCATGAGTAATGAGCAGATGTGACTCAGTTTCTCCATGCAGAAAATGCCAATCTTTAATGTTAAACCCCATTTTTATACAGTTTTCAACACCTTGTGTATAACACCAGTTGGTTCATAACTTTCTTGCTGTTCAATTCATTGGTTAGTAAATGGCATTTTACTTGTTCATCAAATCTTTCTGTTCCTGGATAATTTACATATTTTATTCACTGATTCCCATGGGACAGATTTCTTGTTTTTGGCAGGTGCAAAGGATTCTCGATCAGAACAGTTTGTTGTGCAAACACCTTTCATTCTTACAATGAGAAGTTACAAGCTAATTGTTAGCTTAGCTAGAGTAGCAGGGCCTAAACCATATTTTATAAGGTTTTTTTATAAGGTTTGTTTTATGTATCTTTACCTGTATGGAACAAGGTTGAACAAGGCCAAATGCTGCAGCTGGGATGGAGCATTTGGGAATCCTGGAATCACAGGATCATCGAGGTTGGAAGGCACTTTCAGGACCACCCACCCCCTAATCACCCCTAAAACACATCCCAAAGTGCCACATCCTCATGCACATTCCAGCAGTGATTCGCTGTGTCTTTAACAGGGATTTTGTTCTGAGCACCTTGGATTTCTGCAAATGTTCAGCATCTGAAAGGCAAAGCCCACCAGTCCCCAGCACAGCTCCTACCCCAAGCTCCACATCAGCTGTGCCAGTAAATCCCACCTCCCACTTCCAGTCAGAGGAATGTTTGGGACCTTATCTATGCAGTGAAAAACATTCCCCAGGTGGAAAGGAAAGGTCCCTGCAGGTCCCCAGGCAGCACAGAAGGGTTGTCCCAGTGGAGCCATCCCCAGTGTTTGCCCTCAGAAATTTCAGTTCTCAAAGCCAACAGCCCGGGCCACATTGCAGGTATTAACTGTACTCCACCTGTGTTGCAATCCAGGGCAAAAATGCACCTTTGCAATCCTAAACTTGTGCTTTTAGGCAAGATGTTCCACCAGATTAACTGCAGGAGGAAAGGGTCAGTTATAAACTATGCATGCTTGTCCTCACTGAGCTATGCAAGGTCAGCCTTTGCTGATAAGGATGAAGATACTCTGTATTCCTTTAAAAATGGGGTGCCTTGTGAAGAAATAAACTGGATTTCCAAGGAACTGGCTGCTGCCATTTATTTTTCAATGCATTCATTGCTGTCATTTCAGCACAGACTGTGAGAAGCTGAGTGCTCACTGTGGTTTTACAGCTGAATAATCCCTAAGATTTAATATTAATTTAATATTAATTTAATATTAATTTAATATTAAATATTTAGATTTAATATTTAAATATTGTTATATAATGAGAAAAATGGACTTGGCAGAAGTTCACAACAAAATGCAAGTGCACAGGGTTCTGAAATCCCCTCTCCTAAGGACATCACACTCAGAGAGGTTTTCCCCTTTCTCTTGTGTTGATGTGAATGGAGCAATAGCCAGAATGGAGCAATGGTCTCATAAATTTAAAATCAGAAAAACATGTCAAGAAGAGAAGGTGGTGGGTCAAAAGAGGAGGAAACTGGGCAGTTCTGTGCTGGTTTTGTTGGAAAAGCAAAAGGTGGATGTGGGTCACACAGACAGAGCACAGAAATGAGGGAAGAGTTCAGGGCAGCAAGTAGCTCACATCCACATCCAGGCACCTCTCAACCTCTGTTAACACAACCAAAAAGCTCCTTTCTAAAGGATGAATGACACTAAAAACCCCAAAAAACCAAAGTGATGCAGGCACCAGTGGTACCATGCTGTCCTGGCATCCCACACCCTGGACAAAATTGTTTGAGGAAAACCTGTACAAGAGGGTGTCCTGCAACCTTGTGTTTAACAGAATGCACAAAAGATCTCACACTAGCTTTACACTCACTAACCCAAATAAAAATAAAAAAAAAACAAGCAAAAAGCCCCAGCCAAAACCCAGAAAAAAAATCTATCACGGGACACAAAATAACTGCTTTTCTGTCTGCTTCTCACGTAGCTTTACTGAAACAAGTTTTTCAAGTAGTCTTGAGGCAGCCTGTTTTATGCAATACCCCATTAAATGTTTTTCATCTTGTTTTTTTCTTAGTTGCTGCACTGCCAGTGTGAGAAGCCTGTTGCAACTGCCTGTCCCTTTGATGCTGATAGAGCCAGGCTGCCTCCCCAGGAGCATGCCTGTCCATCAGTCAGTCTCTGGAAAATGTGGAAGACTTTTTTGTACTCAGCTCTTTACATCTTCCATCTCTCAAACCATCCCTGTTCCCTAATTTCACTCCTGTGTATTGTTTTGAGGGCCTAATTTCACTGTTGTATGTTGCTCTGAGGTCAGATGCTCTGGGACAAAACTAAACTAAAAAGGGCACATTTGATGCAGGAAGTGTCAGAGTCAGCAGGGCTCTTCCCTGGAAAACAATATTTAATTTTTCTCTCCAAGATCCTGAAAGCTGTATTTTTTTAAATTTTTTTTTTTTGCAGTGCTATCCTCCATGGGGTGTGTTACTGCAGCTGTGAAAGGCAGCACGACATGAGATGGACCATCCATGAATGTCCATGGGGAAAAAGAGGAATTTACCTGCCTCTTTATCCTGAGGAACTGGGCTTTAAACCAGATAACTCCTTAAAAAAAGAAAAAAACCAGGTTGTGTTTGAGTGTTCCCTTCAGGAGATCTCAGATTTAAATGTGGGTCTCTACACACTGAACAGCACCTGTGAGGAGAAGAACATCACACAACCTCTTGATTAAAACAAGGACCATGATATACCTGACCTTTCTCAGGAATTCCAGTAACTTCCTAAGTTAAATATCAAGGTATTGACATTTCTGAACATGGAAAAGCAAGCCCAAGGATGGAGGAGGATTCCAGCTCCACACTTGTCCCCAGACTGAGCACAGCTCTTAATTTCTGGACATAGCTCTTAAAAAGCTTCAGGAGCTTTACAGTCTGTGTCTCAGAGCTCTCCTGGAGCCATAAAAACATTGGGGAAGGTTTCACACGAGTACAGTGAGTGCTCTGTGTGCACCAGGAAGGACAACCAGCTCCTTCTTGATTTGCCATGGATTTACAGTCCTGAATAGCTCATCTGTTTGTTTTTCTCCAGGCAAGCTTTCAATAGGACACATCACATACTCGGCAGAGTCCTTTAGTGCTCAGTCTTGGGAGGAATGGGTTAAAAAGCAGAAGACTGGAGGAGGGTTGTAAATCAGGCCAAGTGACCTTGCAGCTGGAATAACCCTTGATAAGGCTGTGCAAACAGCAGGGCCAGAGATCCCCCTGGCATGGGCAGGAGTCTGGCAATGTCTGTGCTCTGTCTGCTCCTGTGCCTCTGCTTCAGGGATCCCCTGGTTAGAGGGAATGGAAATCAATCTGTTACTTGTGTTTTAGTCATGAATTCGTGGTTATTTGTGGTGGTTCTGGCTGCCTGCCTGTGCTGAGTCTCACACACACCCTTGAGCTGACATCAGCCTGCCTGGACCATGCCAGGGTAGGGGACAGCTCTTCATTTCAGTTCAACATCCACCTGACTCTGAGCTCTCCCACAGCACTTCCAGTGGCTAAACCTGGCTTTTTACAGATCTGCCAGGCCTACCCACCAGCCTTTAGACATACCTGAACCCCCTTTGGTGCAAACTTCTATTACAGGTCTGTTTTTTTAAATGACACACACTCCTGGGGGGGCGGAATCCCACGGAAGCCTGTGCCATTTCCTAGCATGATTTGCAGCTGCAGTGCCCCTCAAACTCCTTTCAGCACACATTTTATACTTCTATCCAAACACTCTGCTGAACAGAACTTGTGGGTGGCAGCCAATCACCCTGGGTGGCTCAGCCAGGAGGCTTTTGTGTGTTCTAAGCGGAACCCAGGAGGGAAAATCAACTTTCTGATCCATAACCCCACTAGACAATAGCCTCAATGGAAGGTAATTTGCAATTGCTCAGCTCCCAGGGGACAGAAATAGTGGCCTGGGAACAGTATGTGCTGTGAGGACTGGAGTGTTATGCATAACTAAAAGTGCATTTCGAGCCCTGGCTGGAACATTGCTCCTTCCAGGGACTTCAAGGGATGCTCACATTTAGGAGGCAGCTCCAGCCAGCCTGCAGAGTGTAACCTAAAAACACTTGACCAGAGAGAAAAACAAGAAGAGAGAGCCTCAAAAGCATCAGAGTGAAATCAGGGGGCCTCAATGTATTTTTTTCATCCCTAAAACCCCACACCTTGCACAGCTGCTCCTCTGCTCTGCAGTTTCATGCTAACCACTCACTGAAATCCTTTTTCTGAAAGCCACACCAAAAATTTGCCTTTTTGCAGGTTCTAAACCAATCTGTGCCCAAGCAATGTCTAAGCTCCTGCTGCTATGGAAGACTCAATATTTCAGGCACCTCTGAGAGGAATGCAGGTTTTTATTATGTTCACTTTCCTTTTATTCAGGCGATGGGAGAGCAATCTCTCTGAAGACAGCAGTGTTATGGGTGTAACCCCACTGCTTTCACTTTTCAGTTTTAGCTTTGGGTGTATTTTGTGCCCAGCAGCATCCACATATCATTTCAGGGCTGTTTCACAGCACTCACCTTCTGCACTGGGTCACTGCATGTCCCCAGGGCGAAGGATTGTTCCTGTCTCACAAGATAAGCAGGCTAAACTCAGCGGGCTGAAATAATTTCTGCTTTCCTCCTGCAGAAGGGAGCACCTGAAGAAGCTGTTAAGGGATTATTGCAGCTCCTCCTGGGAGCCCTTTGAGGCTGAGGTGATGAACCCATGCAGAAACACCAGCATTAGGCTTCCCTGTTCACATGCAAATAGCTGAAATCCCACCACAGACAAAACCAGCTGCTCCTGTCCCATCAGAGCCCGATCTCCCCACCTAGGTTAAGAGTCAAGGCTGCAGCTTTTGCAGCCCTGTCACATGGTGCCACAATTTTTGGATTAGTGCAGACTGGTTGCATTCGAATTACATAAAATTTACCTGCTCTGGGTGCACAGGGTGCAGGAGATCCAGTGGCCTCCTTTAGGTCCTTTCAATAAATGACTTGCTCTGAGTGTTTGAAGGTCAAGCAGTTTGTGCTGATGAAATGACTCATGGCCATCTGGGCTAATTTGTCACCTTTAGCATGTCTAAAACAGAAATTCCAATCTTCTCAGGCAGGGATCAAGGAAACACAGCACAAACACTGAAGTACAGACACTCTCCTGAATTGTTGGCTCCAAGTCTGCCTCTCTAGGATGCAAAAATCTGGCTATATTTCGAATTCTTTGCCTTAAAGGGTAACTTCCTCTCTGAGTTGCAGCAAGGATACCCTGAAAATCATATTTTTCACGTGGAATCCCACAGCCCTTATTTTAAGTGTTAAAATTATTCATTAACTAGGCTTTTCCAACTAATGTGACTGGTATCAAGACACAAGAACTTTATAGGATGACTTTAAATAAGAGGATTATTTTGTATTTAAAAGCTGTAGGAAAAAAAATACATTTAAACCCACCCAAGTGCTGCCAGCATCTATGGCATGCACTGAGGTGAGGTGCCCACCTTGGCTGTCCTGCTGCTCTTTGAGGGATTATCCAACCCACACCCTGGGAATTATTATTTTCCAGGGTCTGGACTTGATGTGTTTACTGGCACTCCTGATAATCCAGTCTCCCTTGGGAACGAGCCTGGAGAGCTCAGGGAGGGGCAGGGGGACACAACACCGAGCTCCTGCATCACTCCTGAGCAGGAATCTGGAGTTATAAAGTTATAAACTCTGAATAATAATAATCTGAGGCAGAAGTTATAAACTCTCTCTGCCACTCCAGCCAGCTCAAGAAGAGGTGAACGCCTTGCTTTTGTTCAATAGGCACCCTGCAGCTGTGTTTAAAGGTGTGGAAATCCTTTTTATCCAGCTGGAGTTGTTCAGTGGAACTAAATCCACAGGCAACAGGGGCAGAGGATTGTTTTGTCTTGAAGATACAACAGGGACAGAGAAAAAAAAACACGGTAAAAATTTAATTACTGTATAGTTGATATTAACAATTGCCACGTGTACATAGGCATGAGCAGGAATTACAAAACCAGAGCCCTAAATAAAGGGAGAAAAAGAAAGAAAAATTTAAAAAAGAAATCATAATGTGCCTTCCTCAAAACCAGATGGGGGAGGATGATCTTGAAGAAGACTTTAAAAAATAATGCAGGGAATGGAAATACAACTGCCCCACAACAAATAGAACTCGTTATGTATTGGGCAGCATGTAGCAGAAAAAAAATAGAGTGAAAATAAAATCTCAGAGTACAGAACATGTTCATAAAGTTAACTATCAGTTAGTCAGCTTCCATTTATGTCATCCATTCCTCATTTTTTCCTTCAAAAACCTGCCCACACAGACAGCAAGATAATCAATATTTTGCAGTGACCAACCTGACCAATTAGTGATAGTGGCAAAACGTTCAGATCCAAAGCACAGGCTTTGCCAGCTTTGTCTATTTATGGAAAAACTCATTTCCTAGGGCCATTTACAGTGCCCATGCCATGTTGTCAAGTGGTTTTTATTGCACCTGCACTTTGAGCAGTTTCATGCACAGCAGCAGTGCAGATGCCAAGCCTAGCTGGTATTTATGAGATGGTTGCTGCTGTTCACACAGAAATATTTAAGAAAACAGGTCCATCACCAGCAGAAACTCGTATCAGCCAGCTTGTACTCCTTTCCCAGGATGGGTTCAAATTACCTTCTGAAAATTACTCACCTGGTGCTCGTACAGGAGCCTGATGACCAATGTCCAACCAATCCCAGAGAAAACAAACACTTCCAGCTAACTGCCTTTAGCTTCATAGGGAGCCTTGCTATTTTTCAATGTGGTTGGCTTTTGATAACAAAAGAGATCTATGAACTAAAAATCTGGCAATCAATTTGGTTAACCTAGAACAGGAATTTCCTCTTGGAAAATTTACTTGCCTAATTACAAAGCATTGGCAATTAGGTAAAGGTTGATTTAAAGCATCAATCTTTCACCTCTTAGAGGAAAACTGCAATGCCACAGCTCTTGTTGTTGACCAAGATCTGTTTCCTTGTGCCACCTTCTCTAAAGATAAGAAATATTTTGGCTTTATTTGTGCCTTCAAACACAAGGCTTCTTCCCATAGGCAGCAGGCAAGCAAACAAATTCTTTCTTAATGAATTCAAGCAGCCACTGAACCAGAATAAAGAGTCAGAGCTAAATTAAGACTGATGAAGTAAGACATATTTTAGTCATTAATGTGAAAAATGCTGGAAGAGTGACGAGTGTGTGACATCCTACTACAAGTTAATTATTTTTATACCAAGACATGGAAGAGTGGTAACTGTGATTCAGAAATAATTCCAGAAATCATCATTCTTGCTCCATCTGAAATTATATTCATAGTGCAAATAGGGTTTCATTGAGCCACTTCAGTTAAAATTAAAAAGAAATGTAAAGTAAATTAATTGAACATGTTGGAATCAAAGTGTAAAATCCTTCCTTAGTCACAAAGTTGTCAAAAGTTATGAGCAACACATTTGGCTGCTTCCATGGAAAGCTGCATGTGCAAACAGTACTTTCTCATCATCACAATTAAATATATTTGGTCCTAAGTGAATTGCTGGCTGGCTGAAGAATACAAACAGATGAAACTGAGCTGCATTTTTGCTCCCTTATAACCTGCCTGATCCAATTAACTGCATCAGTGCTTTGTTGGTGACCAATCAGTGATTTACAGTTTTCTGACTTCATCTGCTCCGTTTATCACGGAATTAAAACAATGTCCAATAGTTGATAAAAATCAAGTACTTTTATACCTGATGCAGGAACAGATCATTAAAGCTTGTCTAGCTGCAGGTAAACATAAGGAGGACACTTCATTGTTCCCTTTTTATAGCAGGTTAATCAACAAGTCTCGAAGCACTTCCACAAATATTTGTTTAAATGTGAATATCGCTGTTCTCCTCCTGACATTGAATACCATTAATTCCCTTTTGCAGAGCAGGAAATGCAGGCAGATGGAAACAAATTTGCTGAAGTTATACAGCAAATCTAAAGCTGAACTAGTATGGAAAGTGAAAAAAAAAACCCCTTCTCTTTATTATTCAGACAAACAAAAGGCAATTCTTTTCAGATGGGATTTATCTCTGGTTATCTCATGCAGGTATTCAGAAAATTCAGCTGTTTAAAAGGTCTTGTTCATTTTTTTTTAACCTCTCTAGGATAGAATTATTACCAGTTAAATGAAAAACACTGATCTTCATGGAGCTATAGAAAATAAGTTGGGATTTTTTAATATGAGTTGGCATGGTTAACAGTCAGCATTTTAAAAACTTGTTATGATTAAATGATCATTGAGAAAATCTGGCTCCATTAAATCAATGTTAATTTTGTCCAAGATTACATCCAAAACATAATTTTTGATTTCTAATTCAGAAAAAAAAAATCTTAAGATTTATTGTGCTTTGCTTCTTTTTATTTTACTAATCCATATTTTCCTGTATGCATCAGGAAGAGTAAATGTATTTGATTCTAATTTGTACTTTCACTGATTGTTTGAAGCCAAACACATAAGAATTGAGTAGTTTTTCTTTTGCAGATAAAAAAAAATTAAAATGGTAAGTTAAAATGCATTTTTGTCATTTCTTTTTATGAGAACAGTGAGATCACTCTGCATTGAAACTCAGATTTACTGATGCAGTGCAGTTGCTTCAGGCTGGCATATGAGTAACTAAACCCTTAATTGGCTGAGCAGTTTGAATTTATTGCTGCTTTGTGCTACAAGTGCAAGACAAAGCTAAACTATCAGATCACTGAAAAAAAAGTCCCAAGTGTCAGGAAAAAAATTAATACAATAAATGAAAGTTGTCATTCAACTTCTGTGCCACGAGAGTAGGATTATTTTAGTGTGGGTAGGAGGTTCTAATTTGTAGGTTAAATTCTCTTATGATGTGGGAGAATGCTGCTGTATTTACATGATACACCCAGAAAAATCCAAGAAAGAGCAAGTATTTGAATTTTTATTTTCTCTTGTTCTACAATAATAGAGGAGAAACCCTTTGAAACAACATGCACCTGAGCTAAAGTGAAGGTCACTTATTATTCCTGTCTTCCCTCTGAGAGACAGCAAAGAATTAAATTTTGTAACTCTGTAACTTTGCCTCTATACCAGAAAACTGAATTGGGAGGAAAAAGGAAAAAAAAATTGGGAACTAAGAAAAGACTTTGCAATTTTATGGGTTTCCATCTATGTGGGGCTTCAAACTCTTAAAATATTTTCTGAAAGGCTGGAAGAGAAGTGAGAATGTTCACAAGGACACACCTTTCTAATCTGCAGACCCATGAGACCCTCTCCTGCTTCCCAGATAACAGGGTAATTGGTTTAAGGAGTTGTGTTTTTTCAACATATTTAGTTAATACCCTAACAAAGGACCACCTGTGCTTCATACAACAGCTGGAATAATAAAAATTAAAATAATAATGATGATGATGATGATGATGATGATGATGATAATAATAATAATAATAATAATAATAATAATAATAATAATAATAATAATAATAATGATAGTATTTGAAGATGTCTGCCCATTTATCTTGACTTTCCAGTATACCTGCAGCAGGTAAATTTATGTGTGTGTATTCATGGTAACACCAGCCAGATGCAAATGTACTTCCAAAGTCAACATACATTCAGTCTAAGCTTAGTTATTAAATGACTAATTATGCTCCCAGGTTTGGTGTAGTTTTATGGGTGAGTGGGTACCTGCAGTTTCTGTCAACCACAGAGATCTTTCATGGTACCAAGGGAAGAAAAAATTCAGACAGGACAACACCACTTAAATATGGGTGTTTTGGTTTTTTTTTTTTTTCCTGTTGTGAGCTTTAGCACTGAAATTCCCTGGAGATGGCTCTAACTGTAGTTCTGTGGGATGGTGAGAGGAAGTTTTGTGCTGTAATCCCAAAGTCAAGGGCAAGCTCACCCTGAGTGGTTGGAGTAAGTGCTCAGATGTTTGGATTTAAGGAGACTTTATCTCCCATTGCCCTGGGGTTTTGATTAGACACCTGAAACACGGGCAGAAATCAGAATACAAGGCAGCATATGGCAAGTTGGGCATTAACTGAGTGGGAAATGAACCGTGTTGACAAAGTGCCCGCAGAAACAAAGCCAGTTGTGACAAATGACCTCATTGTGGTCTTGGGAAACAGAGGGACAGGTACCAATCTCTCCACTCTGGTGACCAGTGAAACATCATGGAGCTGAGTCTGGAGGTTTAGGGTGGGTTTCAGGGAAATAATCTTCCCTCCGAGGGTGCTGGGCACTGCCCAGGCTCCCCAGGGAATGGGCACAGCCCCGAGGCTGCCAGAGCTCCAGGAGAGTTTGGACAGGGCTGCCAGGGACAGGAGTGGATTTTTGGGTGTCTGGGCAGGGCCAGGAGCTGGACTTGATGATTCTGATGAGTGTCTTCCAACTCAGAATATTCTATGATTCTATAAACGGATGGGCAGAATATAGAACATATATATATATATATATTCCTTACAGAACAGGGCTGAGGAGGTGCCATAGGAAGCCAAAGGTATCCCAGGGTAGGATGCACAATATAAGTGGTGCCAGACACCTGAAAAGAGCAGTTTATTCATCACTTTATTTGTTTTTTAATATGCTTGGCCCAGTCTGTGGAAAGCTTGCTTTCCTGTGAAGAACCACAATAACACATCCAAACATCATTTTGCTGCAGAAATAGGGAGGAGGAAGCGGCTCGATAACATTTAACTTACTAATAACTTCTATTATCAATACCTTTGAAACTATTTAAGTGTGATAAAGGTGTTAGGAGCAATTGCTGGGTCATGCTGAAGGTCTCCACACCCTGAATTCTGGGCAATAACCTCTGGGCTGCCCAGCAAACCCACATCCCTCTCCAGCAGACACTGCCTGCTCCTCCCAAAACGTGCAGCCACTCAGAAAAACCAAACCCTGCCCTGATCTCTCCTTCAGAGGTTGTTTATAATCCATTAATAAAACGAGCGCTCCCAAAGCCAGCTCTGCACGACTTAAAACACAATTACACGCTCACGGAGCTATTTTGGATGAGATAGCAGAGCCACAGCTCAGAGAGGACAAGCTGAACAGACCGGGCAGCTTCTGCTGCCAAGAGAGGCAGTGACCCCCTCCCCAGCACTGCCAGCTCTCCTGTTCCTCTGACCTTTGTCAGCAAGCTGAGTTAACCTCGGGGAATATTAACCCAGGCTGAAAAAAAAAAAAAAAAGAAAAAAAGAAAAAAAGCTTTTACTACAGAGCCCTACAAGGCCCTTTAGTGAGCCAGGTACCAGCCAGGAGGGAGGGAATAACCGGGGGAAAGGGGGTGGGAATGCTCTGTTCTGTTCGCTGCCCAGCTCAGCCCTCTCCGAGAAGAAAAGGTGTTAACAGGGGTAATCAAGGAGCTGCTGGCGAGCGCCCAGATCTTCGAGGCTGTAACTAAGCAGAGCTCCATTCATTTGAACCGAGCTGCCCTGGATCTCCCCCCAGCAGCTCCGGTGTTCTTTCCTAGCGCACAAAGCAGCGCCGGGTTCTCCTAAAGGCTTTAAACTCCCCTGGCACAGCAGCACTGAATATTTTTTACCTCTTGCCCAGTTCTTGTGACACCTGAATTGATGTCATAGCTTAAGAGTGGCTTCGTACAGACTGTCAGGAACCAGCCAGTATATTTTTTAAATCTCTCTCCTTATCCGTAGCCATCGTGCAAGGCATTTGGACAAATCCAAAGTGAGCTCCAGGATGTTTTAAACTCCAAAGAAATACAGTTTTGAATTATAAGTTATTTGGTTATGTCTTGAGAGAGGAACGACACACCATCAGTACTGGAGTATATAACCTCCAAACGACTTTCAAAGAAAAAAATACTGACTTTCCAAAGAAAATAAGTGTGCAGCTTCTCTTGTAGAACTGAACACGTCCTGAGGGATTTTTTTTTTGTGGCCATGATGCCAAGTAACAGTTTGCAGGGCTATTTCTCTCCACTTTGGTAACTTTACAGGGAAATCTGATGACCAGGCACCCTGGTTCAAACCTAAAACATCTCTAAGGTCTGAAGACCATCGATAAATCGCTGTAAATTAAAGACAAGGACATGCCACACAGGTGGGCATGTTAGAGAACCACAGAAGGTGACACTGCAGTGATCTGGTCGTGTCCTGGATGATTTTACCTTTTGCTTCAGATGAAATTTGAGATCAAATTCCCTCAACTGAATCCATACTGGAAAATGACTGAATCTCACTGATTCCTTTTGGGAGCTCAGGAGCAGAAGCACACCCCAAAATAAAATTTTATAACATAAGTTTAAAGATGTTTTAGACAATACCCCTTATATTTTTGTACCACGGGGTCTGCAGATTCATAGCCCTCTCTGAACAAACACATGGACCTGGAAAAATACTGAAGGTATGATCTTGGTGTGCTTGATGTAATTCCTTGATATTCATTAGGAAATATAAACAAACCCAGACACTTGCATGCCAAACTTGTGTACTTTGCCTTATCTGCAGTCCCCACACAGAGATGTTAAACGCAGCATGCAGCAATACTGCAACTAAATCAGAGCTGTTATTAACAGTGAGTGGAATTTCTTCATTTGAGAACTTACTTTTCCAGTAAGTGCTACTCTGAAGTTTTGGGATGTAGTGGGATTTTTTTTTTTTCTTTCTTTTCTTTGGCAAAGAAAAGCCCTCCCTTGCTGTAGGTCTGCCTTACAGGTGGCACAGGTCACCAGAGCGTTGTAAGTAACGTAACCATTGAAGTGGCAGTAATTTTCCGGAGTGCCCCGTTATTAAATGACCCTAAAAAAGCCCAAAGAAAACAGAAATCATTTTCCCCAGCCGGTATTTTTCAAGCAACCTTTATCAGCTGCTGACCTACCCTATTCAGGGAAGTGTTGTGACTCCTCATTTGCCTGCAACACCCTGACACAGAGGCCAACAGGCACCCACGGGCGACTTCAAAAAGCGGGGCACAGCCTCAACACGCCGGGCTGGAGCAGCGAAAACCAAACCCGGGGATCTGACCCGGGGAGGGGGCACAGCCACTGCCTCCCCTTTTTGGGGCTCCGTCCGAATCCTTGGCGAAGGGAAGGGAAGGGAAGGGAAGGGAAGGGAAGGGAAGGGAAGGGAAGGGAAGGGAAGGGGAGCCCAGCCCGTGTCCCCCCGGCCCGCTGCGGTGCTCGGGGCGGGTCCATCACCTGCGGGCACCTGCCCCAGCCCCTGCCCCGCACCTGGCTCCTCCCCGGCCGCTCCGCCCGCTCTCCCGGCTCCCTCGGCCGCCCTCCATCCCCTTCCCGAGCCCTGCCGCTCCCGCAGCCCCAGGTAAGCGCTGCTTTCCGTCCCTTCTCCTCGGGATCCGCCTGGGGCCGGGCGGGGAGGGAATCGCCGTCCGAGCTGCGCCCGCTGTTTGGCTTTAAACTGAGAAATTTCGGCTCTGGGAACCCCCGTCCTGCGGGGGAGGAGGCGCTGGGTGATGGGAAACGGAGAGAGAACGCGGCTTGTTCTGCCCTGCTTCCCCTCCGCTCCCGGAGATGGAACGCGATAAAGCTGAGCTTTCCCCAGGGCCGGGTGTGGGGGAAACCGGGAGCCAAAGGGAGGAGGTGGATGGGGAAGCCGGGATAGCCGGGAAAATCGGGAGCCAAAGGCGCGCGGAGGAGGTGGATGGGGAAGCCGGGATAACCGGGAGTTAAAGGCGCATGGAGGAGGTGGATGGGGAAGACAGGATAGCCGGGATAACCGGGAGCCAAATGCACACGGAGGAAGGAAGGAGGTGGATCGGGAGGCCAGGATAGCCGGGATAATCGGGAGCCAAAGGCACATGGAAGAGGTGGATGGGGAAGCCAGGATAGCCGGGAGCCAGACACACACGGAGGAGGTGGATGGGGAAGCCGAAATAACCGGGATACCGGGATAACCGGGAGCCAAACACACACGGAGGAGGGAAGCAGGTGGATGGAGAAGTCGGGATACCGGGATAACCGGGAGCCAAACACACACGGAGGAGGGAAGGAAGGAAGGATGGGCGATGTGTGTTTGGTGATAACGCGGTCCGACAAGGTGCGCAGGGCTCAGCCGCCCCGCACCGCTCCAGGTGGAGCTTGTCCATCTCTAGCCCTGGTGATGAAGGGTGAAAGATTGGGCAACTTCCTCAAGGTCACCGAGCGAGCAGAGAGCAAACCAGCACAGTGTTTAGTTCTGAGGTCTCTTCAGCGTGTGTTAATGCACTGGGTTCAGCAAAAGCGCTAATTTCGGGTGAAAGTTGGCACAGCTCGTCAAGTGATTTTGGAAAAGTAGCTTCCAGAAGAGCTGTACCGTTGAAACTTCTGTGCCAAAGTTTTGCATGAGAAAGTCAATCCAGTCCACACCTCCTCGCAGGTGGTTTTGTGTTCTTTGCTTACCTGGACCTCGAATCTTAACCTCAACTTCCTGGCTGAGTGGATGGGTGTCTGTGAATTTAAGGGAGCAATGTCACGCTGAGTCTTTGTCCTAAGTGGCCTTGTTTGTCCTGAGTTAAGTGACACTAATGGCTCCAGTGTTTAGAGAAAGTCAAAGGAAGCAGCTTGGATTGTTTGCATCATCCAGGGCAATATTCGGTGGGGAAAGAGGTGGATGTTGTGTTCGGCATAGATCACTGCACTGGGAAAATGGCAAGTTGTGGCTTTTACCTACAGGTGTAGATGTAAACCAAAAGACAGGTGAGCTAAGATAATGCTGATGTCAAAGCAGGACTTCGTGTGCCTTTTTGTCTTTCTTCCTTTCATTCTTAAACTGTTAAAATTTATTCTGGTTCACAGGGCAGTCAACCTAGAGCAAAATTGTCAGAGTAGCCTAGCCTGAAATTGGAAATAAGCTGGAACTACGTTCCTGGATGTTGATGGAAAAACAAAGCAACGCATTATTCTAGGATGCTGGTCTAAATATTTTTCTTGGAGTTGCCAGTCCTGAAGATATGGGCTTTTCCTCCTGTGCCAGTCCAGGGCTGGTCCATGCTGAGCAGCTGCAGTGCCACAGTTTCTGGCAACACAAACCTCCCCGTGGAGTGAATTCAAACCTCCTGCCAGCAAGATTTGCTTTTCACTCTTATCTGCCATAGACCTCTTAGAAGTGGTTTGCAGCTCCTCAGGATCTCTAGGTCACAGGTTAAAAAAATTGCTGACCTGACAGGTGTCTAAATAAGTCTGGCCTGTTAACATAGCTGGGTTTTATTTTCCTGTAGTGTGGGCAGTACTGCCACCTTATTCATGTCATATTAATTTGCAGCTCAAATATGGTGAGCAAGTGTTCTTGAGAAGTTGTCAGTGACTTTCAGTGACGTAGACAGACACTTGATTTTAGCCAGAAGGCAACAATCAAATATGAAGAAGATTAGCAAACATGCTTCTGCCAGAAAGTTATTTGCTTGTGGCTTGGAAGAAGGGCAAGGGCAGGACTTGGGATGCTGTGTAGGGGAGGTAAGAATCCAAAGCCAAGCTGGCTGGTGCTGCATCCTCCAGCTCCTCCTGTGATCTGCTCATGGGTGCTGTGATTTCCAGTTGTTGCCTGAACAATGGGTCCATCTCCTACCACACAGCCTCTGGCTCTTCTGGGCTCTTGCTCCTTTCTGTTTCAGAAATGGTTGGTTTTGTAGGGTCTTGTGCCACTCACCATCCACTCAGTGAAATGAGAAGAAAGAAAAGAGCATTTCAGCCTCATTCCTCACCCCCCTGTTCCCAACAAAGCACATGATTTACTTGTGACAAGACTGAGTTTGAAGACAATGTCTGTTTTCAGACAGATGATAATGATAATCATCATCAACATCATAGACGATTCTATGAGTATTATATGGTATTATGAGTATGGCATCCTATAACTTTAAAAAATGTGATTGCTACACTCAGATTTTTAATGCCTCCTTTTTTTTTTTTGCATGTGGACATAGAATTAATCTTGGTTTCCTGGCCTGGGGAATACAGCTGTGGATTTCATTGAGCCACTGCTGATAGTGCTTATCAAGAGGGACTGCTTTTTAACACCTCTTGATAAGTAGTTGTACAGAATAATGGCATTTTAGGAGCTAATCTAGAATAGCTTCAAAACTATTTCTTAGGAGCTGTGAGACGGACAAGGCTTTATTTTTGGCAACCTTTCATGTAAATATTTGCATAGTCTCACCAAGTTCTCTGAAATACTTGAGATGTTATTGCACAAGCACGCTGAGTAGAGCTCACCTCTGCTGAGAAGATTTGTTGAAAGGCCAGGACACTGTAGGACCCTGATTTTCATGACTTTGAGACATTCAGTCAATTTGTCTTTGATCTCTACCAGGTGATACATGGAGTAAATTAAAATCACTTTTTAAAAATCATCGCAATAAAAATACTCAGTGCCACTTCCTGAAGAAGGGTCAAGGAAATCTTGTTAATGAAATGGGATGAAAAATCTTGTTTAGCTCCTTTCCTTTTTCGTTCATAACTGGATTTTTTCTAACCTTTCTATACTCCATTTGCACGTCATGATAATTTTTAATACTGATTGTTAAAGAGGAATCTTGACCATGTTTATTTACTCTTTAGTGGCAAGGCTGGAACAGTCCTGTGAAATTGCTCTGTGAAAAGATCATGAAAATGAATCTGGAATCACCTCTTTGCTTGTGTTCCCTCTTTTTTTTTTTATTTTATTGCCTCACTAACCTTTCCTCCACACAGTCATCATGGTTATATTGTGTTCATGGTTGTGTGGCTGAAACGTCTAGGAGGCCATAAAATGGTTGGAAATGAAAAGAAAATGAAATTATATTCCCTTTCTAGCGTCATCAGTGCCATAATGTGTTGTCTTGCCCTTTAAAGTTGAGCTTTGTACTGAAATTACTCCTCTGAGTAATTGTCAATGAGTTCTGTTGGTTTGCTTGATACAGGGAATTTTTGGATGTGATGCAGTGTGCTAGGTTAATGTAGAATATTTGGATGCTTTTAGAAGATGGACTTGGCTTCATTCATTTGGTTTTTGACTGCTCCGTCCTCTTACATCTTTCTTGTTTACATGTGGTTGCTTTTAGGTCTACCTGTGAAGAACTAGTTTGTGGTTTTATTTATTTATTTATATATATATATTTTTGTTCTGGCTTTCAGTTGTTGATAACTATCACAGAGCTTAGCAAACAGCTGATGTTTCTGGTTCAGGAAGCACAAAACAGTGATTGGAGCAATATGTAAATGCATATTGCCCATATAACTCTGGCTGCCCTGCCAGCTGAATTCCCAGTGTTGAATTAGGATATCTGGAGGTAATTATTCCATCCTATTGACTTGGGCATGGAAACAGCCTATAGGGATCTCTGTGTAAAAGCTTGTGGAAACCAATTAACCATTATGACATGGTGTGTGCTGAGGAAGTCCTGTTATTTCTTGCATGGAGGGCTGGGGTAAAAGGCAGCAGGTCTGATTACAAAATCCTGCTTAGACCTTTAGGGTTTCTCTGCCTTTCATTCTGTCCCTTGCCTTTTTGGGATGTTGGTTCCTGGCCAGCAAAGGACACAGGAGGTGTGAGGGCCATGAGCTGATGCTGCTGTAATGAGGCAAAACCAAGGTCTCATTTTTGCCCAGAATTCACCAAAATTCAGTGAGGGGTTTAGGAGCACATGGTGGTGAGGACCATGTACAGCTGAGCAGCACAACTCTGTGCTTGATGTTTCCTGTGGTAGGGAGGAGAACAAGCCTTTGGAGGGCTGAGAGTCTGGAAAGTCCATTTTTGATTAAATAGGATGTTGTCAAATGAAGTACAGACCAACTGTGCTGTAACTTTTACTTAAAGACCTGATTTGCAGAAATCTGTAGAAAAACTAATGAAACCCCCCCCCAAAAGCTATTGGATTTAATTGGTTTTGAATTAATCTAATTTTTTTGGTTTTTGTATTGTTGTTTGGCTATGTTCCTTTTTTTTTTTTTTCATTTTTGACAAATTTACTGGAAATAGTGATGCCTTTCTTTAATCTTAATGACCCATGACATAACATTAACACTCCTAAGGCATATGTAAGAAGCTCAGATACTTCAAGAAGCAGCTGCCAGCTGTGAGGCAACTCATTTTGCTTTACTCATCAGTGAACTCTGTCAGTAGTGGCTTTTTACTTTGTCCCCTCTGTCACTAGAAGCAGTGGCTTTATTCTTGTACTTTGAGTTATGAAATAAAAACACACTCAGTTTTTAACCTTCTGTGCTGCTGGAGGTCTAAATGCTGGTTCTGCTCCATCCATACTGGCACTTTTGAAATTTAGGGGCTGGACTGCATAGGACTGATGGGTCTGGAAGGTGTTAGCAAGCCAACCCTCAAACCTCTGGTACCCTGTGACACCTTGAAGCCTGCTCTGGTGGGAAGATCCACCCCAGTTCCCTTGCCTGGGATCTCCAGCTTCCTTTAAGGGACTGCTGAAGTTTGTTTGCACCCAGTAAAGTGCTGTAATATCTCAGCAGATATCAAGAGGAATGAGGGCAGTAAGAGGGAAGGACAGTTGTGTATTCCTTCTGAACTCTTCTGCATCATCAGAGTGCGTTTATGACACTTAAAAATGGGCTATTTAAATTTGTCTGATGTGTGAGGTGAGTTAGAGGCCAAAGAGGACTGAGATAAGGCAGACCAGTCCCTTCCAGCTCTCTAGTTTTTGGGATGGGGAGTGTTTGACAGGTCAGTTTGGTTCTCCATGACCCAGCTTCCTTATCTGAGAAGTTGTTGCAGTTCCCTTGATGTGTTTGTAAAACAACTTGAAGTGTGGGAGTGATGTGTGCTTAGGAAAACCAGATTATATCATTATTGGATGCTACAGATTGATTTTTGCCTTAAACATTTGCATAGTGGTTGTGGTTTCATGCAGTTTTAAAACACTGGAAAATGTGTGTAAGTAATACCATGGAAGTCTGTATTTACCTATGAGTTCCTGTATTTTATAGCAGGGAAACTGTTATTAATCAGAAGCTGGATAGGAAATAGATTAGCAAGAACTAAATTGGGAGTGATGGTGGAAAACCAGCTAAACAAGAGAGAGAGTTTTTCCTCAGTTCATTAGAAAAAGAAACCAAAACCCAACAAATCAAAAACACTCCCAGAAACTCTTAGAAAAGAGGGACTAACACTCTTCCCTGTTAATTTGCAAAGCCTTTCAAATGGTAATGTAAAATAAGTATTTGGGATGTTTTTTGGTCATAGTCCTTCAATTCTCTCTGGTATCACTAAACCTCCTAACCCTTTTATTCCTTCCCTTTTCCAGAGAACAAGGAGCAGAAATATCCTCCTGTGATTTATTTGTTTCTGAGTCTGGGCAGAGCTGCACTTCCCACCTGCTGTGAGGAGCTGGGCAAGGATGGATGGGACATAAAGCAAAGCAGAAGTCCTGGAGCCTTAGTCACCAGTCTGATGGACTTTCAGTAAGTAGGAGTAAGACTTGTTTCTCACCTGGCTGCCACACTGATAAGTTCAGTGGGGCATTATTTACCCTGATAAGCAAATACCAGCCTTGCTGAAGTGTCACAAAGAATTGGTGTGCTTGAGGGGCTGAGCAGCTGTTGAAATCTGCTTCAGTGGCATTTGCAGTTCTGTTTTGGGCAAGATGATGCCTTGATAGAGGCTCTAAAAAATAACCTATTACTTTGGGCTGAATGATGTTGTGTCTTTGCACAGCTGCAATGTGCAGGGTTTTGCTGTACAAGATAAAGGTATTGCTCAGTATTTCTGAGCATTTTTTTCTTGTAGACCAACATGAGAGGACTCAGAAGATAGCAGCATTTATTAGAATGGTTGCTTGTGGAGGTGTATAACTGCTCATTTTAGACCTGCACCAGCAAACATTTCTGTATTTCTTGTGTGTGTGGCAATCAGTGGTTTTGCTCAATGTTAACGTTTAACTTTAAAATAAACTGCTGGATGCTCAGAACATTCGATGCAGAACCTCTCTTTTACCCTGTTTGCCAAACTTCCATACTGTTGTGGCACAGTCCCCCTGCTGTGCTTCTCTCCCTGGTTTTGGTGCAGTGACTACAACACAGAACTAAGAAAACAACCGCATAGAACACGTAAGAGTGAAAAAAACGTGGCTGCAAGTTGTGCTCATCATGAATTGGTTGAATTTGTATTTCCTGATGCTTTGCTGGTTTCTGTGCCATAAACCTCAGGGTGACACATGAGCAAGTGCTGAGAGAGGCAGGAGGACGTGGTACTGACACCGTGTGGGTCGCTGCCAGGAGATTCTGACTCTTGCTCTGCCAGCGAGAGCGAGCACTGACTTGACCTTCTCAGTTTGTGCTGCCCTCGTGCTAATGAATAGGTGCCACTGTATAATCCTCAGCCTTGTGTTGAGAGGCTGCTGAGATCTCATTTCATGCTGCACCTTAATTTGTACCCTCTTTTCAAACACTTCCGCTTGTTGGTTTGGCTTTTTTTAAAATTTATTTCCCCCTCTGCAAATCTGGCCTTTTTCCAAAGGGAAAACTGACAAAAAGCTGGACAAAGCCTCCAGTTGTGATTGTTTTCCTTTTTGTTTGTTTGTATAGGTTCACACTTTGCTCCCCAACACTTGAATTGTTTCTGTACTGTTGACAAAGGAAAAATGACCTCCGCTCTAGTAAGTAAACAAAATATTCACAATATTCCTCTCTGTTTTTTTTTATTTTAATATGGTTTAATTTCTTTACACGTAGCAGCCCATCCTGATTAACAAGTCTTTTAAAACATGGACTATTTGTTGTGTTTCCTTTTTGGCAAAAAGATGCTGTGAGGCAGGTGTAAGGGGCTCAAATTAACCAATATTTCAATGCTCAGGTACTTTTAGGGGAGATTTATTCTTTTGAGCACATCCTTTTGATTTATTTAAGCTTGTTTTGGTGGGATAGGTTAGAATGGCTTCTAACTAGTTCTCAAAGCTCTCCCAGGATAAATATTCCATGACCTGTTGCAGGCCAGTGTGTGTCAGAAATAGCTTGGATGTACCTGGTGTTGTCACAGCACGAAATGGGGCAGTAAGCATTTATCCTGGACCTGGACAAAAGCTGTTCCTTGTCAGCATTTCTTTCTGTGATGGTGCTGCCCACAGCTGCCCTTGCTGTTTATTTCTACCCTGTCAGACCTCCCAGGGCAAGCGTTTGTGCAAAACAGCTTGGGAGGGCCGGGCTCAAGGATCCTCCTTAGGCTGGGCTCAAGGATCCTTCCTGGGGCCGGGCTCCAGGATCCTTCTTAGGCGGGGCTCAAGGATCCTCCTTAGGCCGGGCTCAAGGATCCCTCTGGGGCCGGGCTCAAGGATCCTCTTGGGGCTGGGCTCAAGGATCCTTCTTAGGCGGGGCTCAAGGATCCTTCTTAGGCGGGGCTCAAGGATCCTTCTTAGGCGGGGCTCAAGGATCCTTCTTAGACCAGGCTCAAGGATCCTCCTGGGGCAGGGCTCAAGGATCCTTCTTAGGCTGGGCTATGGATCAGGAAACTGATCTTGCCAGAGCTTTTATGACTCAAACCGTGAGGTTTTAGGCATGTTCTGTGACTCTCTCTGTCTGTGTGACCTGGAGTCACTAGTAAGTGTTCTCTGTGTGTATTTTACGGAGCAGGGCTCTGGAATTCTGTCCTGGTGGCAACTTTGCTTCTCACCTTGTCCTGTTTCCCTCCTCCCCACCCACCCCTCAGGGTCCACCACCGCCATACTACGAGAACAGGGGCTTCCAGCCCGAGCCCCACTACGCTGCCAGGCAGGCAGCAGGTGCTACTCCCTACCCACAGCTCTATTCCACAAACCCTCCCTCCGTGCCAAGCTACGTGCCCAGGGTTGCCACCCACCAGTCCACCAGGCCAGCAGCGCGCCCGCCCAGGAGAACGTGTGCAGCCAGTAAGTTCTGGGGGATTCCTCCCAATTTCAAACCTGAGATCTGGCAAAATAACAAAGGAAAGGGACTTCCCCTTGTGCATTGAAGGAGCCTCTTCTTTGTGGATGAAGAATTGGGGTGCTGGTCCAGCTGGGTGCTTTGGGATGGAGAAAAGGCTGGCTAAAAATGACTGATTTTAATGTCAAATAAATAGTGCTGGTGAGTGGAAATTACTCTGCTTCTGAACCTGACTTCTCTTTTCCTCCTTACTTTTGTTTCAGGTCTAAGGAAAACCATAATAATAATAATATCTATATTAATAGTCATTTGTTGTGCAATTGCTGCTTTCTTCATATGGCATTTTGGTAAGTATTTTTAATTTTTTTTAAAGAAAAGATGTATTAAGCTTTTCAAGCTAGAAATATGCATTCTCACTTTATGCTGAATTAGAAAGCAGAAAATTTTTTGTTTGTGGGTTGAGGTGTTCTGGTTTTTTTGGGGGGGGTTTGTTTTGTTTTCTTTTTTGGGTTTTTTTGGGTTTTTTGTTGTTGTTTTTTGTGGGTTTTGTTTTGTTTTTCGTCTTTTTTTTTTGTTTGTTTTGATTTAGTTTTTTCTTCATTTTGGTTTTATTTTTGTTCTTTCTTTTTAATGCTGCTGTTACTTTCCAAATCTGACCTTCACTTAATTTCAGGTGAAGGGAGGGGAGTGCAGTTAAGTGTGTAAACCTCAACTGCAAGAGTGTAAACAGTCAAGACGTGTTTTGTTCTGCTAAAATGGAATCTCTCTTGGAGCAGAAGTCATTTACATCCATTTCCTTGTTTCTGTGGGGTTTTTGTGTAAACGTTGCATGAGCCCAGCCTGTCTCAGCACTCTGAGTTGTACCACGGATGTTTGCCTTGGAAATCATCTCCAGCTGGGGTGGCTGAGCTCTGAAGCAGGGTTGGAACAATTCTGCTCAGCTCAGGTGAAGTTTGCCCTGTGCTGTCTTAGTTTCCCTTTCCTGCTAAAAAAGCAGGAAAATAAAAATTTGCTGTGTTTAGGAGCCTCTCCTTTCTGTTCTGCTCAGGAAAAGAGGAAGAGAGATCTAGTGGAAGATGTCCCTGCTCATTGCTTTGGAGTTGGACTAAAATGATGTTCAAAGACCCCTTCCAAACTATTCTATGATTTTAAGGGAATGCATTTTTTAGGATGACATTTTGTGTTCTTAGGAGCATTTTTTTGACTCATTTTGATTTAAGCAGGGTGAGTGTAATCTTGTTTTAAATGAGAACAAGAATACATAATTGAGGCACTCACTCTGTTCCTCCTTCTCTACGTGCTAATGCTTTGCCAGTGCAAAGCTGACTCCTTCCTCCTTTGATGGTTCCTGATTATTCAGGAGAGGCCAGTGGCCAAAATGCCATCAGCTGCATCACAGACTTGATCTGAACAATCCATCCCCTGCAGTGCAGGCTGGGCTCCCTCCCAGCTCCAGGTTCAAGAACCTCATCCAGTTTTTGCTGCATTAAAGTGGGAAACTCCTTGAGAGCTGGGCTGACGTGCAGCCTCGTGGCTGTGTTTCTGTCTCCCTGCAGTAGAGAATCACTGTCTCAGCTCCCTGATACAGTGTGGATCCTCAGGGGTGTGCATGTCCCCCTCCCAGTGGTGTGACGGAGTGAGCGACTGCCCCAACGGGGAGGACGAGACTCGCTGTGGTGAGTGGGCTGGGGGAGAAAGCTGCACCAGCTGCAGGAGCCTGGCAGCTCACTGCCTTGTCCACAGCTTGCCTAAGCTGCAATAAGGCTGTTTTAACCTAAGCTCTGTCTTTAAGATGGTTTAGGATATGTGTTATATATAGATATATTGAAAAACTGAAATAAAAAGCTTGGCTCAGGGGTTTGAGCTGCCTTGACTTTGAGGCAGTTTTTTAAAGATCACCTTTTAATCTGACTGGGGTCTGTGCAGAACTGAATCTAGAATTGCCTCTGGATGGAACAGTCAGTGGTGACTTCTCAGTAAGCTTCAGGTAATAACATAAACCTGGTGGTCTTCAGTCAGGATTGTCTTCTTCCATGTATTTTGCATTCCTCATTCTCCCCTTAGTTCTTCAACTACTTCATAACTCATTTGTGTAACAAAGCCTGGCCTAATCATTGCTTTGAACTGAAAAAATGCCAAGGGAAGCTGTAGTGAAGAGCTGAAGGTGGAGACATTGATTTATCCATTCCAGAGGTTTGGCATCTTGTGTCCACACTGGAAAACGCCAAACTTCAAATTCCCTCTGTAAACTTTTATTCAGCACATTCTCATGCAGGGTTAGCATTTGCTGGCACCTGTTCCACTCCATTTGGTTGAATAATGTGTTCTTGGAGAAGCCAGTTTCAATCTGTTCTTTTGCTTGAACTATTTTTTATTAAATTCTTGTGCAAGCAAATGCATAATGGGATGTGGAATGTCAGAGCTAATTGCTCCTGGTTACATTCTTGCTCTACAAAATGCTTCTCCGAAGAAATCTGGTGTATTAAGAGATAGTATAAAGTATTTTTCAATATATTTTGTTAATACAAAGTATGTGATATATTAAGAAATATATGGTTGCATAGAGAAAAAATCAGAAAATTTTTATTATTGCAATCTTTTTTGGCAGAATATAAAAGAATTTAGATCATAAAAGCTGAAATGAAAGGATGAATCCTATCTTGTACATTTGCATTTTAAATCTGGTAGTTCTTCTCAATTACTTTACATGAAAAGAAGTAAGGCATTGCCACATTTCTGTTTACTGGATGTTTACTCAGAATTTGAGTAGAAGGGAGGAGCATTAAATTAACATCAGTTATACATGAAGTGGATACATGAAGAGAAAGCAGTAATAATAGCATGTGGTGTTCTTAGTTTCTTTTTTTTTTTTTCTTTTTTCTTTTCCCCTATCTTCCTTTTCTGGCAGTTAGACTTTTTGGACCAAATTTTATCCTGGAAGTTTATTCACCTGTCAGCAAATCCTGGTATCCTGTTTGCCAAGACGACTGGAATGATGATTATGGGAAGATCGCATGCAAAGACATGGGCTACAGTGTGTAAGTCCAACCTCTGTCAGCCTCTGCTCAGACACAGAAAGGTCCAAATCTTCCCCCTTGCTATTTTTAATGAGTCTGAGACTTTGCTGTGAAAATGTACAGTAATTTCACGAGTATAAGCCGCACGTTACAATACAGAGTGTGATAAAAGGTGTCTATTCTATCACCATCTGTTGAGGGTGGGGGCAGTGATCCTGATCTCCCTGGGAGATATTCTGCTAATGGGCCATCCATTGAAACCAGGCAGGGCATTGTTCTTTATCTTTTCACAACCCATCCTTCCTCCAGCCAGTCATTTTCTGCTCATGGCCATTGAGTCCCACTGTGGCACTGATAAAATTACTGCATCCCATTGGGAGTTGCTCCAGCCAAGGGGAAGAGCCCAACATTTCTTACCAAGATAAAACAGTACTGTATTTCTATTTTAATTTCCCTAGTAAAGAACTGTTATTCCTAATTCCCATATCTTTGTCTGAAAGCCCCTTGATTTCAAAATTATAATAATTTGGAGGGAGGGGGTTTACATTCTCCATTTCAAAGAGAGGTTCCTGCCTTTCTCAGCAGACACCTGCCCTCCAAACTAAAACAGCAACTTTTTGTTCTTTGTCCATATATAAGCCGCACTTGATTATAAGCCGCACTTTGGGTTCGGACCAAAATTTTAGTCAAAATGGTGTGGCTTATAATCGTGAAATTACTGTACTGGCAAAGGCATCTCTTCATCTTGCCCTGTTACATGAGGTGCATGCACATCAGATAAAAATATTATTTTAACCTAGTGACTGGTGGGAAGTGGAACCTGACAGATGTTTAAAGAATCTGAGACTCTGGCTGGGCTGCACCACCAGGGTTCTGCCTTCACATGAAAACAAAAATAAGTATTTCTAGTGTTGTCATCTCAGAAGCTCCAGCTTGGCACAGCTCATTGTTATCACTTTTTTGAAAACTGAAACCAGTACTGGGTTTCATAGTGGCTGTTCTGTTTTGCAGAGACACATATTTCTACAGTCGTGGGGTAGCCCCTGAAGCCAGCTTTAAGAGCTACATGAAGCTGAACACAAGTGCTGGGAACATAGACTTGTACAAAAAGCTCTACAACAGGTATCTTTGTTTAATAAAAGCTTCTCTCCTTTCATCCAGAGTCTCTCCAGATGCTGTGAGAGGTGTAGCTTCTGCCTGCAGCATAATGCAAGCACATCTTTCAGTGGGGATTGTTGGAGAGAAGGAGACTGTTTTATTGCAGCAACTATTCTTCCCTCCTTTTAAAAACACAACTGTCATTTTTCCATCCTCCCTGTCCTCTTCTAAAACAAAAAATGTCCCATCCTCTGTGCTGTCTAGAAGGCTGCCATGTCAAAGGTATCTTTAAGGCTCTCTGACCATCAGCAGGAGTTTGTGTATGGTGACAAATACAGCTATAGCATACTCACAGAAGCTGGCACAGCCTTTTTTTCAATCACATGAGTACCCAGCACACAGAAATGGATCTTCACTGTGGAAAGCATCATTTTTATTATCTTTAAACAACTCTGAATGGTCCAGTTTCAAAACCTGTAGACTGCTGTGCCTGCAAACTTCCTGCAGCTCCCTGGTTTAGTTCTGCCATGACTCCCTAAATCAGATCGACTTTCTCTCAAGCTGTTCTTCATCTTGCTTCTCAATAGGCTTCCAAACTTTTTGTGCTCGTGTCTGCAGCCTCCCACAGGACATTTTTGGTGAATGCAAGGCATGGGGGAGGCCAGGTGGTTGCTGGATAAAGTGATGAAAGGAGGGAACCCTCTGCAAAGGGCAGAAAGCAGCTGGAGGGTGGACTTTGCTCACACTTTCTTTCACTGAGTGCCTAAGACCTTTTTTAATTTTTTTTTTTTTTTTTTTATTTTATTTCTCCTACAGTGGTTCCTGTACCTCAGGAAATGTGGTTTCTCTGCGCTGCATAGGTAACTCACTGTTTTTTTTCTAACTTCTGCTGCTTCATGTTTTGAAATGCTCTGGCTGGCAAGTCCTTTTGGACCTGTGGCATTAATTACTGTTTTTGCAGGGGCAAATGATTTAACTCTGGTTCCCAAATAATGCAGTTTTAGGAGCAGGGTGGGAGAGGAGGCAAGGAAGGCAGTGGATCCCCAATCTTTGCTGCCACTGGTTCCTTTAAATGATTTGTGGTGCAGCTCCACATCCATCCCCCTGCAGCTGTGTTGGGATGTCTGTGGCACATTTGCTCTCAAGATTCAGCAGTTGGGTGGGCAGTGCTTTTTTGATGGTGATTCCTGTCCTGGGGAGTCTCCTGGCTGTTGGCTGCTTTGTTGCACAGCACAGAGGTGTCTGAGATTCCTGAAAGGTATAAAGAGTTTATGGTGAGCCAAGGGCAGCAGCTGCCAGGTGGGGTTTGCAGTTTAATGGGGGCCTGGGCAGTGGCAGATTTGGGATTTGGTGTGTGCACCCCTCTGCCAGGGAAGCCCAAGGGAAGCAGAATCCATCTCCCAGCTCCCTCTTGGATTAACCTGTGTGTGTGCCTGACCTTTTAGCAAGTTTGGGTCCATGTTCCTGCACTTCTTATCATCTGAGGCCATTTCATTGTGGTCACCCCATTTCCAAATTTCTGGGTTTTGTTTCATCACATTTCATGTCATCATATCTCCTCTGCAGAGGGTTTCATTCCTTTTCCTGAAAGGATGCATTTCCTTTCAGTAAAGGGAATGAAATCCTGTGATTTCAATGAGCATCACTTGGGCAAGCTTTGGTCCATATCCCTGCACTTCTTGTCATCCCATTCACTTTTAATGTTTTCACTCGTTTACGGAATTTTGCCATTACGTTTTTAACCATTTCATTTTTTCACCAACCTCTCAACAGTCTCTATTTTTTCCTTCCTTCCATGATATTTTTTTTTCAGAGTGTGGCCTGTCCAGCAAGAGCGTGAGCATCATGAACAGGATCGTGGGGGGCAGCGGGGCCGTGCTGGGGCAGTGGCCGTGGCAGGTCAGCCTGCACGTGCAGGGCACCCACGTCTGCGGGGGCTCCATCATCACCCACAGCTGGATTGTCACAGCAGCACACTGTGTGGAAGGGTGAGTCCTCCCTCCATGGCTGCTTGCCTTTCTTCAAGCTGAAATTTATTCAGTTCTCCCCACTTTAAAAATGAATTCCTCCCCCCCCACCTGGCACGCAGGTGCTCGGTACAACATTTTGTATTTTGTATGGTAAATTTGAAGTATTAAGGGAGGATTGGTTCTGGAGGAGGGTGGCTGCAGCTCATCTGTCTGCTTTCTGCAGGAGGCCTTATTTTATGTTTGGTCTTATTTACAAAATGAAAAGGGTGATGCTGAGCACAGATACCCACCCAATTTAAGATGTAAACTCAAGGCACCAAATTTAATGCCAGCCAGTACAATGTTTTCATGGAGATGTTGAATTGCACTGTGAGAAAACCCGAAGGAAACTCCCCTCCCCCAAATTCTCAAATATCACACTGCTGTAGATATCATCAATTTAAAGATGCCTGTGCCATTTATTTCTTCATATCTTCTTGGCACAGGGTAGTAAAGTCCAAGTCAGTATTAAATACAGATTTATATCTATCCAAGGAGCACTTCATGTAACCATCCACAAGAAAAATAGCTGCTGCTTTGTACATTCTTAACCTATAAAAGAGAGTTGAGGGTTTTGTGGTACCCTCAGAAAGGGCAGAATCTGTTTAAAAGGTGGGAAAAGCCACAAAGCAAAACCATTTTTAATGGTTGGTTGGTTGGCTGGATCACAGTTTGAGGCTAAGGCAAGGAAGAAAATTTGTCCTTAACCTTGAGAAAGGAATGCAAGTGTTGATTTCCACCTGGAGATCTTATCCCTCCTTTGTTGTCTGGAACTGAGCTCTGTAGTGCACAAAGCTTTGGGAATGGCAATCAAGCCTCAGCTGGAACAAACCTGGTTTTCAGCCTGGTTTTCAGCCTGATCTTGGTTTTTTGGAGGTGGGGTGACTTGCAGGCACTACTGCCTTGGCACTTTCACGGAGCGAGTTTTAACACTTGTGGCAAGTTTTCTATTAAGCTTTTGTAGATTGTGCTGGAGCACAAGAGGGTACTTAAATAACATCTAGCAAGCATTCTTAACATTAAAAAAAAAACCCATCAAAACCCAAAACCAACCTTAAAATCCCTGGCATTTTCCAGATAGTGAAATTCTTTCACTAGATCATGTTTTTACTAATTCTGGCTTCTGCTGATACCACTGACATGTGAGACTTCAGAAATACCTGCCTGATCACTCAGTCATGGAAATCAAAAGGCTTCACTGTTGCAGTCTCAGACTTAATTTGTTGTGCTGAGTGATTAAGGGGATGGACAGTGATACCTAACCCACTGCACAGATTTTTTTGATATATTTTTGAAACTAGAGCCAAGCTTTCCTCAGGTTACACGTCTGGCAATTTGTTTGTCTTATTCTTCAGAACTGGTAGGCAAATGCATGTGCATTTTTGGTCCCACAAACATTTGACTATTGCTCCTGAAGACAGTTTTTTGAAGGTCCTAATCCCTGAAAGAAAACTTTCAGACCTTTTCTTTGCTCTGTAGGCGACTTTCTGACCCACACAGCTGGAGGGTTTATGCTGGGATTCTGAACCAGGATGAGATGTTTGTTAGAAGTGGATACAAAGTGAAGCTGATAATTTCCCATCCAGATTATGACTCAGACTCTAAAGACAATGATGTTGCCCTTATGAAGCTGGAGACACCACTGAGTTTTACTGGTAGGTATTCTGCTCTTCTTAAGGGAAAAAATCCAGTGGCAGTGAGCACACCTTTAAAAGTTCTGAATTTCATCAAGCAATCCTTGTAGATACTCATTGGAAGAACACAAAATGACCCATAGAGACAGAGGGTGCAACCTCTGATTTCCTAAGCAGGATTTATTTAAATCTATTACCTGGATCATCTCAATAATTTATTTTTACCTCAGAAGGCTCTATGGTGTTTCAGTTTAGCCACTGCTGCAGGAGCAGACAGCTATAGGTGCAGTGGTGGAGCAACTGATTAAATCCCAGCTCAAGTCAGGTCAAATGATGGTAAAAAATCCCTTCAGAACTCATCATTACAACAAGTTCCTTTCATGAAAGCAGATGTAGGTTGTTTGTAAGCAATACAAAACAGAGAACAAGCCATTATTTAAACTTGAAATGCTTTTTGTCTACAGGCCCTTTGTGTTTCAGTGCATCAGTTTAAAGCTACCAGGAGTAGTCTGAAAGGGATTTTCTGCTGCTGAGAGCAGGGAGATTGTCTGTTTTCCAGGTTTTTGTGCTGCACACTTCTTGGATTTATCAGTACTGAACCCTGCTTGTCTTGTGATTATTTTCAGCAGAGTTTTGCAACGAGCTGTAATTTTCAAAATTTTTTCTTAAGTCTTCTACTGCTCAGAGGAGCTGGTGTTAATTGTTCTATTTAACCTGATGAATTAAGGTAGAACCATTAACTGCTTGTTCCTCGCTTTGAGGTGAGGATTAGGTAGGTCTGAGGTGAAGATTAGGTAGGTCTGAGGTGAAGATTAGGTAGGTCTGAGGTGGAGATCAGGTACCCCTCAGGGAAAGGGCAGCTGGTAAACTTTCTGCAGCTTTGTGCACAGTCTGCCTGCAAGGAATGCAAAGTACAGAGGAAATGCATTGTGTGCAATGGATGGTGGCAGTTTAAATTCATTTTGAGTTCTGTCTGAACATCTGTTATTCTGTTTGTTTTGCAGAATATGTGAAGCCAGTTTGTCTGCCCAATCCAGGAATGATGTTCCAGCCTAACCAGCAGTGCTGGATATCAGGGTGGGGAGCAGAGTACCAAGGAGGTAAAAAGTGCTTCTGGAATATTTTGATCATTTACATAAACTGGTCCTCTTCATCCTATGAATATTGTTGCTTGGGCTGATGGGGCAGTTTGAATTAGATCTGTCCATGCACTGTTTTTTCACCCATTTTACAGCCCCAAATATTTGCCTAGCAAGTTGTGACGTGTGGCATTCAGCAGACTGCAAAGGACCCTCAGATCAGGTCTTGGGGTCAGAAATACCCATCCAGGAGATAATTCTGTGCCTCTGCTGGCAGGGCCACCTCTCCTGCAGCAAGGGTTGCTCTGTGCCAAGCATGTCCTGTGGATGTGGGAAAGGGCAGGAGCTGCTCCTTTCCACCACCTCAGGCTGAAATAGAATGGTGCAAGTAAATTTGCAAGACTGGAAAAGGAAAGGGATGAAAGGGGATTTATTGGTATAAGAAAGGTGCTGGGGGAGGTTCTCTTGACCTCTTGCAGACTTCTCACATCTTAAATTTCCATCCTGCTCCTTCTAGGAACTTTATTTCATTTTTGGCTGCTGGGATTTTTTGTAACAGCAAAGTAATGTGATGCTTATTCTGATTTTGTCTTTGCACGTTTGTGTGTGCTTAAATTCTAGGTAAAACATCAAATAACTTGAATTACGTTGCGGTGCCCTTAATAGAACATTCCAGGTGTAATTCTATTTTTATCTACAATGGCATGATTCTGCCTACAATGATCTGTGCTGGAGACCTGGCAGGGGGAGTTGATTCCTGTCAGGTAATTATTACTAATTAATAGTTAATAATGATCTGATTACTTTTGTGGCCTTGCTAGTAGGATTTCTCTCTCTCTATTTCTCTCTCTCTATTTCTCTAATTCTTTCTCTCTGCTACAAATAAATCCTATGCCCCCAAAAATTAAAAATTTTTATTACGTCTGGTTGAGCTTCTGGTTCCCTTTGGTGGTGCATCCCTTTAAAGAGGAGAGCTTTATTTCATTGTCTGAATGGCTGCCAGTGCTGGGCTCTCACTAAATTCCCAAGGAGGGTGAGGTCCTTTTTAATGCTTCAAGGGTGGTTTGTTACCTGGTACTTGAAAGTGATCAAATGCTCCTCATAACCACAGCATTATTATCATTATTGTAGAATTAATCACAGCATTGTGCTTGTGAACAAGAAAGTCAATAATGCCAATATTACTAAGAGGGATCTGAGCAAATTATTTTCATTCCTATTAGAAACAGATGTCATTTAGCACCAAAATTGCCATCATATCTTGTTTTAGTGGCTCCTGGCAGGTTTATATTGAAACTAAAGCTGTGAGTGGAATGGGTGGTGTTTTTTTCCTGGTGGCTGTGTCACTAACAGGGTGTTTGTGTCCCGTGCAGGGTGACAGTGGAGGTCCTCTGGTGACTCTGCACCACTCTGTGTGGTGGCTGGTTGGAGACACCAGCTGGGGCACTGGCTGTGCCACTCCCAACAAACCTGGAGTGTATGGGAATATGACTGTGTTTACAGACTGGATTTATAGAAATATGCAGGTAAAACATTCAGAGTTTTTTTCATAAATTTTAATTAATTTTTAATTTAATTTATTTTAATTTAATTTTAATTTCACATCCTGAAATATGGTTTTACTTAAAAAATGTCAATAAATAAATGTGACTTGCAAGCTGTTTTGTTGGGAAGCATCCAAGTGATTGTTAAGACAGAACCTGAACTTTTGTTTTCTGTTTTGTTTTATCTTTTAAACAGGCAAACAGATGACAGTGCTCTCCTTGCTAATCAATGTTCCTGAGGACAAGATAAATGAAGCCATGGGGGCCTGGGATATTTATTCACTTTGTGGTTGATTTTATTTTTCCTCTTTGATTTTTCTTTTTACAAGTAACATGAAGGATTGCACACTTGGTTCTGTGCTGGCTACAGTGATGGATCTTAATCAGTGAAGGTTTATCACCTTTCTTCTCCTTGTGGTGCCTGGCAGAGTCATTCTGTCACCTGCTTGCTGAAATGTCTCTTTTGTTGAGTAACTTTTGCTTGATAATCAGGCTTATAATGACAATTTAAATCACAATTTCAGATTTTCGTAGCAGGACGCTGAGACAGTTGGTTTAGTAGTTTTTAAATTAAATGTTAAGTAATGTGAATGTTGAATCTCTGAGCTGCTGGTTGGCAATTTAAAAAGAAATGAATGTGTTTTTTAGTATAGAATTACAAAATGGTTTGGGTTGGAAGGGACCTTAAGGATCATCCAGTTCCAACCCTGCTGCCATGGGCAGGGACACCTTCCCCTATCCCAGGTTGCTCAGAGCCTCATCCAGCCTGGCTGGACCATCCTCATCTTCCCTGGGCAACCTGTTCCAGTGCCTCACCACCCTTACAGGGAAGAATTTTCTGCCTAAAATCTAATGTAAATGTGCCCTCTTTCAGTCTGATGTCACTACCCCTTGTCCTGTCACTCCATGTCCTTGTCCAGTCCCTCTCCAGCTCTCCTGTAGGCTCATTAGGGGCTGGAAAAGGTGCTGAGGTCTCCCCAGAGCCTTCTCCAGGCTGGACACCCCCAACTCTCAGCCTGTGTCCACAGCAGAGGTGCTCCAGCCCTTGGAGCATCTTTGTGGCCTCCTCTGGATGTGCTCCAACAGGATCTCCGTGCTGGAGATCCCAGAGCTGGATGCAATATTCCAGGTGGGGTCTCAGGAGAGTAGAGAGTGAGGGATCTATATGAAGGGAATATTTCATGCACTACAGTACAGGCACAGAAAAAAATAAAAAAAAATAATATATATATACTGTATATTCAGGTAGTTAAAAATCCTCAGGATCTCAATCCAAGTCAGATTGTTGCAGTCTGGCTGACTCAGACCTTACCAAAAGCGCTGTTCTGCCTTAAGCTGCTCTGAACCCAAAGTGGGCACTTTGTCAGTGTGGGATTTGGAGAGGGATGCCCTGGCCAGGGATGCCCCAGAGCTGCAGCAGGCAGAGTCCCAGTGCTGAGGAACCTGGCTGAGCACACTGAAGGTGACTCTTGGCCTCTCCCAGCTGTGAAAGGCAAAGGGCAAAGGTTTCCAGCCAGGCTGGGCTGCACCTCCACTGCAGATACACACACACAGAGACTGGATGTTTTTTACAAGGAAACTCAAAGCTGATGAACTACCTCATTTGTTAAATTTGGCTTCTGATTCCTTAGAGCTCTCCTTTATGTATCTGCCTGTATATTTTTAGCAAAATGTAATTCATATCTGAGTGCCACCTGAATAATGAGGGTTTTGAAAATAATTTATAATCGTGGTAGAGGATCAAAAAAGCCATATCAAGTCACTTTGTTAAGAAGGATAAATCTTTATTGAATGAAATAACTCCACTAGTCTTGTTTTTTCTTTTGGTACCGAAATGCAATTATCTCACATGTAAACACTGCACCAAATAAATTGGTTTTTTGTTTGTGGTTTTTTTTTTTTTTAACAAATAGTTTTCTGCAGTTGTGTTTTGTATCTCTTCACTTGAATTTTTTTTTAAGCAGTTGTTGGATTCAGTGTATGAAGTGCCTTGAGAGACTGATTAAAAAAAACAACAACAAACAAACAAACAAAAAAAGGAAAACAACTCAAGAGGGTGAACCAAGAGATTATTTTAATTCCAATTTCAGGTCCTTGAACAAAGCCAGGGGAAAGACAACAGGATGTCCAGGAATGCTGAGTGTCTTTGGTGGCTGGGTCTGATGAGATGAAACCACTCTGACATAACTGAATTAAATAAGGAGGTTTGGCCTGCAGGCAGTGGCTGGAGGGAGTCACACCCTGTTTTGTCATTCCACCTCCTGCTGCCTGGAGCAATGTGTCCTTGCTGTCCTGGCTAGGTGTGAGATGGGTGTTTCCAACAGCACTTGTGCATTTAGTGCACCTTGGGGTATGGGGGAAATACCGTGAAATGTACAGTAATTTCACGATTATAAGCTGCACCATTTTGACTAAAATTTTGGTCCAAACCCAAAGTGCGGCTTATAATCAGGTGTGGGTTATATATGGACAGAGAACGAAAAGTTGCTGTTTTAGTTTGGAGGACAGGTGTCTGCTGAGAAAGGCAGGAGCTTCTCTTTGCAATGGAGAATGTAAACCCCCTCCCTCCAAATTATTAGAATTTTGAAATCAAGGGGCTCTCAGGCAAAGATATGGGAATTAGGAATAACAGTTCTTTACTAGGGAAATTAAAATAGAAATACAGCACTACAAAGAACAAACCCCAAACCCTGACACAGTCAGAGTACAACCTGACACCCGTCAGGCAGGGTGTTGGCAGCAGTCCCATCCCATGGTGGCTGCATCCTCCTGCAGTGACAGATGTGGCTCAGTTGGAGCAGTGCTCCTGTACAAGGTGCAGTTTCCCTCCGGAGCTCCAGTGGTTATGTGGAGAAATCCGGTTTTCCTCTGGAGTCCAGTGGAGAAAGGGCTCCCTTAGTGTCCCAAAACCTCTGTTTTTATCTTGGTAAGAAATGTTGGGCTCTTCCCCCTGGCTGGAGCAACTCCCAATGGGATGCAGTAATTTTATCAGTGCCACAGTGGGACTCAATGGCCATGAGCAGAAAATGACTGGCTGGAGGAAGGATGGGTTGTGAAAAGATAAAGAACAATGCCCTGCCTGGTTTCAATGGATGCCCATTAGCAGAATATCTCCCAGGGAGATCAGGATCACTGCCCCACCCTCAACAGATGGTGATAGAACAGATACCTTTTATCACACTCTGTATTGTAACCCAAGACAGTTGCCGACACCCAGACGTGCGGGTTATAAGCTTGTAATTGTGAAATTACTGTACTTTCAAAACAGAATTTAAAAAATTGTTTTGTTACTGGTATGAGGAAGTTTTTCTGTGACTTCTGACCTACAGCACTGCAAGTCAATAATAGCAAAATAATGTACTGGAAGAAAGGGGAAAATGGCTGCAGTGTTCAAGGTTAGGGAATATGGATGTTGGGGTGAAAGCTGTACCAAAAGTCAGGCACCAATTGCACTTCCATGCCACGTGGACAAGCACTTTTTGTCTCAAAAGGCTTCTCTTGTAAGGAACTTGGAAATGACGGCATTACACACTGGTATAAGGACATTTTTTCTAGCTGGATGCAGACATTACTTTTGGTGCTTTTGGTTTTAAAACCAAATTTTCCACGTGAAAGATGTCATGGACACTGTGTGAGATATATTTTGCATTGGCTTCCATGAAATGAAAGAGCTTTTGGAAAGGTTCCCCTTGCCCTGGGGAGGGAAAGGAGAAAGACAGCAAAACACGTGCTGCGACACCCTTGTAATGTTTAACATCCTGCAAGGTTTCATTCCTTTTGGACAACCACATCCTGCCCTCTAGTGAGTCACCCATCAATCCCAAAATTTCAGGTGATGCTGCAGACACCTGAGAGGGAGAGCCTCTTGGTCTTCTGCAAATCAGACAGCTGGGAAATGAGACTGAACGAGCCCATGGCATCCTCTGGATGTACCAGTCACATGAAAGAACCAAACTTTTCCTTCTAGGGTGGAACGGTTTCATGCCTGCTCCCTCTCTCCCTCCTGGGTTGAGACCTTGTGGTGGCACTTTTCAGAGGTGTCTTTTGGGTGACAGCAGGAAAGAGAACAACCCCAGCAAGCAAAATCACAAAGGGAAGTGGGAGATTATGGGTGTCATGCACTAAGCTTCATCAAGGAAAGCTAGATAATTTGATTTCTACAGTATGTGAATTACACAGCTTCCATCATTACAGAGAGAAAAAAAACCAAAACAACAAAACATAAAATCCTCAGAGCTTTAGCTTTTTAATGATTATTCCAGTGGTTGCACAGAGTTTATAAAGAAAATGTTTAAAAATGAGATAATGTTTATTTAAGCACAACTCCCCCAGTGGAGCTCTTTATGCAAAAGCAGCTGTTAGCATACAACTCATTATGGAAAATAAAGAAAAACTGAACACTAGAAATGAGAATTAAAGGTCTGGGCTGTCATTACATCTCTATGGGATTATACAAGATTCTTCAGTAATGCTAGAAGACGAGGAGAAAAAAAAACTTATGAAAAACAGAGAAATTACAACAAGCTGAAGTCTCTGATGTACTGGCAGGCTTTGGTGAGACGATCAACTCTTTGGCTGAGGTAATGCCTGGTTTTAGCAGCGTCAGTGTCCTCCTCAAGGAGGAAGTTTAACTTCTCTTTATCTTGTAAAAGTTGCAGCATCGAGGTCTGCACGTTTTCTCCAAAGTCATGAAGGACAGAAGACAGGATGATCAGAGGTATCTGATTGGAGAGGCGTTTACTTGCTCCCTGCACAACGGGGGGAAAAAAGACAAAATACTAAATTGGTAAACAGAACTGAAAATTGAAGAGTGTACAGGTAATCTGGTAAAAAAGTGTTCCAAGGTTTTAAAATGTTTGACTGAGTTACAGTTCAAGAAGGGAGTGCTGCTATGAACTAAAATATGTTTGCAACCAATGTTTTTGTGCCTGAAATCTAAAAATTAAGAGTCATGGGGATGTCAGCTGTTGTTTTTCTTCCCTCAGCAAACTAAAGCCAAGGCAGGCTGTTCTCTGCTCAGCTCTGTCAGCTGTCACTGGGACAAAGTTATAGGGGGACATTCCTGACAAACAGAACCTGTTCACAGTTTCTGGTGTCCAACCTGCCTTCACTGAATGCTAACAATGTTTTGATGCAGGAAATCAGAGTGGTTTTTCCTAAAGCTGGTAAAATTCTCTATTAGAGGGTGGTATTTAGATGGTGTTTCTGATGTGGCTGTCCTTTTAAGTTTAAACCAGCTTTGGAGGAAGCTTTAGCCTTAAGGGGAAATGTCTTCAGCAGGTGATTTTGGGCAAAAAAACCTGGTGATTTTGGGCAACATGAGATTCTAAACCTCTGCCAGCTCTGGGAAGTGGCTGCCTCCAGCCCTTCTGGTGCTGGGTGAGGTCTTAGACCTAAGTGCCTGGCTGCACTTGAGAGGTTCTGTCTTTTTGTGCTACAACTTGAAAATGGCATTCCTGGGTCCTGTAGGGTGTAGGCAGCCATGGACACTTAAGAGCTTCCATCTCATTCAAACTGGAGTTGGCCTCCCACAAGTCAGGCCCATGGAGTTACCCTGGGACTTGGGGGTTTGTTGAAAATGGCTCTCAGGGAATTATAAAAATATTTAACTGCAGACAAAACATATAGCAGAGTCTGTAGAAAGGTGGGATGGAAGTGCTTATGCACTTCTGGCTTTGTTTCTTGTTCTGTGAAAGCCAGTGGTTTTCTCTTCGTCACCCTGACCATTTAATTGCAGGAATTTGTCACAAAGCCTGCTCTTGGAATTCAAAGTGAGCTGCTACCTACCTTCCTGAATTATTAATAATGAACTTGTTGCTTTCTGAGGGAGTTTTATGACAAAGCAAATCTTGATATCGTGTGTTCTCTTTTCTGTTTTTCTTTAACATGATCCTTTGTTAAAACACCCCATTTGTCTTCAGAGACTTCATTTAAAGGGTGTTATCTGCAACACAGCAGATGCACTCTGATCTTTACAGACAGCTGACAGATTTTAATGTAACATTTTATTATTGCTCCTGCTGTAGTACTTTAGGATCTGACTGCAAGCCACTGACACCACTTTTTGCTGGCTGCAGGAATGTGCAGAGTGGCTTGAGGCTGACCTGAGCCAGACTGGGAGGTAGCTCACAAGTGGTTTAGGATCCAGCTGTCACTTTGGCACCTTCAGGCTTTTCTAATCACCACATCTTGCATCCTGCAACCTGCTGATACAGCTCAGCTTTGCCCTGACACTCTCATCACTGGTCAGAAGCTCCAAGTAATTTCACGATTATAAGCCGCATCTCCGGGTGTCGGCAACTTTCCTTTCTTTGTCCATACATAAGCCGCACCTGATTATAAACTGCACATTACAATACAGAGTGTGATAAAAGGTATCTGTTCTATCACCACCTGTTGAGGGTGGGGGCAGTGATCCTGATCTCCCTGGGAGATATTCTGCTAATGGGCCATCCATTGAAACCAGGCAGGGCATTGTTCTTTATCTTTTCACAGCCCATCCTTCCTCCAGCCAGTCATTTTCTGCTCATGGCCATTGAGTCCCACTGTGGCACTGATAAAATTACTGCATCCCATTGGGAGTTGCTCCAGCCAGGGGGAAGAGCCCAACATTTCTTACCAAGATAAAAACAGAGGTTTTGGGACACTAAGGGAGCCCTTTCTCCACTGGACTCCAGAGGAAAACCGGATTTCTCCACATCACCACTGGAGCTCCGGAGGGAAACTGCACCTTGTACAGGAGCACTGCTCCAACTGAGCCACATCTGTCACTGCAGGAGGATGCAGCCACCATGGAATGGGACTGCTGCCAACACCCTGCCTGACGGGTGTCAGGTTGTACTCTGACTGTGTCAGGGTTTGGGGTTTGTTTCTTTGTAGTACTGTATTTCTATTTTAATTTCCCTAGAAAAGAACTGTTATTCCCAATTCCCATATCTTTGTCTGAAAGCCCCTTGATTTCAAAATTACAATAATTTGGAGGGAGGGGGTTTACATTCTCCATTTCAAAGAGAAGCTCCTGCCTTTCTCAGCAGACACCTGTCCTCCAAACTAAAACAGCAACTTTTTGTTCTTTGTCCATATATAAGCCACACCTGATTATAAGCCTCACTTTGGGTTTGGACCAAAATTTTAGTCAAAATGGTGCGGCTTATAATTGTGAAATTACTGTAGTTTGTACAGAAGCTGAGCATGCACCTGAATGAGGCACTTAGACACCCCCTGGCTACTCCCTGCACAGTGCTGGTGTGGCAAACAAGGCTGTACTGACTGCAGCAAGATCTGGGTATCTTCTCTAGCACTCAGGGGGCAGCAAATCTGCTGCATCACAGCCAATGAACTCACAGAGAAATAGGCACTGGTGTGAGAAACCATCTCGGCGACAACAGGTGACTGCAGATCTTTCCCCAGGGCAGTGTTTTCCGCCTTAAAAGTATTTAAATCACCAAGGTAAAGGTCATCCTGGCAGTACACAATTCTCTCCATTTTAAACTGTGCCCGGATATGTCTTTGAGCCTCTGCTGCTTGTCTCTCTCTAATGTCTTCAATTTTCACCTAGAAAAGAAAGGAACAACAAGTTCTGAGGCATTTGTGTCCTTTGGTAAGGTGCCAGTGCTTAGCAGTGTCCCCAGGCGAGGTGGGCACAGTGTTCAACTCCCTTGTGCAGCACTGTCTGATCCCAGAACATGGGAACACAGAGTAATGCTTTGGATTGTGGTCTCTCTGTTGTGAAAGAGCAGGAAAATGTGGCAGCTTTGTCCCCTCTTTACACAAGAGTGGGATCAGTCCAAACCTTTGAAACCCAAAGGAAAATACCTGTTGTCAGCAAACCAACCCTGTCTAGCCCCTCTCTGTCAGGTGCTTTTATTGCAGCCATCTGACATTTTCTGACCTTTTTGATACTTCCACCTAAAAGTCTGTAGGGGCAGCAGATTTCCCTCAACCATGCTCAAATTCTCTTAAAATGCTTTCCTAGCATCCCTAAAGAAAACAACCCAACTCTTTTCTTATGTCCAGTTTGCCAGAACTTCTTCCCTCTTCATTTCTCTCTGTGTTACACCTAAAGACCTTGCATGAACACCTCTGTGTTTGGATGAAATAATTTATATGTTCATTGTCTGGTTGGCCTGGGAGCTCAGTAGGGCTTTGATACAATTAAGATTTCGATGGTTTTATACCTTGTATGAAATTTTGAATTGTAGCATAATCCATTATTTGTTTTACTCAAACTCTGGGTTTGACCATGCAAGTGAAATAGCAAACCACTTATTTCACTCACATTTCCTTCTGAGTTTCCTTTTTCAGCAGTACCCTGTGAGTGGACTCAGTTTCCTGGCTGACAGTGTTGCTTCTCATCTTTTCCTCAAAGCTCTTTCTGAGAAAAAGCCTTCAAGGACATCCATATCACTGAACTCCACCCCAAAAGATGCTAATATCAAAATGTGAACTGCCAACTTCTTTTTTCATGGCTGGATAATTTTTGGTTTGTCTGCTCCTGCTCCTTTTCATCAAAGATGAGATTCCTGCACTGGATAAAACCCTGGCTTGCTTTCAGAGAGGGAAAAACAGTTCAGCACTCTGACAAATCTGAAATTAATTATAAACTCTTCAAGGTAGCAACACCAGGTTTTCTTTGTATTGTGTTACAAACGTCAAGAATGTGAGCAAAATGAATAAAGAATGTATATATTAGATCTTGTCAAAATTGTACAAAATGCATTTTCATTAGTGCCATTATTATCATTTTCAGGCTCTTTCTTATTTTCCTGCAAGAAATTCCACACTTGCATAAGGGTAATGCAGTGAGACAGGTACCACAGGCATGGATGTATTTACAAATGCCATTCTGGCTTTTGAGAATCTCAGATTATAGGTAGTGCCTCACCTTGGCAACTCTGCTGAGATTGTGAAAATTAGCAAAATTCCTTTTAGCGAGTTCTGTAAATTTCTCTTCAACCAGTTCTAAGGGAAGAACACAGAGACAAAATAAAGTCAGGTAAGTAAGTGAGGGTTTTAAGCTATTGTTAATATGAGACTTGGGAGACTCTGTATTCATCCAGAAGTAACTGAACTGCTGTAGTGGTGCACTCTGTCTTTATGTCACATACAAACAAGTAGAAATTTAGATTTCCAGGTCCAAAAGTGTGACCACTTAACACCAGGTACTTCTACTGTACTGTTTCCTTGCTATATGATTTGCTGTATAGTTATTTTCTAACTCCCTTCCAAGAACCACTGAGAAAAGTATTTACAAATGCTGGAGACCATGTGTAGAGATTGAAGGCTCTGGAGAAGGAGCAATCCCCAGGCTGAATCAGATTTACTTGCACACTCTGAAGGATCCTGACAGCATCAGTGAGAGCATCAGCTTCTCCTGGAAAATAAATTTGTCCCAACAGTGTCCCTCCCACAAGAGCCTCCCACGGCCTGGGCCATACCCATCACTTTGTTCAGGATCTGAATTGCTGGCTCCTCCAGTTGTCTGATCTGCTCTTTTATAATGTCCTCAAAAGTCTTGTAGTTGCTGAAGCCTGGGAACTCCCGCCCACGGTATTGGTCTTCGTATTTCCACACTCTACCTGGGACAGTTTTTTTAGCTGTAATGGTGAAATAAATTGCTTTATTATTAAATCACTCAATGTATGCATTTCAGGTTTAAGAAGGAAGTCTATTTCTCCTCTTTGAGTTGTTCTTGAGAGGAAAAACTACTGAGATTATTTTTGTTACCACAGAACAGAGCTAACATGTTGTTGCTACCTCACACATTGCATCAAGCATCTGACTGACAGGAATTATGATGGGCCACAAAAATTCTGGTTCTTCTTGGTATTTTTACCCTCAGAGAAGTAGCTGGCCATTACCAGTCACTACCAGCTTTAAAAAAACCCTCTGAACAAAACAAACCCCAAAGCTCACTAAACACTTTTTCCAGGGAATCTACTGTTGACTAGTTATTTTTATTTAAGATATCACAGTCAGTATTTCTTTGTTGATATTATACAAATGTGCTAATTTTTTGGTATGAGGTATCACCTTAGCCTAGAGCTAAAGTGGAACAAACCCCACCCAGATTCTAAAATATTCATAGCAATAATAAAATAAAAACATTAAGAGTAATAATAAAAATTATTACATCGATTGTTATTTATTATTATTCATTGGTGTTGCTGTGTCCTAGGTTACAATGTAAAGATATGCCCAGGGGTCTGTATTCTATCACCATCTGCTGAAACCAGGTGGGGCAGTGATCCTTATCTCCATGGGAGATATCCTCTGCTAATGGGCCATCTGTTAAAAACCAGGTGAGGCAGTGTTCTTTATCTTTCCCCGACCCATCATTTTTCCAGGGAGATATCTCCTGTTAATGGGCCATTGGGTCCCACTGCATGACTGATAAAATTCCATCATCCCATTGGGAGATGCTCCACCCAGGGGGAGGAGCCAAGCCTTTCCTACCTAGATAAAAACTGAGATTTGGAACACCAAGGCAGCCCTTATCCACTGCTTTCCAGAGGACAAGAGCAACCAGACCCTTCTACAGGATCACTACTTCAACAAGAGCACTTCATCTGGACTGCTAACCACCACCCTAACTAGTGAGTGTCAGGTTATATTCTGACTCTGGCAGTGGTTTTTCTTTTATACTATTACATGTATTTTATTTTTCTCTTTCTTTTCTTATTAAATTGTGTTTCTGACTTGGAGTTCTCGCTGGTTTTGCTTTCAAAACCATTACACGCTGTTGTTTAGAAGGATGGTTCAGAAAATCACCAACAAATTCTGTCTTGATTTTATTGCTGTTCTGGCAGAAGAGAGACAAGCACTGACCTCTGTGTCTGTGTCCCCAAGACACCACAACAGATGGATGCTCCTGGCTTCTTGCTCTTAATTTTCTTGAGAAGTATTGACTGAAGATGCTATGTCTAGGTGCAAAAGCAAGGGGATGGGCTCTCAGGTCAGCTGCCAGGATGGGTTCTGTGCTTACCCTTCGCAGCACACTCCAGGAGAATCACACCCCACGTGCAGAATTCCTTGCGGATCTTGGTGAACAGCCTGACGTCATCTCCAATCAGCGGCTCCTCTCCACGTGTGCACTGAGAGATGTCTTGGTTAAAGAGTTTGATCAACTGCAGTGAATCAAACAACAGACAGGGAATTTAGTGAAGATTCACTTCTTCAGACTAATTTGTGGATGTTAAGTAAATCTGCAGTTGTTTGATGTTAAAGCAGGGACATAAAAAACATCCCTTTCTTACGTCTTTTATGCTCTTAGCTCCTGCTTTGTTTGGTTTTATGATTTTTTTCCACCCAAACTGTCACAGCTAGAGGAGAACAAACTTGACACTCTTTTGTTTTTTCCCCTGTAGACTTTTAGAACCATTTACTAAATTCTAATAGCCAGACTTGTATGAAGTCTGATGAGCTTCCATAAACACCTCTAATGCCTACTGAAATCTTACTCAGGGAGTAACTCCCTGAGATGAGGCTCTTAGATGGATTTGCAAACCACATTTTGATACCAGGAATACATTTGATCTTATGAGTAAACAATGAGAACCCTTCAAAGTGTTGAGCAGTTGTTGTTTAAGTTTTCCCTTGCTGAGATGCTTAATTGTGATCCAGTCAACCAAGTTTTAGTTTTCTTGTCCCATAATCACAGCAAAAAAATTGTTAGAAGAGGCCATGAACTCCTGTGGTCCATTATTTTTGTAGGTGTGGTTTGTCTATGTTTCCCTCACTGAAATGATGGATACCACAAACTTCACAGTGGTCCACGCTGATGTTTTGATAATTTCTTTTTCTCCCACAGTTACTCCTTGCTCTGCTCTGTGACAAATAGTGATACTTACATCTGTGAGGAAAAACAGCTTCTCAGCCTCTGTTTGGGGTGTGCCTCTGTTGTACCTTTGCAGATCCTGTAATGTTTCATGGAGGGTGTCACGAATTTGGCTCTCCAGTGCAGGCAGAGTTTTCTGGGGAGGAGATAGTGAAGAAGGACATTGAGGTGATTGAACCTGTCTGGTTTTGGAAGGAAAATAAAATTCCTGTAAAAGTGACCTACACCTGCATATGGGATCTTTGCTGTTTTCACAAATCCAAGAGCTTGCTGTCAGTGTCCCATGTGTGATAGTGGGATAAATGGAAGAGCAAATATTGCCTTTATTGTGGGAATGCAGGAGCCAGGATCTCCCTGAGGGACTGGGCTGGACCTCACTGAGAGCTGGGCAGAATAACTGCAGTCTAGGGCAAGATTTCACCCACAGTGAGCCAAAACCAGTGTCCTCACAGACTGGGCAGGAAAGTGGTGACTGCTCAATTCCTGATTAATACCTGATGGAACATGGCTGGTTAGTTGCTTATTTTTTGTAAATTTACATAAATAATTTTTTTCTCCTTTGAGACTGAGTTTAGATGTTCCCTATATTTTAGCATCTTCTCTTAATGGAATAAGAGATATTATGTGCAGATATATTTATACCAAATAAAAACCTCCAGTATCCTTACATTAGTATATTAATATAATAGAACATGTTGATATTTGGAAGACATTTTCAGTTGAATAGAAATCACTGTTTCTAAGCTGTCAGCAGTAACTTGTCACCCAGGTAATCAACACTCATAACCTAAAAGAAATACCATGGTTGCCATTGAAAAGGCATGAATTATGAGTCACAAATAGATGCAATAATTTGCTTATTGTTGATCTGCAGTTAAAAGGCAAATCTGAGGATGAGCATGGGAGTTTTTACCTCTGCCTCTCACTTCAGTTTGTTCTCAGATCACTGAGCTGAAGGATCATTAAGCACATAAAGAAGAAATCCAACTGCAGTTCAAGGATGAAGGGTAGAATTTGTTCTTAGGTGGTAACTGATACAAACAGCTCAGTATGAGACCTGATACTTACAATAATGTGTTTCACAAGTTCATTTGTGAGCTTCTCTGCCAGATGGGGGATAGTAGCCTTTCCTTCTTTCAGAATAGCCCTGTGAATAAAAAAAGGAAAATGTGGGTTTGGATAGCCAGGCTGTGCAGGGCAAGAAGGCAGCACTGATGCTCTGCTCTGTTTTCACTAATTCTATTACACAATTTGAATAAAGAAGAGGTCTCTGGGCCATGCTGGTGCAGATGTGGCAACAGCCCAGGACTCTCTGGGCAAGTTTATTCAAGAGTTGTTTGAGAGCTACTGACTGAGCAAAAGGGAAACAGAGAAAAAATCTGAAAAGAAGCAAATTCTAACAGCAGATGGATTCTGCTGTCTATTATTTCTTCATGTGTGAAGTTCAATGATTCAAAACCCTTTCCAGCTGCCATTCTCTGGATTATGATGGATTTGCTGCTGAATTATCTGTGCAGCCTGTACCCTCAGCACAGCCTTTCTTTCTCATGCTGCTCCCCCAATGTTTTCCAGTGAACAGAAATACTTCAGTATACTTGAAGTGCTCAAATGTTTTAATTCGAATTCTTTGGGACTATTCAGAATTTCTGAAGTTCATAGCACTTCCCCCACGTATTTTGCATTAAAAAAACCCAACAAAAAACATTGTAAAGAGGTTATTTGGTGTGTAAAAATTTTCTGGGTTACTGAAACACAATCCTAAATGGGCAATGAGAAATACTGAGTATAACTAATACCTGTTTATAACCTCTGAGTTAAATCTCAGCAAATCAACAGGAAGCTTTGAGGTGACTTGAATGTGTTTTTGGTAATTTTCTGTGAGAAGTACCTGAAATGCTTGTGATTCTCAAAGAAGGCTCTCTCCTGTTGGATGGCAGCAGCCAGGGTCAGTTTGTTGTGGATGTCCTGCTGCCCACGGCACTTCACGATCATGTAGCCTTTTTTGAGGGGGATTACCCTGTTTCTCAGAATTTTAACTATGCCCTCTTCGGTCCCCCTGTCCACCAGGTCGGGTTTTGTGAGGATTCCTGTGAAATTAAAACACAAAGTTAACCACCAAGCAGGAACCCCCTGTAGCATGTTTTATAAAGCAATTTTTTTTTGTATTCCCTCTCCTAGAAAGGTCTCAGCTCCTGGGCTGTAAAACTCACTCTACAGTTGGCCTCCCACCACGTCTTTTGCTTTGCAAACCTTTTTTTAACAGGCAAAAAGCAAAGCTTTTTCACCATTAACTTCAGACCAACTACCATTAAATGAGATTTTCAGCTTCCAGTTATTCATAACAGGAGTGCCCAGCAAGACATCAAACTAAGGGATTCTTGGAGCTACTCAAGAATTGTGACTAGAAATACTTGCAAGTATTTTCTTTAGGCTGTTTTGGTTTTTTCCCCTCTTCTTCTAGTAGCTAATTTCACAGATTTGGTGCAGAACACAGAACATCAGACTTCATGGAGGGAAGAAAAAAAGATTTGACCTCCTTTTCAGCTCATACCTTAAAAATCATCTTACCTATTGTCCTTTCCCCAGTGGGGTCCACCTCCTGAGCCATTTTCAAAGCTTCTGTTGTTGCAATATCCACATTACACGGCACCACTACCAAATTCACTGTCTCTTTGCAGCCAATAATTCTTTTAAGCAGCATTTTGATCTGCAATTCAATACAGCAGTGAGGAGGTTCAGTGAAATCAGACACTTGCTTGTAGGATGTGACAATTTCTAGCAATAGGAGCCACTGCCTGATGACATTAAATGCCACATATGCTGAGTGAGGATAGTGTTACATGCTAGAGGATGGCAGGGAAAGGGGTCAGCAGCTTCTTTTCATATGTCAGAATTAATCCAAACATCTAATGACAGACTAATGTTGTCAAGTCTTTCTTGACAGCTATGTGGAGTTTAACCTCTTGTGCATATATAATCTTTCATTATGGAAATACTAAAGGTATTTGATATCTAATCACATGTAAGAAAATCAGGTTTTGATGTGTGGGTACACACTTATGGAAAGAAAGCAAGCTCGATTATGCTGATAAATCTCAAATTTGTATCCCTGAAAGGAGCACAAATATCTTTGGCTTATTTTTCAGTGGAGTATTTGTAGGAAAATACTAAAAAATGCCAAAACTGAAGCTGCACATGACATCTAGTTGGCATTTTTGTGTTTCAATGCCAAATGAAACGAGCTCCTCGTAATTTGTGTTGCTTTGTAGAAGCTTCACAGAGCACTACTGCACTTATTCCACTGTAAATAAATTCCTCCCCCCCCCAGATTTTGGTAAAGATGCCTCTCTTCTACTTGCCACCCATCTCAGTTTCTGACAGGCTGCAATGCTACAAATTCCATCTCTGGAGGATGCAGCCAGCTGGGGACAATGGAAATGTCTGGATTTTATCACATCTGCTGCTTTCTTCTCAATACAATAGAAAGATTGCTATCTAACTGTGAAATGAAATTACTCTCCTCCCAGAAAGTAAAGCCCTGACAATCCAATCTTGTCACATTTCTATTTGGTATATCTAGTTTAGTTTGGGCTCCTCTTATTCCAAGTTGCCATTTAAAGATATTTTAGGAGAAACAACATCACCCTCACAGCAGGGGTGAATTTTATTTGCATTGCCCAGCATTTCTTCTAAAAGCAGCCAGAGGAAGAGCAGAGATCCCCTCCACTTATTTTGTTTACTTCACAAAAAGTCTGCTGGGAGCCCTGAAGGGATGAGACCCTGGGCACAGATTGGCACATGAGGCTGAGTTTTACCTGGTCCCCGATGTCCTTTGGCTGGTCCCCCACGGCCACCCTGGCAATTCCAGGAAGATCAATTAGTGTCAGATCTGGGACATCAGGGGACCGAACTTCCAGGGAAATTAACTGCCCGCTAATGGCACCTTTAGTACCGGCCACAACATCCTGGGCTGTGAAAAGAGCAAGGCAATGAGTACAAGCTTCAAATTAGGCATCAAATCAAAGCTGAACACAATTACTTTGAAAAGAACCAACTACCACCCAAGGTTCTTTCAGGCTTGTCTTTTTCTTTCAGATCCAGCCACACACTTAAATCCATTTACTCAAAAAACTAAGGAAATCAGCATGCAGAACAAGTTGATGTGAAGTCCTGTTGGAATATGAGCTGTAATATTTCACAGATTATATATTAATGGACTCTGGTGTATGCAGACAAAATACATGTAGATAAACCACAATGAAAGGGATCAGCTGAAATACTGGTCAGTTGTAGAAATGCTTCCTCAACAACAAGAGACTTTGTAAGCATTAATTAATCCTTGGATTTTGTGAAAGAAAAATAGGTGTTGTTCTATATTCTTCACATTCTGATAGAGATATTGAGAATACAGTAATTTCACAATTATAAGCCGCACCATTTTGACTAAAATTTTGGTCCGAACCTGGAAGTGCGGCTTATAATCAGGTGCGGCTTATAATTGCAAAATTACTGTAAATTGTCCCCAATACTACAAGACAATAATGCTTGAGTTGTGAACACAGAGAAGCAAGGAAACTTCGCATTAATTCTCAAGAGAGATTTTCAGCTCTTTAATTGCCTTAATTCATACCAATTGCCTGGCCAGATTTGATAATATCCAAATAATGTCTTGAAAAGCTAATTTAAAAAAATAGAAAGAATAACAATGTGCAGAGCTGTGCTGTTCAAGGAAGGAAGAACAATCCAACTTTCACACTTAGGGCAAGTGGTTACTGCCCTTTGGGTAAGGACACTGATTTCTTACCCAGAATGAAATGCTGTAACAGTAAAGCTGAGACAAGTGAAGGGCACTGACTGAGCCTGTAGTCACCTGGCAGAAGCTCTCTGTCCTCTCCTCTGCCTTCCTGCAATTTCCTCCAAAACAATAAGATTTCCAGCCACAGAAACCTCAAGCACTCTCTGATGACAGGAACCATTTAGGTTCCATGTTTACAATTTGACAGACAACCTCCCCAAACCAGGAAGACACCACCCAGGTAAGGACACAGCCTGAGCCATTATCATAGATCAGGATGAAAAGATCATGGATCTAGTGAGTGGCATCCCTGCTTGAGGTCTTGGAACTAGAAGATCTTTAAGGTCCTTTCCAATCCAGGCCATTCTGGGACCACTATCATAAATCATGTTCACCACTGAGGCACTGGTACCACTCACTTCAGAGAACTGAGTTTTGCTGCTCTGAATCCAGCTCTTGGTGTTACTCCCCAGTGCTGCTCAGTGTAAGAGGAGGATTCAGAGGAGAAGGAGCCAGCCAAATCCACTCACCTTGCCTGATTGCTCCGTCCACCTCAGAGGGGTCCAGGAGCTCCTGGCTTTTGTTTCGGTAGGAGATCTTCCCTTGCCATGCCTGGCCTTCGGGCAACCTCTTGAGTTTAAGTTCCAAGGGACACCGAGTGACAATACCTGCAGCAGTTCCAAAGGCAGAGGTTGGGCATGAGACACAGCCTTGAAGTGTGTGCTGCACACAGGGGTGCCTAATGTTTCACACAAAAATGTGGAAATGTTCCAAGAGACTCTTCCAGAGGGGGCTTGCCCACCTCCCAGCTCAGAGCAGGATTGTCACCAGTGCTAGATGAGGTCAATCATGGCTCTTCCCAGACATGTCTGGCCCTGCAAACCTCCTCAGATGGAATTTTGCTCCTCTCTGGATGATCTCTTTCAGTGCTGCAACTAAATCCTACGAAGAACCTTTCCACAACTCCAGCCTGAAAGACTAGATTATATTATAATACAATATATTATATTGTACACATGGGACTTGCAGAATTTATGTGTACAAAAATGCACACACAGAGCTGGAAAGTGGATCTTCTTGAGCTATAAAGTCTTCCAACAATCATCTCTGACTTAAATAATGATTTAAGTAAAGATCTCTGTACATTTTTTAAAATTAATAATAATAATAATAATAAAAAGGTATCTGTAACAAAATGTTGTTTAAAAAATGCAAAACAACCCCAAAAGCAAATTTTAAAATTGTTTTCCATGCGAAATTAATACTTTGCTGCACTGCTGCTTTCTGGGAAATGCACAGAGTCAACTTGGGCAATTACACTACACTACACCACACTACACTTCTTACTCCTGGTCTCTTGCCCACCTGGAACACGTGCCTTGGATGTACCCTGTGGTGCCTCACTCACACCTCCACTCCTCAGTCATGGAGTTGTCTAATTCTAAACAAAAAACCGAAAAAAAACCGAAAAAAACAAACAAAAAAACCCAAACAAAAACCAAAAATAAAAACCAAAAAACAACAACAACAAAAAAGAAGTCCCCTCCACCTCATCAAAGTGAAAATGTGTGAAAGCAAATTCTTACCATTGCCCCTGGGGAGAGCAACACCAGACAGGGCTTCGAGGACAGAACTTTTGCCAGAGCTCTGGTCTCCAATCACTGCAATTGCAGGCAAGGACAGGTCCTTTTCTATTCCAAGAGCTCTCAGGCTGTCAACAAGATCAATGCAGGGCCGGATCTTTTCCTCATATTGGTTGTACAAGGTGTGTTCTGCAGCCTGGTAGAGTTAAACTTACAATCAGTTTTCCATAATTAAAAAAAAAAACCCAAAAAAATAAAAAAGACACATTTTTTATTCATCATTCTTTAGTAAAAGTTATTTACTGGCATCAAGCTCTACTTCATATCACTGTGCATCCTTGCATCTCCATGTGATAAACAGGTGTCTGTAAATATGAAAGAAACAGTTGAGGTTGGTTCACAGGCCATCCTTAGTAAAAATACCAAATTTTGGAAGCCATCCTGAGAAGGTAAAGAACACATTACTAAATGTGTTTTGTTAATTTTTTTTAATAAAGTTTTTTTAATAACTGCCATTTTCTTCCACTCATCCACAGATGTACTGAAGCATGTGTATGCAGATGAAGACTGATCCCAGAAATCACTGCATTCGGTAAAAAATTGCTTATTAGATTTTTGTTTTGGAGTTTGGAGATTTAGTTTGTGCACAGACACCAAAGGAGTTCTGCTGTAATGCTCTTAACAGGTGGCTGAAATCTTTCAGATCATCATGGCTGTTCTTTCTTTGCCTCATTTCAGGCTCACATAAGGCATGAATATGAGTGGGTTGTTTTAAATAACAGATAATTGTCATTTTCTGGGTTTGATACAGGTCCAGATATTAACACAGGCTCTTCATTTACATGAAAACAAAACAAATAATTTCCAGTCTTTGGCAAAACTGGTCCATCTGCTGTTAAATATGCTCAGCTAAAGTATAAAAAGATCAGCTTGGTCTCTTCTCCCTGTTCCTCTCTCCATGTTCCAGTCTGACTGCTGCATTTAGAGATGCAATTTTGGGAACACCAATATGTTTCAGACATATTGGGCCAGCCACATTCAAACCTGATTTTTTGGAAAGAAAAGTTGAAGTTTTTTTCCTTCACTTTTACCCAAGAAAAATACCTCCAAAAAGTAACTCTATGCATCAGATGCACTCAAACAAAGCAGATTTTTTTGGTTCAAGATGAGGAAGGCAGCACACATTACTGGAGGCAGACATTTTGGTAACCCCTGCCCACTCTCTTCACTACAATTTTTAATAGCTGGTAAATTCTCAAAAAACTTCAGTAACTGTGCCACAGACTTAAAACCAATCTGTGTTCAGTTAAAATACCCAAGCAGGTTATTATTAACCTTTCTGTGCATTTCTTTGAGGGGTGAAGAGCCTCAAGAAAAAAAGAAAACCTCAGTTTTTATGATTTCTGTTCATCATTTGTTGCTAGGATCAAAACAGACACATCACACATTAAATTGGCTTCCAGGCTGCAGTCATCTCTTTTTTTCAGACCTGCATTATTAATGTCTGCAGGTTAATTGCAGGTACCTCCCTTCCTACTTACATGAATAACTGCTAAGCCTCATCCCAAAAGTTCTCCTTAGACCTAACAAGTGCAGATTGCCCAAAGAGACAAAGGAATTCATTTTGGGGCACAAAGTGAAACAAGAGAGCAAGGGTGGGGAGGATCTGTGCCTTCTCCTTGCCTTACCTTGTCCTCTTCTCTGAAAAACTCTTTCTCCAAGTCCTTCTGCTCACAGTTAGGCCTTTTCTCAAACATCTTCTCTGGTGTCACAGCAGCATCTTCTGGGTCTGGTGGGAGAGGCACTGTAGAGGCTTCTGGAAATGGTTTTCTGAAAGAAAATAAAAACCCCTCTTTCTTTGGGGGGCTTTTGTTGTTTTCAGGAGATTTTTTGAATGCTGCTTTCTTGTTATCCATGGACTGCTGGTACATTGGGCTTCCACGTAGGCTGTCCATAATTGTTTCACTAAACACTGGTCACTGCCTGGTCCAATCACTCTGAAATAAAACATGGGGCAGTGAGTGGCTCCACCTTGCAACAATGATCAGAGCAGAGAAAATCAAACAGCACTTTTATTTCCTGATCCAAACCTGTCCTGGTTTAGGGCAAATTTGGGAGGAAACCTCCAAATGAGGGCGCTCAATTAGTTCAGGGAAAAAAAAATTCCCCAGAGAGAGGTGGAAAAAAACCTGCTTATTTAACTGGCAAAGCACTTCCCAGCACAAAATTGAACAATACCAAAAAGCAGAACCTCTCACTGCTCCAAAGAGATGACAAATTCAGAAGAGTCTCCTTTGAGGGTGCCGCCCAGCTCACACAGGTGTGAGCTCCTGGTGCTCCTCCTGGGTTATCAGTCCAGAGCAGGTTCAAACAATTCCAAGAAAAAAGGGAAAAAACCACAGCCCAGGGAACCCCTTTTGGCCTCAGCTAGCCAGAAAAACTAACTAAAAAGCAAAGAGCAGTTCTGTCCTGCTGCAGACAACACAGCCTTGTGTGAAGAATGTGGGGGAGCCAGTGCAGTCTCTGATAACAACTCTGCACCTCTTCTCTCCCCCTTCCCTCCTGGAAACAGTCTTAAAGCTGCAGAATTCAATATCCAACACCAACAGACAATTTGGGGATACAAGCATCACAAAGTCACCCCAAGACAATACCCTTGGTAGGTACCAAGTGCCACAGCTCTTTTCGAATCACTAAAATTGGTCTCCAGAGGATAGAGTTGAAATACTTCTCTCCACCTCTCTTAGGCTTTCTTTTGTGATATTTAAAAAAGAAAAAAAAAACAGTATTTGTTTTCAGTATTTTTTTGGGGGGGGGGAAAAAAAAGTTACACCAGTTTTTTGCAAAAAAGCTGATTCTCCTCGATGAAATGTTTGCTGGAAGGTGTTTGGAGAAGCTCAGTCAGTATCAGGGCAGGACTGGAGGGAGTGTGAATCCCTAATTTCCTGGGGTCAGAAGGGTAGGGCTGTGGGCTGGCTCCAAGCCATAGTCTGCTAAGTGGCCATCTCACCTCTTTTGTGGAATAAAATACTTGTCAGAGGCAAGTCTGACACCTGTTTTAGAAGCTCTGTATCTTGGTCCCCTCCCCTATAGCTTAAAACCCTCTGCCAGCAGCAGAGTTTGCTTCACATGATGTTAGAGAAGGGAGGACAAGAAGGCTTTTTATTTCCTTGTTCAGCATTTCCTTGTGGAGAAGTTCTGTTTTTTATGGGCGACTGAGGACATTAGTGGCTTTTGGCATGACATTATCCAGGGAAGGTGGTTTTCAGAGAGAGAGATTTAAGGAAAAAAAACCAAAACAAACCAAGAGTCTTTTTTCAAAGCTAGATTTTTTAGCCTCCCTCTGCCAAAACCAAGATCTGTTAAACACTTTGGAAAACAAATTAGGAGAACCACATCTTTGCTTGAAGTAACTTTTTGTTCTGTTAATTTTTTAAAATTGAATTAAGCTCACAGGTTTTCTAATTTAAACAGTTGACAAAATAGGATGATCAGACACAATGTAGGTTATACTTTCAATTTGTAAAACAAGTTTAGAAAAAACACCACACACTGTAGCAGAGCAGCTGAGAGAAGGTTGTGGGCCAGGATTGAGGAGCTGGACAAAGTGACTGTGTGGGCATCTATAATTAGATTTATTGCTAGTACAGTATGTAGATATTGCCAGTGCAATATCAAAATAACAACTTTATCATGTATTACAATAGATTAGAATCAGGTCATGGTCGTTCTGCTGACTCACAAGTGAGACCCCCTTAGTTCCAGAACTTCTCAGAGCAGTCTAGGTGCAACCTGCTCCGCTCAGTTCCATGTCTAAGGGCTACAATATGAGCAGGTTCAGGTGGAGATGTACAGATTTACAGATTTACAAGTCAGAATTCACCACTGCAAAGTAACAAAGCACATCTAGAACTACTTTAGGACTTTATGTCTGTGTTTGGGTAGACCTTGGGTATTTGAACACCTGCCCAAAAGTGCTGGAACTCGAGGTACCTTGTGGGCATCCCTGGTGGGGATGGAGAAAAACAACCCAGAAATCTTCATGACACCAGTTTGCCCTGTTGGCCCAGTCTCCAGCAGCATTTTATGTCCTTTTTGTGGCCAATGTGCACCAAAGTCAATCACAAACATCTCAGTTCCCGATCTCTAGAATGAATAATTATGCAAACGTCCAGACATCCTGCAATACCCACCTGGTGTGTTTGTTTAGGACAAACCCCATGGCCATCACAGGTGGAAGGGATGCTGAGGATGCCTGAGGAGACCTGGCTGTGTTCAGTCTCCCTTTCCAAACACGGAGATGGGGTGCAGACCACACACACAACACCCCTGCACAGAGATACCTGCAGCCAGCACCAGAATAAATCGTGGGCAATTCTGAGGCTCACCCAAAAAGGGTGAGAGGGTTCTGTGACCCTTCCCTGTGCCACACAGAGAGATTTCTTTGTGTGCTGAGCTGTGACAACATCGGATGGAGGAAAGGAGGAGTGGAAAACAGAAGAGCTGCAATTGTAAAGAGCCCTTCTACAATGGGGCAGAATCCAGGTGTGTAACTCGACTCCTGGGTGACGTGTGATACTGAAAGTCTGCCAACAATTTCCTGTCCCCAGAGCTGCCCCTGCCTCCATTGCTGGGACAATGCTGATTTCCTTGAGCTTTACCTTTAGAATTTGCCTGCCTGTGTGGGAAACATCTCCCAGCACAACACGAAGCGCTCTGCTGCACACCCAGATCTGCACAATCACCAACCTGCCCATGGTTCTGGAGAGGGTGCTTTGTTTTTCTGTGACTTCCCTTTGGCTTTGCATCTGTAGAAGATGAAAATCCCCTCTCAAACCCAAGGTGCAGTGCTGAACCCACACAGCTCTCAGATTTATTCAATCTCTGTCCAGCCACAGGAGCACATGGACACATCCTGTGACTTCAGGATATTTGGGTAAACCTCACAGTTTTCATGTTGTGTGTTTATTAACTCTAGCTGTCTTCTAGTGAAAATGAAGCAATGCAAAGCTTATGATTCTATTCATAAATAGTGCTGGCTAGATCATCTTAATGAATAATGGCTTTTAAAAAAAAGTTAAATGCTATCTATCAGTTGTTTCCCTTTAAAGGAAATAATACTAGCACATTTTCTTTCTTTTTTTTTTTTCCCACTCATAAAGCAAAAAACTGCTCCTGGCAACCCTGTTTAATCACACTTGCTTTAGATACTTTATTTAGCCTTGTCATATTATAAGGAATTAAGATAACAGTAAAAATTGCATTACTCTTTTTAGAAGAAGGAAAGCAGAAACTTACCCTTGTAAGCACCCTGTAGGCAGCTGAAGGAGTGACTTTCTGAAACTTCTTCAGATGCTTTTTAATTACAGGCTCCACCTTCCCATTATGACAAGAGACAGCAGAAATGAAACTAATTCTCACAGGAGAAGTATTTGGCTTCTGTGGAAATGACCAGTCTGTTCCAAAAGACAGACTTGCCACGAGTGGGCACCACTTGCTTACCTCACAAATCCACAGGGATGGGGAGACCTCACAGCCAGAAGTTCAGAGAGCTGGAGAATCCTAGGATGGTTTGGGTTGGAGGGATATAAAGGTGATCTTGTTCCACCCCTCTGCCATGGGCAGGGACTTTCCACTGTCCCAGCTGCTCCAAGCCCCACCCAACCTGGCCTTGGACACTGCCAGGGATGGGGCAGCCACAGCTGCTCTGGGCACCTTGTGCCAGGGCTTTGCCACCCTCAGAGAGAACAATTTCTTCCTAATATCTAATCTAAAGCTACTTTCTTTCAATTACAAGCCATTTCTCCTTGTCCTGTTACTACCTGTCCTTGTAAAAATCTTTGAGTCTTCTTCTCACTGAAGCCTCTCAGAAGAGAGCCACACTTCTGTACTGCTCTTCAGCAGATGATACCCAGGTGAAACTGAACTTTTAGTGAATTGGGAACTATTAATTAATCACTGTGTAGCCTTAGAATATTTAGCACTAATGCAGAAAATGCATGTATCAAAGGCAATTCTGAATCTGTTACAGCCGTCACCTCAAAACACAATTCTTGACTTGACCAAACTGTCTCCATGAGAGTCCTTGGAGGGGCTCTGTGAAAATGTGAAAATAGGCAAATGTGAAATTCATACTGTTGAGGTGACAGCTTTGTGATAGCTCTGGAAATAATGCAATGTGTTGGGTTGTTTAGTTTCATTTCCCTGAAAACTCCTCACAACCCAGCTGAGCTCCTCCTTCCTTGGCTGTGCTGTATAATAGGATGCCAATAATTGAGCAACATCTTGCCTTTCCTCTCCCACAAAACAGCATCTCAGTGAGTCAGTTCACTCACAGCTGGGGCAGAACCTGCTGGTTCAAGCTGCTGTGCCCCACTCCTGCTGGTTTTACCTGCTGGGAATGCTGGTCCTGTGCCTTCCAGGGGACCTTTTCAGCCTCCTCATCCTTCCATGCAATGACCAAGTGGGTCAGGGCCCCCTCCACAGGAGAAGGAGTATTTTTTCCACCTCCTAGTGAGGTGGCAAACCATGCCACCACTCACCTGGGGCTGTGCCTTGGCTGCCAGAGGCTGCAGGGTATGGCTGAAGTTGTTGGATGTGGGTGACAAGACAGCAAAGCGACACACAGTGTGATTTGTCTCTGTTATGCACTGCTTCAGGACAGTTCCCAGTTATTTCTCATGACCTTGTGGTGTTTTCTCAACGTGCTTCCTCTTCTGCTGTCTGCTCTCCTGCCCTCATTTTTTTGTGTTTCGAGTTTTTTTCCTTTGGTGTTAATAGGCTCTAAGCCACTAAGCAACATCAGTGCACTTTGTTCAGTCAGGGGCTTTGCCTGCTGGATGCAGGATCCCCCCTTGCTTCTCACTCCCTCTGGTTTTCCCATTTTTCCCATTGCCTCTGATTACCTTTTCTCAATTCCTGGCTGTTGTGGTGGGTTTCAAACTGCCTCACTCAGGTGCATGGGTCTGACTGCACAGCAGTCACACTGCTCTGGACTTTTCCCTCATTCCTCACCTGGCAGTGTCTCAGAGGACTTGTTCCCAAGCTCTGGCTGTGGGTGGCAGGTTGTGACACAGTGGAGCTGGGCATGGGCTGCAGCAGGACACCACACCTCTAAGCTCTCCTGGCTCTTTAACCACCCCTGTCCTTGCACAGGAGATCAGTCTGAAGGAGATTCTAAGTCACACTCTTGTCCCAAAGTGGCTTTTTGTCACCCTGTGTGCAACAGGCTGATCCTCACACAGAGCTGAGGTATTTGCTTTATTCACAGTTGTGCACAGAAAGAGATGCTGGGTGCAAATCCACAAAGCCAGCCCAGCAGCTATCAAAACTTGTCACTGTATACAAACAAAGGCATTCATGTTCACTGGCTACAAGTCACAGAGTTTTATTAACCCATATTTAATCTTCTACTTATTAAATTATTCATTTCTTTTGCTAATTAGTCCTCATGCTTGGTTTTTCTCTTCTTTTGAGTCTGTGAGTTTTTTGGGTTGGTGGGTGGTGGGTCAGTGGTTGTGATCTCCCCTTGTCATTTCGTTTATTCACCCAGTGTCCTTGGTTTGTTGGTTCAGCAGTAAGATATGCCTGGCTGCAGTTGATACATTATCTCAAGTTTCTTCTGTTCTTTTTTTTCTACAACTGCTGCAATTACTGAGACACATTAAACATAATTTATTTTCTAGGGAGTTGTTCATCATTTCCTCTGGTTGAGTCTGTGAAGCCACAACAGCACTCAAAAGCCTCACTTTTTATGAACATCACACATTTTCCTGAAATTAATCACAGGGATGACTGGCAAGTCAATTCCTTCACGATTTTTCAAATGCAAATATTCAGTGCTGCAATTAAGACAAAGCATAATAGGGTTAGCATTAAGAGAATGACAACAGGGTGAAGTAGCTTACTGAAAATCCCTGTAAGCTGTTGTGACCAAAAAGTGTCCCACCACTGATGTTCTGCAGGAATAGCTGCACCTTTCTCCCTGTTGTCAGATTTTCCCACCTGAATGTTAAGACAGTCTGGCTCTGCTCATCCTCCAGAAAGCAAAAGAATGCTCTTTTAAATCCAAAACAGTCAAATAATTATTTGTCCATGATTATTTGTTTTATTGCTCTTAAATCCTATGGTGCTGAGAGCAAGGCTTCTTTGCTGGTGTCTGATTCACACTGATCCTCTCCAAGCAACATTCAGGATGTCATTCTCAGGTTTCTCTGAGCTCTGGTTCATTATTAAACAGCCTTCCAAGCCTTTTCTTGTGAGATGCATAGAGGTTTCTGAGAAAGGTTTTCAAGCATTTAACTTGCAGAGTACATCTTGTCCGAACAGTTGAAGGGGACATCCTGTCACACAGAAACTCGGGACTTAATTTAGTGTCTCCAGCTGTGCACTCTGTGGGTTGTAAGAATGGCTGTGAAGCTCATTTTCCATTAGCCCAACAATCAGAATTGTAACTTTACTTAGCAGACCTTTGCAGTGAGTTATTACTGAATGGCTGTCTATGCTATCTACTAGAAATTCCTGATTTCATTTGATGTATTATCTTAAGTTTCTGTCTTCTATTCTTTGTTTTCTGTAGCTGCTGCAATTACTGAGACATGTTAAACATAATTGATCTGTTTGGGAGCCATGCACCAATACTAGTGATTAGCTTATGAATTTTCAGCAGTGCCTTTGTTATGTGGTCAGTTCAGTTTTGTTTCATCACAGAACTATGTTGAAAAGAAAGAGGAACTCGGAGCAGCATCACTTGTTGTGAACAGTGAAATCAGGGTTCTCCTTTCTCCATGTCACGAGTTTGATTCTCCTGTTCACTCCTGAAACAGCAAAATAAAAACTTGACCCTCTTAGTGGGAAATATTATATCAATGTAAGGCATTGAAAACAGTTTTCATGCTTATGTTGTGATTTATAACAGCTTGTTTCACTGGCAATACAGTTCTACAGATTAACACAACAGAGATGTTTAAAATAGACTAAGCAGAATTTAATTTAAATCTGAGAGTATGTTTTGAAATAATTTTAATGAACATAAAAATGGGACATGATGCAAAAGATGGATGACCAAGCATTTGTCAAAGCCATTTGACACTATAATTTAAAAAGAAATCAAAATACAGTGTAAATGCACTAGTTGGCAGGATCATTTTGTGACATAAACCCCTAGGAATAATCCTCAATCATAAAATTATTCAGATATTATACTGGATGTTGTCTAGTCAAACCTTATAAATCAAAGTGATTCAGACTGCGTTGTCTCAGGCTTTATCCCAGTGAGTCTTGAAAACCCTCAGGTATGGAGATTGTACAGAATGAAATTCATTCAAATGATTGACTAATGACTTGGTTTTTTTCCCTTCTTCATATCTGGTTGGATGTACCCTCCATGTTTCAGTTCCTACCCAATGTCTCTTCTTCCCCCACTGTGCATCTCTGCACCCTCAACCAGAGGTGCTGGGGGGCTGCTGCAACCCCACCCTCAGAACCACCCCCTCCCCAGTGTCCTGGCTGTGGCTGAGTTAATTTTCTTCCTGGTAGCTGGTGCAGAGCTGTTGATACTACACAGATGATTTGCTGTTGCCAACTACTGCTTGCCCTCAGTCAAGGACACTTCAGTTTCTGTGCTCTGCCAGTGAGGAGGAGCACAAAAATCCAGGAGGCAGCAGAGCTGGAATGGCCAAAGGGATATTCCATGGCATGGATTGCCATGCTCGGGGTTTAAATGGGTAGAATTAGCCAGAGGGGTCCTGTTGCTGATCAGGGACAAGATGGACATCAATCAACAGGTGCTGAGCAGCTGTATTGTGCATCACTAGGGCTTTATTTTTAAAAATTTCAACTGGTATTTATTAGGATAATATTTTCCTTGTTCCAATTATCCAAATGTTCTGATCCCAGCCCTGAAGTTTTTTTTTGTGATTCTCCTCCCCATGCCACTGTGGGGGTGATGGATGGGTGAGTTACTGCCTGGAGGAGCTTTGCAGATGCAGTTCAAATCTGCTTCAGCACAAGCTAGGGGAGACAAAAAGCAACGTGTCCCATGTGGTGGGAAGGAGCAGGTGGGGATTTGAAAGGCTGTAAAATAAATAGAGGAATGGAAAGGTCAGAAAGAAAAAATAACTGGGGGAGAGTGCTTTCTTGTGGGGGAGCAGTGTGCATGAAAGGATCTGAAAAATACAACATCAGCAGGTAGAATGGTCTCCATGGTTCAGAGCAGAGACACTTAAACCAGAGACATTCTCTTTAGTTCCTGAGCCTTGTTCATTAGTAAGGGATGAGCTATAGGGAATTGTGTGATTTGCTGTGTATGAAAACTTCACCTCTTCCTGCCAATGTCTCAGGTGTTTGTCTGCTGTTTGACTTGGCTGAAGTTTGGGTCACAGTGTTTGACATGCAGGTTTCATCCTTACAGTGAGAGGGGCAATCCTGAGGAGTGGGATGAAACCAGACCTTGTTCATGTGAGTTGCCATCACTGTGTGGCTTCCTGTCAGCCACAGGGAGGGAGCCAAGAGTGCAATTTGTCTGTGTGTGGTTTGGTGGGGCCTGACTGCCTTGTGTGAACTGGGTATTGTAATCAAGGGGATCATTTTCCAGCACAAAAACACCTGAAATTTGAGAGATCCAAATTACTTGAAGCAGTGGGAGCTGCTGACATCCCTAATAGCAGGGTAATCCCACATGCATTGGACTATCCAGATAATGGATTTTCTGCAGTTTCAGGTCCTTCCTACCCTTGCCTAGTGGGTTGTGTCCTCTTCAGCTGTGTGGAGACTTGCAGTTCCTGTTACCTACACACTGTCTGGGGGCCGTCCCTTCTTCCAGCTTTCCTGTACATTTGTTAGGCACCAAGATTTCGGGGCAGAAGGGTGGTTGAGACTGCAGGCCAGACAGAGGAGGTTCAGGTTGAGCACCACAAAGGATTTTTTCATGGAAAGAGTTGTTCAGCATCAGAAGGGGCTGCCCTGGGAGGAGATGGTGGTGTTGAAGTAACTGCATGTGGCACTCAGTGCCGTGGTTCAGTTGATATTGGGGTGTGTGGTCAAAAGTTGGGCTGGATCTTGGAGGTCTTTCCCATCCTGATAGAGTCTGTGATTCTGTGATTTGTAAGACTTCAAGCTTTCTGGGCAGAGAAGGTAGTTCAGACTGTTCAGGGCAGACAGTACCTCTCCTGTTTTTGCCACAGTGATCCTTCCTTCCATCTGTCTGCCTTCCTTTCTGCCCCCTCCTCTCTCTTCCCCTGGGTGATCCTTGCACAGTTCCCCCCACTTGGAAGTGTCCACCCCACCTTGGAGCCAGGCACATGGAGCTCACCCTCCTGGAGACCCTGACCCCTGATCACCAGAGGGAACTGCAGGAAGCAAAGGACCAGACCCAGCTGTCACCCCCAAGGTTGGGGGACTCCAGTGACTTCTCTGGTGCACAGAGGTGTTTCCTGCCTTTGGTGTTGAGCAGTGGTTTATTCCACAGGAACAGAATAGTTTGGGGAACACGTGGATCTTGTTGGGCTCCTTCACTGCAAATTTTGTGGTCATCAAAAGTGATTGTAAAGCAAAGTGAAATTCAGATGTTCTGCTTGAGAGGCATGGAAGAGACTGTGGTTTCAGTAGGGGTTTTTCAGAATTTTTAGTAAACATACAAATCTAATGAGGTAGAAACTTGGCTTCAACTTTTAAACATAGACATTTATATTTCCTTTCTGCTTGAAACAAAATATTTCCTTATTTCTCATAAATATTTATGGCAATTTCTGTAGCTAGTCCCATCCTCATGTGAATTCCCAGGCTGGTTACTTTTGGCCAGAGCTGGATTCATGAATCAGAGCAGTGATGTTCACCTGAAAATGCTGTAAGTCTTGGCTCTGTTCACAAATTGTCTGTGCTGGTGTGTTTGCCAAAGCCATTTTGCCTGTCTGGAAACTGAATATTGACCTAGGGTTTTTCTTTTTCACACTATTAAAACCTCCACTCCTGGCCTAGGAGTAGCTTAAAAAGGGTGTCTAAAGCAAGGCAGTCTGAAGTCAGTCCAGGAAATGACATCTGAACTCCCTTTTTGCTGTTTTCCATGCTCCTGAGTTTGTTTTCAATTACACATTGCATTTTTTTATCTCTTTAGAAAATGATGAAATTTCCTATTGCAGAGGGACTAGATGGTACAAACTTCACTGAATGAAGGAGCAAAGATTTGCTTTAAAGAGAAGCAACAAAGAGCCTAGCCCACCAACAGCTGAAAATGTGAAGAAATTTTCTGTCTCCAAATCTCAATTAAATTAAATAACCCCAATGTGTAGAAACTATCAAAAAAGGGGGAAAGGGAAAAATGAAGAAAAATATCCCCCTTCAAAGACAGGGACTATTTCTTCAATTTATGTAGAACAGTGTGACTAAGAGTTGAAACCTTGTTATCTAGAGTATTAAACCTATTTGTTCAAGAGGTACTGAAATCTGTTAATGGTCATTACCATGATGGTATTTAAACAGTTGCCATCAGGACATTTACAAGTAGTGATATTTTCCTCTAACCATTTTTCTACTTCCTTAGTTTTTGATAATGAAGTGGAAGAGTGTTATCTGTTACAGATAAGGCAAAAAAAGGCAGTTCCTCACAGCCATTTAGCACTAAAATATTAGAGTTTGGGTGGGGCAGGAAGAGTCTGTAACCTAAAACACAGCTGGAGTGTGTTTGATTGTCCATGAACTGCTCAGGTGCAGCTGGCTTTGCATGACCTTCCTCCTGTCCATCTCTTCAATCTTGTCACATTAAAAATTACAGAGATGAGTTCCTCAATTAATGTAAATTATTGCCGTCAACAGGAAATGAAATGGTAGCAAAGGATCTGGCAGAACAGTGGTAGGGGGTTTTTGTATCCCTCGAGGTGTTATAAGCTTATGTTTGTGCCTAAATGTAAAAAGATTTAATGAACAATATCCAGAGCAGAGTCCTAGTGCCGTAAGTGGTTCTACAAGGACAGTGCAAAGATGTGGCCTGGGCTGATTCCTTATGTTTGCCCTGGTATCCACTGTGTGAGCGTTGGCATCGGGCACCTCATCCCCGTGATCCAGCCCCCAGCACCAGCCCTGAGTGCTCCCATTGCACTACTTCTGCCAAAATGCTGCAGCATTTCTTATCTCATCAGCCAGTGGAGCCTCACTCCCTCACAGGGAGCAGCCCTGGCTCTGGCATCCCTTCCTCCAGCCAGGGAAACCCTTTCTTGTCCTCATTCCCTCCATGCCAGATCATTCCTTGGTCTGGAATGACCATTGCTAAGCAGTTACAATTTGAATTATCCCTCCTTTGCCATACTAGTAAACGGGTTATGGACTTAATTCACACTTGCTCTTTGCTATGAAATACATCAGCATCTCACTGACACATTCACTTCACTGCAGCAAAACACAAATAGAGGAGCAGACACCAAGCAGTGGACTGTGAGAGAAGGAAAATGCTTTCCCCACAGCATGGAGTTGAGGAATACAATCAGTGCAGGTGGCTCAGGGTGCAGGATGAGCTCTGGGGAGTGGGAGCTCCTGGCAAGAACTGGCACTGACCCTTTGCCCCTCAAAACTCACAGGCATCTGTGGCACCAGCCAGGGAAATAAATTGCCTTAAGGATCCAGATGCCTGAGATTCTGCTATGGGAAACCTGGGGTTGAGCTTGCCAAGCAAGCCATGTCATCTTGGGAATAAACATGGGATAACAGCATCGTGAAATTCGAATGGCCACATCTGAATTGTGCCAATTTTGTCCTATAAATATTCAAGAACTCCAGCAACAGTCTTTTCTGAGGAACAACAGTGATCCCTGGCTGACACACGTATGTTTTACTGATATTTTCTGGCTGAATTGCATCTATGTAAAACAAACCTCGTAAAAGTCTAAATACAAATTCCTCTGTGGGAAATTCCTGGGGTATTAGACATCAGTATCAGCAGCATTAGAAAATAATGGTTGTAGTGATATATCCATAAACAAGGAGTATTTATGCTCTGCTGAGCAGGGTAAGGAAGCCTTCCTTTCCTTAGTTTTTCTTCATCCCTAATAGAGCCAACCCAGACAGACAGGAGATGTCTCATTCCTGCTGAGGTGCCCTGCAATAAAAACCATGGACAACTATTTCTTAGGTAACTCTTAAGACCTCATTTTTAGTATAGTGCTATGAAAATTTTAAGGTAAAAACAACAAAATAAAACCTTTTTTTGTCCATGGGATTGTTAGGCAAGGGATCAGAGGAATGAACCACTGGGCTGGGATCGTATCAAATGGGAATGTTACATAATCCAGAAGGGGAGAGCTGGGGAATTTTCATTGCTGAAGTTCCCTGGGTGTTTAGGGAAGTCCTGTCTCCCAGAACAAGGTAATTCTGCACTGAAGTCTGACCATCCCTCAGCCCCTCCTCTGCAAGGGTTTCTCTGCTGCCATCGGGTGGAGCTGTGCACAGACATGGGGTTTGTGACAGGGAAGCCATGAACTTTCTGTGATCCTGGCCCATTCCCTGAAATGACACAAAAAAGGGCCTCAGAGTTCATCCAAATGAGCTGTGAGAAGCAGGACTCAGAAAAGGAGAGATTGCTCTCAATCAGTTGCTGGTTGTGTGCAGAGCTGCTCTCAGGCAGTGCTGAAGTCAGAGTGAACAGGGATTCAGGGAGTTGTGGTGAACCCTGAGCTCCAGATATTTTACATATTACTAATAATCACCAGTTGTTTATTTGTCTGTCAGACTGAGCAACCAGTTCCTAAACCAGGTCCAACTATAACATACTTGCACATGCACATATATGATGAGTTGTCAGTGAAGGAAATGAAGAGCTTAGTCAGGAAATCCTCCATGTCAGGAGAAAGCAAGTACCACAATAAATGTCAGATTCCCTGATCTTTAGTATTGGACAACTGCAGAACATAGAGTGTGTCTTAGAAAGATAAAAGACAGACTCATGATGAGTCACACACCAGTGACCCGTGAAGGGCATAAGAACATTTGCTTTTCATTCATCTGTGGCAGGGGATTGCTTTAGTTTTGCTTTTAACACATCAGCTCCTGCAGCACAGTAAAGGAGAACTGATTTTCTGTTTTATTTCTGTAGCTCATCTGAATAAATACTCCTGTAGACACAGAGAATATTTGGCCTCCTGTGTCTAGACCAGGATTTAATGGTTGTTAGTAGAAGGGCCTTAAAGATCATCTAGTTCCAACTGATGCTCTGTATATGAGACATCTTTCCTATTTCTTTCGATCTCTCTACCTCCCCTTTCTTGTTAAACAAAATCCATGTTAAATAAAATCTGTGTGTTGTCCTCACATGGTCTCCTTTGCACCTTCATTGGGGCATAGGCATCTCTCCCTCATGGGCTCTTACACCTGTGCAGGTCCTTCCAGCCACAAGCATTCTGTGATTCTGTCTGCTCCTCTCTTCCCTTTTCTTCTTGCCTCTACTTCGAGCTGACAATGTGCTCGATAATGTCCAGCAAACAAACATTTGCTGTCTGTTCTGGGATCCCACATGGCTTCAGGACCTTGTCACCTGAATGTGTCTCTATCACCCCAAAATACCTTCCCTGTCCCACTCTCCCTAAGGAAAGTCCCCCTCTTTGCCTGTCCTTGGCAGCATTCTTCTCGTACCATTTTCCCAGCTGGCTGAACACCAAGCCCTCAGCTCCCTTTTTAACCTGCAATGGAGACCAGGAAAGGCCAAAGGGTCTATTCTTTGGATAGACTTTGGAAGGAGCTGCTAGTGTAAAGTCTGTGTTTTGGAGGAGAAGCTGCATTTCCTATGCTGCTGAAAACCTCTCCCAGAAAGAAAACCAAAATCAAATCAAAACAAAAAAAACAACCAATCAACCAAGCCCCCCCAACCCAAACTAAAAATACAGCATAAAAAACCCCCCAAAACAGAGCAGAGAACTGAAATAAAAAGTTCTGAGTCCCCAGAAATGAGGATCTGCCATCACTCAAATATTATTAAACCACCCTCAATCCCCTGAATTCTAGTCATGGTTCAGCATCTCACTGCAGCTAAGAAGAGATCACATAAATCACACTCACATATTACTTCCCTCCAGGCACTATGTTTAAGTAAAAGTATCAGTTTCTCTTTGCTTGTCTGGGTGGATTGCACTTGGTCAGTATTTTCCTTTAAGCACAGCCTGCCTCAAAAAAGCATCTTTTGCCTTTCTTTTCCTGTCTTGTCTTTTTCTTTTAAATATAGTGGAAACTTCCCAGTTTGAGTTAGGTAAAGCTATACAAAGAACATGAAGAAATAGTTGCCACTGAGAAACTGAAAATGTTACCTATTATTTGATCAATATTTCCAGTGGCTGCCAAAAAATTCAACTGCCAGGCATCCAGGGATTTTTAAGAGACATGTCAGAACCCTGAAGTACTTCTCATGATCTTAAATGGAGAAATAAAAAAAGGAACTCTGTCCAGGTACTTTGTTCTTTATGGGACTGGTTGTCATGTTAACGTAGGAGGGAAAAATGGGAGCATCTAAAATGTGTTTCTACATGGGGGTACAAGGGGCCTCTTTGTGTGGAATGCACTGGACAGGTAAGCACTGGAAGGTTGGGTATTTCTAGAGATGCAGAGGACCTGGAAAGCCACTGCTGCCACCTGCTGTGCCATCCCACTTTTAAATCCACAAACCCACACCCTGAATAATGCCACAGCCTTAGCTCGTCCTTCCCATGGGATTTGCCTACTGGGATTAGAAAATCATGGATTTCTGTGCAGGCTTTAACCTTACTGTATGGTGATGACCCCACGTGTGTAATAAGCACCTTGAGGTGCTTCCCAGCACTTTCCCAGCTCGGGAGAATGTGGGAAATCACTTCCTATCTGCTCCTTGTGGTTGGCAAAGTTACTTGGCATGGAAAACATCGGCCTCCACCACTGCAGCTGTTGTTTTCCCCCAAGATTAATTTTTCAGAATTAGGATTCCATGAAAAAGCTTTTCAGTTCTTCCTAGGAAGCAGTTCCTTTAAAAGTGTTCAAATCGGGGGTGCAAAGTCAAAATCTCACTTTGAAACCAACTCTGCAAGATTGCTGCTAATCTGAAAAGTGATCGGAAAAGTGGCAAGTGATCACTTTTCCACAGATCAGATCAGAGGGTTGTCGAAGTACTTGAGAGTCCTTTGCTTGCCATATTTAATTACTGTGTCATGAACAAATGAAAACAAAGCTGATGATGGCTATTCAACGCTGCAGATTACCAACACACTTCAGTGCAGTCTCCAGGTGACTCAGCTTCATCTCTGTAAAAGTGAAAAGACCATGGAATTAAAGACCATTTTGCAGGAATTTGTGCTGTGAAAAGCTCCGGGGTGGTTTGATCTTTGATTCAGATGACAGAGGTGCAGCTTTCACTGTTGCAAGGAGTGGAACACTCGCACAGAATGTGAAGAACAGAGCAAATGTAAAACATGAGAATGTTGTACTTCACGGTAACTACTAAACAGAAGTGGAAGTTAAATGTAATTGTAATTGATGTGAGATTAATTGTGGCCTGGAGCAGAAGGCAGTGACTGTCAGACTGCACAGAGCTCGAGGGCTGTCTCAGAGCTTGGCACTCTAGAGGACTGCCAGCCATTAGCACTGTAATTATGTTATTTTTATAATTCAGGCATGTAGCAAAGGAATAAATGTCCTGCCAGCAACACAAGCACCACCCGAAAAAATTACTGTTATTAAGAAGAATGACTTAATGTGGAAAAACATTGAAGCAGCTATTGAAGAGCTCAGTTTGTATCCACCCCATCAGCAGCAAGGTGCTAAGGAGCAACCACTGAGTCTGCCAAAGTCAATTTGAGTTGGGCTAATTTGGGTTTTTTGGCAGTGTCCTTGGGCTGTGGAGCAGTTTGCAAACCAGTAGCAGGAAATTTTAGGGACTGGTGAGAACACAACACCAGAAAGCTGCTGGGAACACAGCAGTGAATACGAGTTGCAGCCACAGTTGGAGATTTGAAGCTTTCAAGCTTCATTTGAAGCTTCAAAGAGGGCTTCAAGCAGGAGTCACAGAACTAATGTTTTAATGTTGAGAAAAAATGTAAGGAGAAATTAAAAGAGGTGGGTTCAGTCTAGGGAGGACAGAGTAGATGAGGACAATCATCAGGCACATAATAGAATGGTATAAAAAGAATAGTGATGAGTTATTCTCCATGTCCTTGGTCCTTTTGGGTCAATTCCACATATTTGGGGAATAATTAGAATAATAGTGGAATGCTGCAAGAAGCAACTTAAGTTATGGAATCAGCCATATGAGAGACTTCTGAACCACAGGGGGACAAACACCACTAAAGACCAGTCCAGACACTTGCTGTGCTTCAAAAAAAGGGAAATTGAATAAATGTTTCTACAGCTTTCTTTCAATCCTCTGCTTGATTCTATCAACATGATCAACATTTACACTTGCATGAAGTCACTACCTTTTTTAAAGTAAGTGGAACTTACAAGAAGAAAAAATAATTAAGTCAAACTATGTAGATTTGCAGCTTAAATTTGGCAAAATAATTCAAGTAAGTGGATCTTTACATGTTAACATATCTATTCTGTGTTGTCAACATCACTAAAATCAGCTCAGCAAATGTGCATGCTCTTGCCATACTTTCTCTGAACAGCAGAAATATTGTTAAACTGACATCAAAGTAATTTACTGTATTGCAAGTGATTTTGTATTACAATTTAGACTAGGTTCTGTTTGTGTGTTAGTATTTAAAGGGAACCAAAAGAAAATACATACTAAAAAGAAACAAGTAAAACCAAACTCCTAAAAGTATTAATGGCAATGCATACTCACTTTCAAAAATCCTTAATTTTTTTTGACTGACTTCCTGAACATTGCAATTCCAAACCAGACTATGTTATTTCCATTTCTTATCAAAACACCTATTTGTTTTCAGATTAGAATAAAACAACAGAGAGGAAAGATAGGTTAAAAAACTGTGCCTATGACCTGTTTTACAATTGGTGTTCAGATGCTTATTGAGTTCTGGAGGCAGTTTTATAGACTCATACATATAAAAATATAAAATTGTCTTTATTAATGAGGTATGCATTTGTTTAAATCAAGTTTCTTGGGATACAGCCTTCTATTTGGGTTTCAGCTGGCCAGCCTTTGTATCTGTTCTTCGTCTGGTCAGAGTGGTTTATCTGTCATAATAAATCAAAAAATAAATCAGTATTTAGGTTATCTATTTACATACCAGTTTGTCAAACCTCATACAAGAGGAAGGGGTAATGAAGGAGGACTGAGAAGCTGAGGAGAATGTTGCACATCTTGCTTAACATAATGGGTGAAGATTCTGCCAGTTTCTCTCTTACACAGAGTGCTTTATTTATTTCACAGATGGCTGTCATGATATGCACTACATTGAGTATCTTTGTCCAGCAGAAACTCTGAAATATGAAGAATATTGCAAAAATATTCTGCGCCAGCACAAGCTGGGGGTGACCTGCTGGGGAAAAGCTCTGTGGAGAAGGACCTGGGGGTCCTGGGGGATAATGAGCTGTCCCTGAGCCAGCAGAGTGTCCAAGGGGGTCCTGGGGCATTGGGATGAGCATTCCCACAGGTCAGGGGTGACCCTGCCCCTGTGCCCAGCCCTGGAGGCACCTCTGGGTGCTGTGCCCAGCTCTGGCTCCTCAGCACAGCAGGGCCAGGAGCTCCTGGAGCTGAGCCAGGGCCTGGAGCATCTCCGTGCCCAGGAAAGGCTGAGGGAGCTGGGGCTGCTCAGCCTGGAGAGGAGCCCCAGGGAGAGGGGCTGGGCCTGGGGGTCCCTGTCTGTGTGTCTGTCCCTGTCTGTCTGTCCCTGTCTGTCTGTCCATGTCTGTCTGTCCCTGTCTGTCCCTGTCTGTCTGTCTGTCCCTGTCTGTCTGTCCCTGTCTGTCTGTCCATGTCTGTCTGTCCCTGTCTGTCCCTGTCTGTCTGTCTGTCCCTGTCTGTCTGTCCCTGTCTGTCTGTCTGTCCCAGTCTGTCTGTCCCTGTCTGTCTGTCTGTCTGTCCCTGTCTGTCTGTCCCTGTCTGTCTGTCTGTCCCTGTCTGTCTGTCCCTGTCTGTCTGTCCCTGTCTGTCTGTCCCTGTGCCCAGGCAGGCTCAGAGCAGCCCCAGGCTCTGCTCCAGGCCCAGCAATGGCCCCAGAGCCACGGGCAGGGGCTGAGCCCAGCAATTCCCCCTGCACAGGAGGCACAACTTCTGCCCTGGGCAGTGCCCAGCCCTGAGCAGAGCCCAGACAGGGGCTGGAGTCTCCTCCCTGGGGATATTCCAGAATATTCCAGCTGCACACAGCCCTGTGCCCTGTGCTCTGGGATGGCCCTGCTGGAGCAGGGAGGTGACACCAGGGACCCTCTGTGGTCCCTTCCAGCCTGACCATTCTGTAATCCAGTGATATTTTGGGAAAAGAGCCCCACTGTGGAAGATTGACATGGCTGTGGGGGGAATCAGCATCATCAAGGGACCTGAACTCTGTGCTGGGTTTTCATTTCTGTTTGCCTCAGTCACAACAGGGGCACAGATGCAAACAGAAATCTCTCTGAAAACCAGTATCTTTAGTCCTCCTGCAACTTGTGGGCAAGTTATTCCCAAAGTTGTTGGTTTTGATATACAGACAAATATAAGGTGAAAATGAAACAAATCTGACCTTTTCTTTTTCGATATTGTCTGGCAGCTTGAAGCCTTTGGCAGCTATAAAAACCCAGCTTGATCTGAACTTAATATTCATGATTTCTTTACTTCCCAGTTCTTCTACTAATTTTTTGGCGTCGTCTTTCAACCTAGGAAAACATAGTGAAAAAATGAGTGTTAAAAATTCAGGATGTGAAAAATGATGAAAGAGATCATGGCTGATTCACGCTTTATATTCAGCATTAAGCCTAAAAAGCAAAAGTGAGATTTAAATAGTCCTGAGAGCTGTGGTAGTAGCATGACATTGGATTCACAGAGAGAATTGAATTTATAAATTTTTTTCTTTCTCAGTAAGTTCATGATGTTAATACAATCTGTTTGTAACAGCATAGCAGAAAGAAAAATGTATCTCAAATACTGTCTGGTGCTTGACAAGGGTGTCAAACGTGGATTAAGTCTTTTCCTGGATAATTACTGTATCATGAACTCAGATAAAAACCCCCAAAGATTCAAAAGCACCTGAAAAAACCAGATTATGATGTCAGAAAGAATTCAAACTAGAGACATCATAATTGCAGGTGTGGATAAATAACATTTCAGAGTAAAGAAGGTTGTGACCCAGGGAGCATCAGCACACAGATATGTGCAATCATGGAATAAACATAGAATTAAAACTTTTAGACAAGCATTGAGAGAACAGCTCTGAGTGTAGAATGGGATTTGCCATTCCTTTACACCAATTCATAACAGGTCATTTCCCACCTTTTCACTGCTCTGCCCCTCAGGCTCCATGACCTCCTACCTGGTGCTGCCATCGTCGTGGGTGGCCATCAGGATGAGGGACCCTTCTGGTGCACTCCTGATGAAATTCATCATCGCGCTTGAGTGGTCTGTGGAGCCAAGCACACAGCTGGTTATTCGTGGCACACACATCACATTCCTGCTCATGCACCCACAGCCACCAGCATTTTTAAGGAGTCAGGGAATCAGCTGCCACTGCCTGGGAGCTTTCTCATCTCCTCACTAACAGGTAAGGAAACTTGGCCATTCAATGGTTAGAAAATGTGTAAAAAGCTTTTCCTAAACTAGATCATCTTTCCAGCTGTGTGGAAGGATGTAAACAGACAGATTAGGAAATTTCCTATGATGATTTTATAACTAAAACAGAACAAGATATGTTGGGAAAAGGAATTTTGCTGACTGAAGTAGCTGGATGTCATATCTGGTTAAATGCCATTCCTACCAGACTGAAATAACGGACACCAAAGAAAAAGGCAAAACACAAAAAGGCAAAACAGCAAGATACTTAAAAAAAAAAAAGATAATTAACTATCTCAACCAACAGGAGAAATTCCGTTTTTCAGGCAAAATTTGTCATCATATCTGGTCAGAACATATTTAATGAAGACAGCAGCTGTTTGTTTCTAGCTGATCCCTGTTGAGAATATAAAGTCAAACAGGAAAGAGGAGGATAATTACATTAATCTGTCTTTTCTTAATGCTGAAACACTAACAAAAGCTCTATTGAACTATTTCCTTACCTCTTTGCCACATTTCAAAAAAATTTGTCGACCTGAGTTTTCCTGTTTTATCTGTAATTTAAAAAAAAAGTATGAGCAAATATTATTTCATTCAATCAGCAAACACAGCATTTTCAGCCAAAGCTAGGCATCCCTAATTTTGTGTATTATTTGGCTTCTTTTGTTTCAGTTCTTAAATTGGAAGAAATATGAAATAACAAGTTTAAGATTTGGGGAGAGTATTTTGTTTTATGTAGCCTCTGAAACATCAAATGTGACTAAAAATTTTTTGTTACTTCTTATTTTAAAGAAAAATCCATTTTTTTGTGTGTGCTTCCATGTTTTTATATCTAAACATACTACACTAGGTCACAGCCATAGAGAGGAAAATTGGTTAAGCCTGTTTGAATGAGCTTAATCCTATTCTGTGCAGTGTTTGAGATGTTCAATCTTTCATCCATAAGACACTGAGAACAATCATTATCTTGCCTGATCTAATTAGTGGACATATAAAAAGTATGTTTTGCTACAGGATAATGGTGCAGGATAATGGACAGATTTACCTGCTCCTATTTGCCACTATCTTGCTTGTGCATTCAAGATGAGTATTTCTCCTCTTACTCTCATTTTTTTACTAATTTTTGTATTTTATACCCAGTAAAAATTGTATGATTGTTGGAAAAAAAGGCAGTAGTTAACTGGGGACAAATTTGGAACAGATTCTTGTCAGTGGTTAATTTAACCTTCAGCAAAATCATATGAATTTAGACAAAGTCAAGATCTTGCTTAACAAAAAAAAAATTGAATAGAAGTGTTTTGTGATCAAAGCCAGCTTGACTGTGCCTGTGAACTCCTTTTTTTTCCCCTCCCCCACAAGATTTAGGCATTCATTTTTCTCTGGACCCATTATTGAATACATTGCACTTCATCAACATTCCCATTTATCTATATCAAAATTTAGGATTTAGGTGCCTCCCAACCCAGAATAAAACACACCTGCTGTCTCCAGTGGCTCTTGCTATAAGCAAATGACAGTTTAACATTAACTAAAATTTGAGTTTGTCTTCCTGTACCTGAACAAGTCTGGAAAAGGAATTTTTACCATAGCTACACCTTAAAGCAGAATTGCAACTTTCAGTTCCTGCTTCCCCCTCATCAGTGGAGCAGCAGATGTATTTTATCAAGGACTGGAGCTGAAAGTTGAGTCCTACTGCTGGAGATCACAGATATTCTTACTGTGCTACAAACCTTCTGTCTAAAAAAAATGCACTTACACTACATCTATGTGCACATTTTCTATTCTATTTTCCTATATTGATTATGTACATGTTTCTTCTGTTTACCCAGAAGGCTGTTTTTATCACACAGATTTGTTTTTCTTACATTAACGTGACTCAAGTTTGCAATATTTTCCTTTCACTTCCATCCTAGCCGTTAAAAAACCCCACAAAACCAAACAAACGAGACTCCCACAACCACTGGTAATTTATTGCAGTACAAAAGTATATCTCTCTCTAACATTTTTTCTCTTACTTACAATTCACAATGGCAACGTTTATCCCACTTCCAGGGTCGTCATTCCATTCACTTACAAGCCTGGAATTGAAATAAACACAATATCAGTAAAATACATCTGTCCAGCAGCTCTGTTGCAAAGTTATGTTCACCAGTGCTAAGTAATTTTCTAATATTTATGTTTTCTTCAGTTATTTAATTCAAAACTGTATTGTAAACAAGAACTTAAAAATTTTGCACAGTGTATCAGTCCGTTTCCTTCAACAATGGCTCTTTCAAAATGAGCCAGATCAAGAAAATATTTCATACAAGTGCAGCCAGAAAGATAAAGGAGAAAAAAACCCAAAAAACTAAACAAGAATAAGTGGTTTTATGGCTGTACTCTCTGTGGATTTTGTCTCCAGGAAAGGTCACTGCAAGGTTTTGAAGTTTTTTCACCTGTCCAGTTTGAAAAGCCATGAAAGGAACTGACTTTCAGAAGGTGCTGAGAAGTCAACATTCAGGAAATCTGCTATCCTGCACTATGAAAATAAAAAAATCATACTGAGAACTAACAGTTGTCTGCAGCTTATATAGAACAAAGAAAATCACTGGACATTAGGTTAAAAAAAAATAAAAAGGCAGAAGAAGAAGAGTTAAATACTGTCAGACAAATGCTGAAGTTTTCCAGCAGAATAGGAGCCCCTGGTAGGAGCTCAGCTGCTGCTACTGAACCAAACCCCAGCACCTTTGCTCACACAAAGTACAAAGCACTGCTGGGGTGTGAAGTCAGGCTGGTACTCACTGCTCATCCTCAAAACAGATCTTAGCCCTCCTCTCTTTGCCGCCGCCACTGAGGATGCGATAGGCGAAGTTCCCTGGTGGGCAGGGAGACCAGTGGTCACACTTCTGCCTTTTGGGGGCTGGGGCTGCAACAGCAAAGATGAAAAAATTGTTTTATTGGATGCTGCATGGACAATTTCTACGTGGGATGAATCTCCTAAAGTCAGAGTGTTGAACTCAAACATCTGAGCACAGAATCCTGGAAGTTCTTTGGGATTGTGGCAAATTCGTCAAGGTTTGTTTGGGGAGTTATCACCGATTTCCAAATGGGTGTAATTGGAAAGAAGGTGATTATTATCTGGTGTTCCACATAACAGGAAACAGGGCTACAAGGATGAAGGTTTCCTATCAACAGCTTGAAGTGAATAGCTGTCATTCTTATTTAAGCCCTTTATTTACATAATAACTTAGTCATACAATGACAAAAATATACCCATTAAACCACCTGGTCAGAGTAGAGCCAAAAAAATAATGAGAATTTACTCACAAAGTTTAGTTAGAGGTTCAGCTGTTTATCATAAATATAAAATGCAGGTAATAGAACCAAAGCTGCAGCTTTGCACTTTTGTGCCAGCAAACAAAGAAGGTGCTCTTACATCAGTGTTCAATTAATTACCTTTGTACACTTGCAAAAATAGGCTGACATTGTGTTTCTTCAAACAGTGTCTAAGAACAAGTTCAGCTTTGCTTTAATTAACTTTACAGTCACCTTCATTCTTGTAATAGCACAAACCAAATAATTTCTTATCTGACAAGCCATTTGTCATCTAGCACATAAATACACAACATCAGATACAGTAAGAAAGAAAAAAAAAGGAAATAAATACAATTACACACCCTTCAACACCGGTTTCTTTCCGATCTCTTGCAGTGCTTCAATAGATATTGCATTTTGGGGTGCATAAAGAGCAACAAAGTATCCCAAATACCAAGCAGCCACGGATAACAACAGGAGTCCAAACAATCTCAGACGAGCTGTGAAGGGGAAAATAAAAATAAAAATAAAATAAAATAAAATAAAATAAAATAAAATAAAATAAAATAAAATAAAATAAACAAAAACAGAAAACCAAAAACAAAACCCAAAAAAAACTCCAAAAAATCCCCAAAGAAACACCCCACAAAAATGTAAAAATGTTTTCACAGCAACACAAAAAATCTTGTCATTTTTTTCTGGCATTGCTACCCAAACTGGTTGGCTTTTGTCTGATTCACTGTGCTAACCTCAGCTATCAGAGATGTGGCAATAGAGCATTTGTTGCATTCCTATCCTTTTGTTTCTAAAACTTGATCTTGAAGCAGAAAATTCCCCCAACATTCCCTTCAATCCACATCCATAATACCTCAAAGAAACACGAAGTTTAACTCAATCCTAGTAGGATTTTGACTCTGAAAAGTAAGTACCAGGTACTACAGAGGTGTTTTGCAGTCACTATTGCTTTTTTGAGACATGAAGACACTCCAGGAATGGTTTTAAATGCTGACCAAAGAGGGAATTCCCTGCACCCATGTTTTCAACATGCTGGGTTAAAAGAGCACAAATCCTTTTCACATAATGAGCTCTGACTGCATTCAAAGAGTCACAGAATAATCTGGATTGGAAGGGACCCTCTAAATTAATCTAATTTGACCTCCCTTCAGTGAGCAGGGAAATCTTCAACTGCATCAGGTTGCTCAGAGCCCTGTCCAGCCAGACCCTGGGTATTTCCAGCCACCACCTCCCTGGATAACCTGTGCCAGTGTTTATCACCCTTGTTGTGAAAAGCTTCCTCCTCACATTGAATATCTGCTTTTCCTCAACAGCAGAAGTGCTTACAGGCTTTCCTGATGAAATACAGCACCTAATTTATGATGCTAAATGAGGAAGTATCACACTGCAGCAGTGGAACAGGCTGGTTTAGAGGCATGAGTCACTTCCTGATCTGCAGTGAACCATCCTTTAAAACAAGGGTCTGTTGTGGAAAAAAAAGAAAATTATTCGTTTTATAGTCCTGAAGACTGAGTTCAATGGGAGCAATGTCCAAAAGAATGCAGTATGTTCACTTTGCCAGCCCTCTAGAAAATATATTGTGTTATCTAATCTGAATCTTCCTTGTAACAGTTTACCCTCATGAGTTACTTAATTCCTTTCCTTCTTGGAATTGCCTTTTACAAACATTAAGATTTCTGCCCTATCCTTTCTCTAGAATAAGGCTAAGTTTTTTACTTGCCCTCCTCAAGTCCTGTTTTGCAAGTTCTGCCAGTCCTGTGAATTCTGCCCGATTGGTCTGCATCCAAATTCTGAAAAATTCTGTAGAATGAACACACTGGTCCAACACAGACATTCCTGAGCCTTTACTTCTGGTTATTCATGCCAGAAGGAACTTTTTTTCCATAAGAGAAGACTTTATTCACTCAGGTTCTGTTGATAATCCATCATAAAGACAGAATTTTTCCTCTCTAGCTACTTCCTATTTGTGTTTGTCCACATGGTTATCCCTGCATTCTCCCAGCTTTAAAAATAAAAAGACCAATGCAACATTGCAGAAACATTTGTGTGACTCCAGAGAAAATATTGTGAGAAACTTGCTGTGTTTTCCTCAAAGGATTAAGATTGAGAAAGTAATGTAATGGATCTTCAGATATTATAAATTTCCCTAAGTACCCATGGGAAATCTCTCACTCCACCATGAGTAGTAGTGCAAATCCACATTAAAATAATTCTGAAATTACTCTGACACTTCATTTGTGCAGTGATGTGAATACACTGATGAAGTCCACATGCACAAATCAGGAAGCTGCTGGAAACAAGCAGAATGACAGCAATCTTTGCTATTTTTCAATATTTAAAAAATTACCAGATTTATACACAAAATATATTTAATACATAAAGGAGTCCAAGGCATAAGTTTCAAAGACAAAACCCGTGAAGAATGAAGTGAAAATGACGATTTTATTGAGAGATTTCAGTGACTGTTTTTGGGTGTATCTGGGGTTACAATACAGGATGTGATAAAAGGTATCTGTTCTATCACCATCTGTTGAGGGTGGGGCAGTGATCCTGATCTCCCTGGGAGATATTCTGCTAATGGGCCATCCATTGAAACCAGGCAGGGCATTGTTCTTTATCTTTTCACAACCCATCCTTCCTCCAGCCAGTCATTTTCTGCTCGTGGCCATTGAGTCCCACTGTGGCACTGATAAAATTACTGCATCCCATTGGGAGTTGCTCCAGCCAGGGGGAAGAGCCCAACATTTCTTACCAAGATAAAAACAGAGGTTTTGGGACACTAAGGGAGCCCCTTTCTCCACTGGACTCCAGAGGAAAACCGGATTTCTCCACATCCCCACTGGAGCTCCGGAGGGAAACTGCACCTTGTACAGGAGCACTGCTCCAACTGAGCCACATCTGTCACTGCAGGAGGATGCAGCCACCATGGGATGGGACTGCTGCCAACACCCTGCCTGACGGGTGTCAGGTTGTACTCTGACTGTGTCAGGGTTTGGGGTTTGTTCTTTGTAGTGCTGTATTTCTATTTTAATTTCCCTAGTAAAGAACTGTTATTCCTAATTCCCATATCTTTGCCTGAGAGCCCCTTGATTTCAAAATTATAATAATTTGGAGGGAGGGGGTTTACATTCTCCATTTCAAAGAGAAGCTCCTGCCTTTCTTAGCAGACACCTGTCCTCCAAACCAGGACACCAAGAGGGGGGGATGGGGCATGGTGCATTGCAAAGATTTATGAGAGCACCAGTTAGGTTTTGCTTTGCTCATTCCACAGTTAGCTTGGCAGGTTTACCTTTACAACGTATTTGCACTATTTTTCATCATTATTATGGAGGAACTCTCTTGCAAAACAGGCTCAACAACGCAGTATTTACTTAAATAGAGGACAAAGTACCAATGTCTAACTGCTGTTATGCCTGATGTTATTCCCTGATGGCTGGGAAATTGTGGAACAGATCATCCTGAGTGTGATCACACGGCACAAACAGGATAAGCAAGGGATCAGCAGGGGTTTAGGAAAGGCCTGACCAACCTGGTCTCCTTTATGAGCAGGTGACCCCCTGGGGATGCAGGAATGGTTGTGGATGTTGTGTCCCTGTGCTCAGCAAAGCCTTTGGCACCATCTCCCACAGCATCTCCTGGAAAAGCTGCAGCCCTGGGCTTGGACAGGTGCATCTTGCCTGGGTTAAGAGCTGTCTGTGTGTCCAAGCCCAGAGGATGGTGGGGAATGGTGTCACACCCAGCTGGTGCTCAGTCACGAGTGGTGTCCCTCAGGATCAATTTTGGGGCCGGACAGGTTCAAGATCTTTGTTGATGATCTGGGTGAAGGGATCAAGGGCACACTCAGTTTGCACACAACACAAAGTTGGGTGGGAGTGTTGATCTGCTGGAGGGCAGGAAGGCTCTGCAGAGGGATCTGGACAGGCTGGGCGGATGGACTGAGGTTTGAAGCAGGAATAGAGTGGCCAGAGGAGCAGAACCCACTGTACTGGGCAGTGGTGAGGCCACACCTTGAATCCTGTGTTCAGTTCTGGGCTCTTCACTACAAGAAAGGCATTGATGGGCTGGAGTGTGCCTGAAAGGAGCTGGGGAAGGAGCTGGAGCCCCAGGAGGGGCTGAGGGAGCTGGGAAGGGGCTCAGCCTGGAGAAAAGGAGGCTCAGGGGGGACCTTGTGGCTCTGCACAAGCCCCTGCCAGGAGGGGCAGGGAGGGGGGGTCGGGCTCTGCTCCAGGAACAGGGACAGGAGGAGAGGAACGGCCTCAGGCTGGGCCAGGGCAGGCTCAGGGGGGACAGCAGCAGCAATTTCCCCATGGAAAGGGAGCTCAGGGATTGGAAGTGCCCAGGGAGGTTTGCAGTGCCCATCCCTACAGGAGTTCATTAAACAGCTGGATGTGACACTCAGTGCTACTCTAGTTCACAGGGTGGTGATCAACCTAAGGTTGGACTCAATGATCTTGGAGGGTTTACCCTGTGATTCTATAACATGTTCTGTATTCTACTTAGAAAACAAGCTTCTTAAATTATTTTTGAAATCTGCTTTTTAATGCTCAAGGAATACATTTACCAACTCTCCTGTGCAGTTTGTACTTGCTTCTCAAAACTCACAGAATGTTTCCATTGTCAACCAACTTTCGGTTTTGCTCTCTGGGACTCAGAAGGCATCAAGAGACCTCACTGCTGCTCTTAGGTTTACTAAGGTTATTTATCCTGCACACATGCATTCATTTTTGGGTCTCTCCACAGCCACGTGCAAACCCCTACACAGTTAACAGCGAAGCCATACGCTCAAAGTTAAGATAGTCAAGATAAATTAATATTTGTGATCAAGCAGTTAACAGTTATAAAGCACAAAGTCCAGCCTGCATGCAGAAAGGCAGACTCTGCTTCTGCTGTTATTGGAAGCTGTGGCTGCTCAGCACCAAGGAGCAATTTGGGGACAGTGAGTGCAGAGGTGGTGCTGTGCCTCCCTCGCTCCATTTCTGCCACAGAGTTACAGCTGTGCCACTGTCCTGAGCAGAAATACAGTGCCAGGCAGAGAAGGTAGCATAAAAAAAGCCAGGAGGAAGCACAGTCAGGATGGAGGTGTGGCAGGACACGTAAAACAATAGAGCGTAAGGAAAAGATGACGGAATCACGGAATATCTGTTTTATTCCGAGTTTAAAGGGACCCACACTTAAATTACATTTTAAGTTTAAATTAAAATTTCCGAGTTTAAAGGGACCCACAAGGATCATCCATGCCAGCAATCCCACCCTGTGCCTGAGAGCGTTGTCTGAACTCTCCCTGAGCTCTGGCAGGTTCGGTGCTCTCCGGTTCCCTTGGGAGCTGTTCCAGTGCCCGACCACCCTCCAGGTGAAAAACCTTCCCCTAATAACCTAAACCACCCCTGAGAGAGGTCCCTGCCATTCCCTCGGCTCCTGTCTCAGCAGCTCCCAATTTCCTTGTCCCTCAGTTACCCCTTGGCACCAACTAAACCCCTCAATGTAAGCCCAGCATTATTGTGATTTAGCTGATTCCAAACCCCCACGCAGCCACACCTCGCTAATACACACACCCACCCGCACGCAGCTGGGCTTGAACAGAGGAAAAAGAGCAGAAAAAGAGAATATCTCTAAGACTAGAGCATGAAATATTCCGGACTAAGAGCTGTGTGTTGAGCTGACATCAGCCCTCTCACCCCTTCCCCTTGGCCAGGGGGGCTCATCCCACCTGGAGCGGCTCCGGGGCGCATCCTACTCACAGAGCTGGGTCAGCTTCATTATTCCTCCTCTTCCTCCTCCTCCCTGGCCCTCTCCAGGCCTCCCCCTGCCAGCACCGGGAAGGGGAGCGGCCGACTGTCAGTGCTGCACCGCCCCGGTTAAAGTTAAATAACTTCAAATTACTGTCTGCAGAGAGCACACAGCTGGCCTGCGGGACAGAAGGAGGGCTCATATGCCACTTATCAGCCTGTTCAGAGAGCTGGACTTTTCCTTTCCCTTTCCCTTCCCTTTCCCTTCCCTTTCCCTTCCCTTTCCCTTCCCTTTCCCTTCCCTTTCCCTTCCCTTTCCCTTCCCTTTCCCTTCCCTTTCCCTTCCCTTTCCCTTCCCTTTCCCTTCCCTTTCCCTTCCCTTTCCCTTCCCTTTCCCTTCCCTTTCCCTTCCCTTTCCCTTCCCTTTCCCTTCCCTTTCCCTTCCCTTTCCCTTCCCTTTCCCTTCCCTTTCCCTTCCCTTTCCCTTCCCTTTCCCTTCCCTTCCCTTCCCTTCCCTTCCCTTCCCTTCCCTTCCCTTCCCTTCCCTTCCCTTCCCTTCCCTTCCCTTTCCTTTCCCCCTTTCCTTTTCCCCTTTCCTTCTTTTTTTCTCCTTTCCTTTCGGTTTGGATTGGAAAGGACTTTGCAGACCATCTGGTCCCAACCCCACCACCATGGCCAGGGAATGTCCCACCACATTTGGTTCCTGAGGCTTTGGACACTTCCAGGGATGGGGCAGCCCCACCACCCTCACAGTGAAGAATTTCTTCCTACTGTCCAATCTAAACCTACTCTCTTTGAGATTGGCTCCATTCTGCAGATGAACCTGTTATTTTTGTGTCTGCAGAACCCAACCCAGGGTTTTTTCCATTGGAGACCCCTCCTCCTTTTTCCAGCACTGGGGTGACACAATTTCCAGCCCACCCTTGGTTCATCTTTTCTGGTGTACCAGGTGTTGTGCACCATCACCTGCAGCTTTCCTTCCTGCTGGGTTGGTAATTTTTTTTTAGAAAATCACTCAAACTACTCTGTGATTCTGCAGCTGCCCTTAAAACCTCTCAGATTTAGTTCCCACTAAGCTCTTTCGTTCCCTCTGCCTCTAATGATGCACAGGAATTATGTTTAGCTCAGCAAACAGATGAATAAAATCCTGCAGGGGCTCATACAGGAACACAGTGGGGCTTTTGCATTCCTCCCAGGACACTCCTGAGAGCTGTAAATGTTTCCAGTCCCTGGAGGAGAGGTGTTTCTTGTCCTTGTCTCTGAGTGGTACATTATAATAGCCTGTGAATTGCAGGTAAAAACCTGAGGGAGTAATTGCTGCTGGTTATTTTCAAATGTACTGGAGCTTGCAAATGAAAAAGCAACGTCCCATAAAACCTGGGCATGTGCATAATTAAACAACTAACATGGGACAAATAAAACTTAAGGAATGAGAAGCATAGGACAGAAAGCAAAAAGAGTTATGAGGTGGCAAGAGGAAGTTAAGGACAACATTATTCTGGCATACTTTTAAAAATATGCAATAATTTCTGCAGAAGTGTTATCCTGCAAGCTGGCATATCAGAAAATGATGCCTCTGTTAATAAATGATTGAAACTATTGAAGACTGCACTTCCAGCCCTTAAAGCAACAATAATCCAGCTCTAAACCCAAACCACTGTGCGGTAATGAAAAATTCCTCTATTTTTATTAAAGAAAGGAATATTGACTAGGAGTTGGGATAAGTTAATTTTGAAATAAATTTATTGTATAAGTAGATTCCATAGGGAAAACTTTTAAGCCCTTTAGGAACTTTGTCACCACCTCAATACAGTGAAAAAAACACTTCACTGGCCATCAGTGTCTATTGGAAAAAATGAAATTTTACCTGCTTTTACCCACAAGAAAAGTGTAGCAGTTTACTTTTCATTATTGCTTAAAGTACACGGAACTACACCCAAGCATTAGCTACAAATCCTGGTTTGCTGGCCTGCCAGATCCCAGGGATCCAGTGGCTGAGGGGATTTTAAGTGCCTCAGGAAGAGGAAATTCTAAAATGTTTTACTTCAGGTATTCTAGTTTTGTATCTGCAAAAAAACCCAAGTGACTCTTCTTTCTTTAGTGATTAACCAAAGATGTGGGGGTGCAGAACCCTTGTGAAAGATCATTTCTGATTTCACCCTGCAGACATTCATTCTGCAATTTGAAAGCTTCAAGAAAAACTTACAAAATATTAATCTGCACTCTCAATTCCTGCGAGGCTGTAAGACCCTTTGGTGATAAGCAGACCAGGAAATCTGCTCAGGAAAGAAATGGCACTGAATGGAGCAGGTGAATGCATCTACAGGGTCTTATCACAAAATCCAGTCAGCAGAAGAAGTTTATGGTCTAACACAGTTTAAACCACACCAGCAAGTTCCTGCTTGCCCTTTGAACCACAGCACCAAGGGAGATTTTCTGCATCCACCTCACTTGACTTACAAATGAGCAAAAGTGTCATTCCAGCCCTGGTAAGAATTTCATTTATGGGTTTTCTGCTTGCCCACAAATGGCCAGCAGTGGATTTTCAATCCTGCCAGGATGAGTTCAAATAATTTAATGATTTAAAATGGAGGCAGAGTTTGCAAGACAGGGAGAGAATGCTGGACTAAATCTTTGCTTGTAGAGCTCACAAGAACTTTTAAAAATAGATCTCCTACATAGAATGTGCAACTGGTGTCTAATTTTACCTAAGACTTGGGGCAGACAAGAGCATGCACATGAACAGCAGGGGCAGCAGTGTGGAAGAGCAATTATTTAATTCCCCCATAATTTAGCATGTGTCTGTGCCATAGTTTAACTCACTCATAATTCACCACATGCCTGTGCCATAAATCAGCATCCTGTGTGTGGTGGTGACTTGAAGGGGAACATAGAGAAATAGAGATGGAAATGTCTATTGTAATAAAATTACTGTTGATTTTTGTTTGTTTGTTTTTTTCTGGTTTTTGTTTGTTTTGGTTCCCCCCCCCACACTCCTTTTTTAAAATTATTTTTTTTTTTTCTGGTATACCTTGATTGTCTTTATGAAACCCAGGAGCAAATACTTAAAACAAGATGAGAACTTTTAGACACTTATTTTGTGAATATAAAGGATTAAAGTTACCTTCCCCAAGATATGCAAAAAAGGATCATTTAACAAAGGGCAATAAGCAAGCATGGATTACTGCCAGCTGATAAGCTGCAAAACCTGTAAAGCTTGTGAGTCTGGGGCATTGCTGGCCCACAAAGGTGGGGCTAATTTGTGTATTTTTCTTCTGCTTTTTTAATCCAGAGAAGGATGTGGAAAATATATTTAACTGCACTTCATCCAGATAGAAGATGGATACATCAGCAAAAATAAATCAGCAGTTAAAAATCAGTATAAACCACCAGCCTGGAGAATGTTCAAGCTGTCCAACAATACAAACAATCTCATTCAATAAGAATGCAGAAAGCAATGTGAAAATTACAATTAAAAAGCACTCAAGGGAAAAGTAAATAGTATTCCTACTCAGAGTACTTCAGAACAGTTCTGGGTGCATGAAAAGAAAGAGTTTGAAGAATCACAATACCTTGTTTATTCATAGAAAGCAGTCTCATCTAGCTAACTGCTATAAAAATCCAATACTCTAATATTTGTGTAGCCACTGGCAGTGCAGATCCTTGTATTCTTCTCAACAATCTGTATTTATTCTTCTCAACAATCTGTATTTCTTGGGAAATGCTATTGAATTCCCTAGCCAAACAGATGATGAGTCAAGGTATAGGCAAGTGGTACTTGTCAGCCTCTAGAAGGAAAGAAAAAGAAAAAACAACCCACAGGCCATTTATTTTTAAAGAGTTTGTTTTGGTGGAGAAAGGGGAGAATAGTAAATGTTTACTGCTTAACTGGCCATCAGAATTACACATTGTACTGGAAAATTATACAGAGCACTTGCATTCCAACCTTCAGGTATTTGTGTACACTATCATTGTTTTAAAAAAACTGTATTCTTGCAGTAAATTCTTACTTTTGTGATTTACACAAAAACTGAAAAGCTGTTTTGTCTAAACTGGGCGGTTTTCATGGGCAAGGACGAGAAAGGGAAGTGTGAATAAACAGTTGTACAGATCTGGATGCAATGAGCCTGGAGTGCAGAGGGTGCTCTGAAGGTGATGGTGATTTCAGGAGCATAAGGGAAGTTTAGGGAAGAAAAAGAATGAAAAGTTGTGAGCAGAGCTGTGCAATAACAGGATCGTGCAATGGTTTGAAGGAAAAATATTAAACAGTTGGTACTCCATCTTACTTAACTAATACCCTGAATTTACAACATATACAATCAACACACTGTGCTGACTTAAAAAAGCTCAGGGCTTAAAATAATGGATTTTAAAAGAGGTGTTCAGGTGGAGGGAAGAGGGAGATGCGAAACGATCAGAAGACCCTAAGCTAAGGACCTTTGAGGTCGGATATTCAAAAAAGAAAGCGAAAATAACTTTTAAGGGAATTCGGGAAAAAAACCAGAAAGTGCAGAAAGGGCTCCCAGAGTTGGAGAACGCCCCTTGGGCTCCACCTGGCGAGGAAAGAGCGCGGAGCAGGGACAGGGACTGGGACAGGGACTGGGACAAGGACAGGGACGGGACAGGGACTGGGATGGGAACAGGGACAAGGACAGGGACAAGGACAAGGACAGGGACATGGACAGGGACTGGGACAGGGACATGGACAGGGACAGGGACAAGGACAGGGACTGGGGACAGGGACAAGGACAGGGACAGGGAATGGGGACAGGGACTGGGATAGGGACAGGGGACAAGGACAAGGACAGGGAATGGGGACAGGGACAGGGACTGGGACAGGGACAAGGACAGAGACAAGGACAGGGACTGGGACAAGGACTGGGGAGAGGGACACGGATTTGTGTCCCTTCCCCATCCCATCCCAGGGCAGGAACAGCCCCAGGTGTGACCCGGAGCTTCCCCTCTCAGCTCCGTGAATCTCTGCTCTTTCTGCCCCATACCAAAGGCTGAAGCAGGAATATCTGATACTTTGGGTTTTAGCTTTTGTATTTTCCAGATTCTCTGCTGCTCAGTGTGTAACTCTAACTTCACATCAGGTGTGAGTTTTCTTCACAGGGTGGTTGGAAAAAACAATTCCTTTATAGCTGGAGAATCAAGGACACCCAAAAAGCAGAAACAGCAGTGAGGGAAAAGGGGCAAACCAGGGGCTGAGACTTCACAGCCTGGGGCTGTGGTTGGACAATTGACCCCAGTGTGTGGATGAACCAAAACTGATAAAAGTGTAAAAACTCCTGACCAGGATCCATCTGGGATTTGATTTGGGTGCAGCCCCAGCCAGGCTCTTGCACTGCCCAAGGTGAATCCTTCCAATAAATTCCTATTTTATCCCTTCTGCTCTGTTCCAGCTCAGCCTTTCCAGGCAACAATCAGTGATTTGGGAATAAGCAAGGGGAAAAAAAAATCACCTTGGAGCTAAACTTGGCTGCCTGCCCCTCCTGCCAGGGTCAGATGGGATCTACAGCAGCTCTGCTTTCCCTGCAGAGCTACAGCCAAAAACTGGAATTGAGAGTCACAGGGGGAATTTGGACTGATATAATTTATCAGCTTTGAAGTTTGTCTTAGCAGGATTTAAAAAGACACACAGCATAGGTGGAAAGAATTAATAATTTATTTTATGCAGCATAAAATCTGATTTTTTACATAGTGTTGTATCTGAAAATGGCAAGACCTGAAAGTACAAAGTATCAAGTTTTGGAGAACTGAGTGATGAGGCTTGATAGTAAGTGGGATAGAGATCCTAACAGAACCTGAAGATTGAATTAGAAAGACTATTCCCCTTTTTTCAAAATTTTGATCCCATTTTCTTTTCAGTCAATGTTAAAAACATTGTCTAATTAAAACAAAACAAAACAACAGGTGAAGAAATGCCTCTATAAGTTGGAGTAATTTCCTTAAAGTTGAAATCCTTTCCACACTTCCTGAATAAATATCAAGTAACAACAGTTAATGTAGTGTTAAAAGCCTTAAAAGATCTCTGCATCTCCATATAAAATTTGCAATAAAAAATGTGAACTGCCTGTTTCAGGTAAGTCTTAAACACTGAACTTTGTATAGTTTATGCACACAGAGAGTGTTGGCTTCCAAGGCAATTTTTTCCAGCACATATTGCAGTAATCCACACCTTTGTGCTATCAAGAAATTGTCAGTCGTCTTCTTATTACCTCTAAACATTCTCAACTCCTTTTTCTTTTTTTTTTTAATCACAGAATTTTCCAAAGGACAACCATGCTGCAAATACAGCCATTTGAACATTCAGCTCTACAGCCCCTCTCTGAAAACACAGCAATAAAAAAACATCCTTTGCAGGTTTGGCTTGGCCCTGTGAAAATTTCCTTCACCAGAGGGGGATGGGATGAGAGGATTATTATAAACAATGTCCTTTAGTCAAGTGTTTTCCCTAAATACACATTGCTGTAAAATCAGAGCAAACTCAGTTGCTCAGCTGGAGTTGTTTTTAGGACAAAAATGTCACTGATGGAGCTGTCACAGCTCCTTGTGGTCCTCCTCTCCACCCTGTACTTCCTGAGGATGGAGAAAAAGGAGAATATACAGGACCAGGGTGTGTTTCCAAGTGGGATGTGAAAAGCCAGGGAATGTAGTCAAATGCACAAAGGAGTTCTTGGCACACAATAAAATTCAGAGACCATTGGCACAGGTAAAGTTCTGGCTTAAATTCTTCTCCTAATGGCACTGCAAGTATTTTCAACCTACAGTTGATTTTTAAAGCATTAAGGAACTACTTGAAAACAGTTCTGTGAATGGTATAAACAAGAAAAATGTATCCTTTGTTAGAAAGCTGAAATTGGAAAATGGAGATCTTAATCTTTTGGCAACTTTTTTTTGGGGGGGGAATGAAAAAGGGTGAATGGCCTAGAAGACAAATCAGATTTACAACCAACTAATTAGGACAGCAACTATACGAAAATATATTTATTTTAAGAGATTGTTATCAATCAGGGGAAAAAAAAAAAGAAAGAGAGTACTTATTGAGGGCTACTTCTTTTTAAATTCTAAAAATTACATTTTGTGTTTTACTTTTTGGCTAGCTCAAAAGAAATTCTGCGTGTGCCTTCACGGTCTAATGTAAAATTCCCAGTATTTCAAAGACTACCTGACCACAAAGGTCCAGCCAAATACAATCCATTATTCTATTAGTACTGCACAGTACTGACACCAGCACGTTTTGTGATTTCCTCTCCTGCTGCTGGGGGTGAGAAACAGCATTGTGTGCACTGGTTCATGGAGAGGGGAATATTCAGCAGCTGGAATATTCAGCTCCTACCTAAAGATGATCACCTGGGAGTGGATAATTCCCAGGAGCACCAAAAGGCACCTTGGAGTGCTGGTTTCCAAAATATTGAGGCAAGTGGAGCCTTGCCAAAGGAAATGGGGCTGTTGGATGCTGCACCCAGAGCAGCTTCTCAGCAGCTGCTCTCTCTCTGTGGCTTTTGTGTTTTGGTTCCATCTCACCCAGGGGTTTGGCTGAAGCCAAGTATTTCTGCTAGCATTCCCCAGGAGCCATAACCAGCATGCTGGATTACTCACAAGCTGCATTAGCATCTCATTTAGCCTCAAATGCCAGCAAATCTGACTGGCTCACAAGATTGCTCTATACCATTACCAACCTGTCTTCCCTTCTCTCAACAGCAGCAAGGACTTCAGCAACCAGAAATGAACAATTTATCAATCAGAAAGTCAAGTTTGACAGGAACTAATGTCTTGGTAAAAAGTACAGCCTTTTCTGAAAAGGATCAATCTGTTATGCTCTTGCAATTTTTAATGAAGCTAAAGGCATCCTATTTATTTTTCTTTCTGTAATTCCCTTTACTTACACCTCCACAGGTCACTGTAACAACACCCTTCATTACTCTGCTCATATTGCTATTTATATTCATGTCTGAGATGAGGATATGACAACCAACACCAGCCCAGTTGTGGGAAAACTCTGCAGAAATCAAAGAAACTTTCAGCAGCACAACAATTTTGTAATACTGGAAAATGTAAGGATATCTCTCTCTCTCTGGAAATGTTGCTGTGCTATGCAACTCTCACAAGCCTTTTAATATTTAAAAGAAAAAGCTTGGCAGACAAATGCTCATCCTTCAGTAAGACAAAGGCAGCCAACACACAACAAGGAACTGGGTACTCAGAGGTTGACTTTAGCTGATAAATTTTACAGCTGTTGAGCACAAGAGATACCAAAACCCCTTGATACCTTGCATTTAGGTCGATTCAACATGCACATCCTAAACACAATCCTTCACCTAAAAACAGAACAACTCCCTCCACCTAACTTCTTTTGCAGCACCTGAACAAAAGCCTTATTATTATAATTATTATTATTATTAAAATGCTTCATCTGTTTCCCTCAGCATTTAAATTGTAGCAAAAAAAACATGGTTAGATTTCTAAAACCTGCAGAGGCAGCGGGGTAGAATTAACCTGTTCCTGGGGTTGGGCTCAGGTTTAACCACTCAGGCTCAAATCTCTGGTGATTGCACTGATGGTATCAAATAACCTGCGAGGCTGCAGCCAGGGGAATGCAGCTTTCTGACACTTCCCTGGGACCTGCTGTTACATCCCCATCACAGGAGACCAAGAAATATTGATATTTCTCACAAGGGATGGTTTGGAGCACTGTGATTTGGGGCATCCTGTCTTCCATAATAAATATTTTCCAGTTCATCTTTACTCAATGCTCTGTTTTTTCTTTTCACTCCTTCTCCCTCCTTTTATTTTTAAGGTGTGGTTTATTTTTACACCTGAAGTTGGTTAACAGGAGCATAATATATCTCACAACATGTATATTTTTTGAAATATATCAGAGGGAGGGATCACTATGAGTTACCAAGTGCCTACACTTGGTTATAGTGTAGTCTATCACCGTGTTTCATCTTCCATACAAAACTGCTCGAGAGCATCATTTTTCTTAATGTGTTGTAGGCTAAAAACGAACCCTCCAGGGTTTCCACTGCTCTCCTTGTTGCCAGAGCAACAAAGCAATGCTCACCTGAATTTCTGCCAGTGTAAGTATCAATTTACAAGCCCAGATGAAGTTTGTGCTGCTCGCAGGTGTCACTCACAGCATTTTTACTACGAGCCACGTTTTTAGTGTGAAGGAATGCCAGGAAAACTCAAGAATATATCAGCATTTCGTTTGTGCTACTTGGTTATTGCTCCTCTTCATTCAAGTGCTTCCCTTAAAATATCTTGACCAAGGACATTCAAAGGGAAAGGGTAACACTTAAATCTTTTATATGAAATCCAGTGCACTGAGAAGACTTTGTTCACCAACTCAGAAGAAATCTCATAAAAAGCCTACTCAGAACCTTTCCCAATAAATTCCTTCCTAAAACTCTTCGTGGTGAGGGGAGCAGTGATGAAACCTTTTAAGAACATACAAGTTGTTTTTACTTTCTGGATTGAAGGAGGGTTTATTGTTTAACACCATCCATCCAAAATCCATACCATGTTTCTGTTTGAAACAAGTGACAGAAGCAGAACTTCTATTGTCATGCTGTAGAAAAAGAAGGAATACAACTCTGAAGTTATTTGTTATGTGTAAAATTAAACCCAGGAGGACAACATCCCTATATTAATAATATCTAATTAAAAGATATTAAGAGATATGGAAAATAGAACACTGAGAAAATAGCTAAGCTCTATGGCTTATGTAATTCACAATTTTCCTCCTCTTAAAAACTAAGAGGAAGAGGAAGAAGGAGACAAACTCAAAATCTCCTCCTGTTTCCAACTCCAAATTTCACAAGAAATCATTTTCAGACGTTGGATCACAGCATCAATTATTTTACTCTACTGAGCCAAGCAATCTGAAAGTGCAAGAATTGAAAAGAAAACCACAGGCACTTCCAGTTATGACGTGAAAGACATAAGTTAGTTAAAAAAAAAAATCCACAGTGTTTTATTTTCACACACATGACGTGCACCTTGTAAATGCACCATTCCTGAAGAAAAAAAACCAAAAATCTTTCCTTATTCCATGCAGAGTGTGATGCAGAGGCAGTGTGAATCACAGAGCTATATGAAGGGGATTTGGGCAGAAAATTGTCTAGGCAAGGGACTGGGAAATTCAGAACTAAGCTTTTTTTTCTCCCCCCTCATTTCCCACAGATATGCAAACTGCTCTGCCATCAAAATGCAAAGGAATATTTTTCCTTTTCCTATATACATAAAATAACCCTCAGCCTAGCACTGTTTATCTTTCCAATCCAAACACTTAGGCCAGTGTTACAGAGAAGCCTGCAACTAGAGAAAAGAAAAATTGTCCTATCTGCAAAGAAAATGCCTCATTCTGACCCCAGCATGATGATCTGCACTTGCAGAATGGAAGCCTGATCAAATTCATTCTGCCCTGCTCTCTCCCACTGTTATTTCCAGTCCCACCACGTGTTTGTTTTCAGCCTGGACACACACACTTCTTGTTTGATTGATGCCAAACTGAACACCTCAAGCTGAAAAACAAGCCAGCAAAAAGACCTTCACTTCACAGCCTGTCCATAAAGACAGGTACTTCTTTGAATTTCTAGGTTGCTGAGCTCAGCTGAATTAAAACAAAAAAAAAAAGAGTTGTCTTTCTTATTTGGTTTTCTTTCTGTTACATGCTCTCTAGAAATACAGTAGAACACAGACCTTTCTTTCTTGTCTGTCCATACATATGCAGATCAGCCTTTTCTAAATATCAAATTCATAAAAAAACCCAGCAAAACTCCACATGAGGGGGGGAAACTGAAAGGTTTTTTTTGTTGTTGCTGTTTTTGGGGTTTTTTTGTGCACCAAAGTGGAAAATCATGAAGTATTAATTTTTATAAAATCCCAAAAAATTCAAAGCCAAGTAGTTCCATTTGGTTGTATGGAGCATCTTTGTGCTTCAAGACCAGTTCTAATCCACACTCTGACCAGTGGTAGCATCCTTGTAAATTAAGAGAGGTAGTCTTGTTTTACTCTAAGGCTGAACAAGTTTGTTTCCCAGTTTTCACCACCTTGGACTATTTTGTTACAGCTCTCAGGGAGGGTGACCCTCTCAAGTGGCAGCAGTGTTCTTGAGGGAGGGAAACCACACACCAAAATTTCTTCTTGATCTCCCTTGCTCTTTCTCTGCTGCCTGACTTTCCTCCCTCCCCCACACCATAAGCACAGTTTCAAAATAAGCTGATGTAAACAGAAAGCAGTATTCATTTAATGAAATTAATAAGAAAGATTATTAATGTTTTTTTCTCTTTTTCTACAGTCAGGGCTCGATTAGTTAGAAAATACTGACAGCTCCTTTTTTTTTTTTGTGAAAGAGAGATGGGCAATTTTGTTCAGACAGTGGAAGAACATCATGGTGTGGTTATCTTTTTTTTTTAACTTTTTTTTTTAGTTTTTTTTTTTTTTTAAGAAGGTACTGTAGAGAGCATAAAGGCTCCTTGTACTGCAGTAGCAAATCCAGTACCGAGCACTTCAGAGGTGGTTAACAGTGCTTTGGTTCAGAACCGGCGTTAGAAAATAAAGCTGTAAAAGTCACGACGCGGGATATTTGGTGGGATTTTCAACAGCGTTTTGTAGGGAGGACTGAGGAAGCATCGGCTCCTTCCCCTTGGCACAGCCCTTTGCCCTGCTCTTGAGCCAGTTTTTGGGAGCCAAAGCTCATTTCCAGCGGTGGCGCACCAGCGAGGACTCGTCGTTGACCACGTCGTTGTCGGTGTAGCGGTGCTGGCAGCGGGGAGGGATGAGCAGCAGCACGAGCAGGACCAGCAGGATGATCCCACACAGGCTCATCAGGGCGTAGGAGGCGATCCAGAGCACGGGCTCGTGGAAGGAGACGCTGGACACGCAGTTGCTGGCGACGTCTGCCGTGGTGAAAGGGCCCTCGATCTCCGAGACGGGAGAGCCATCAGCTTCTGGGGGTACAGAAGGGAAAGGATCAGCTCTACAGACATCATTAAAAAAGTATCTGTGGGTCCCTCTCCCTCGTGTTTTACCGCATTCCTCATTGCAATACAAATGCAAGAATCCCGCTAAAAAGGAGAACGTGACTCTCCCACATCTCCACAGGCTGCCTAGGAGAGAACAGGCATTTCAATCAAAGCCCAAACCACTGGATCATGGTTTTTTTCTCTGCACTAATCTTTCCAAAATAGCCATTTAAATATCCTCCAACATCCACCCAGTTTTTTTCTTGTTTCTGGTACTTCCAACAACTGGAAAAGCACCTCGGGTGATTCTTTAATCTTCTGTGTTTGTTGTCATCTTAGGGAGCAGCAGGAAGGTTCATCAGCTTCACTGCCACCTTTAAGGACTTCATCCTGAACACAAGGAGCAGTGTGGGAAGCAGCACAGACAGCCTTGTGGATGAAAATGCAGCAGGAAGGCGAGGTGAGGCAGGAGAGCTGGTGACAGCTGTCCACAAAAGGGGAGTGGGGGAGAGGAAGGTCAGTGAGGAACAGGGACATGAAGGATCAGCAGTGTTGGGGCAGGAGAACTCACCCAGCAGCTCCAAATATGATCACAAAATTAAGGCAAGAAGCAGTCATAATTCACTTCTCCACTTCCATGACACATCTGACTATTTTTTCATGAAGGTCTCAGTTTTAACTGTCCTGCTGGATTTCTGGCACATTTTACATACAGACACAGTCTTGCCTGATTGGAAGTGATCCCATCTACTAAAAATTGTATCTCTTATTTTCACATATCTTAGTCATAACTGCTGAAACCACATTTAAAGAGATTACCATGAACTACCCACTTGGAAGGAGGAAGGGAGCCTGGATTTTGCAAAGCTGGACTTAAGATTCTTAAAAGGTTCTAAAGATTCTTTAAAAAAATGCAGAGTAGGTTAGTTGCTTTATCTTCATAGATTTTGGTTGTCATTCAGTCCCTGGCCTCATAAGACCTCGTATTATTTTAAGATTTAGGTTTTGTTAGACTTTATTCAAGTTAATTGTGGGCTGGTGTTGAAATGGACAATCCTGCACCCTCACTCCTGTCCCTCACAGTCCCTTTCGTGTTGGTGGAGGGAATGGGAGGCTGCAACTCACAGATCAGATGGGAAACCAACCTTCACAACAAACAAAATGCCCAAACAAGGAATTTTCTGTGGAATCACTCATCCAAACCAACCCTTCCTCCACCCCTAAGTGTGGGAAGACTCCTTTAGCAGGAATATGCTGTCAGAGCAAACTGGGGGAACCTGAGGCTGCACCCACGAGGACCCTGGCACTGGTGAATAACCAAACACCCACTCCCCAAACTCATTAGACTGTAAAATTCTGCCTAGAAGGTCTGTGCCAGAAATCCTTTCTGTCCAGAGCCCTAGGATTGCACTTTGTGTGCCATGCAATTATTTCTTCTGGACATCTCACCCCCTCCCACCATGGGTTTGTCTCTGTGAAGTTCTGCAGCAACACCAGACTCAACCACATTTAACACCAATCTGAAATGCAAGGCCTGAGAATCATTACTTAGTTGCACTTTGAATAAGTGGGGGGAAAAGAAAAAGCAGTACAATTTTCCACCTTGGAAATAGCTTTGAAAATAAACAGTCTCTAATTACTCATTATTTGGCTCGAGCACAATAATTACTCCTATTAAAGAAGACAACACAAAGCTGTTGCCATAGTGGCTGACATTTTAAATTGCATTTTGAGGATGCTTGATAGCACAGCCTCTGCTTTCTTCCCTCCAAAAGGGAAAAAAGTTTTCCCTCACACTCCTCCACCCCCAGAGAAATTGAGAGGAAATTTGCCTAAATTGTTCAAAGAAGCCCTTAACATAAACTAAGAGTCTCACACACTCAGCATATTACACATTAACTGAATTAGAGTATTTTGATGTATTATTTTAGAATAACTAGTGGTACCTAACTACAGTACTTTTATAACCGTGAATAAATGAGATTTTCTTCATTGTTGATGACTGCAGGACAAAAGAGGTGCCTCTGGAAAAATGCTATTTTCTAATGTTTGTGTAGAACTCAACACACACTAGCTCACGCACTTGGGTGGTTACAAAGGAAGTAAAAATGGAATTAGAGCAAATTCATCATGGAATTGTAAGGTACAGCTTGAAAGGGGCCCCTGGAAGTCACCTGGACCAGGATCCTCAGAGCAGGACTGTCAGGATCAACAGATCAGTTCTGCTGCAGATTTACCCAGCCAGGCCTTGTAAAACCCCAAGGATAGGGACCCTGTTTCAGTGCTGTACCAGCCATCTGGTGAAGAAAAAACTCCTCATGTCCAACCTTCCTGAATGCTGCTCTTTGTTATGTACAGTAATTTCATGATTATAAGCCGCACCTGATTATAAACCGCATGTTACAATACAGAGTGTGATAAAAGGTATCTGTTCTATCACCATCTGTTGAGGGTGGGGGCAGTGATCCTGATCCCCGTGGGAGATATTCTGCTAATGGGCCATCCACTGAAACCAGGCAGGGCATTGTTCTTTATCTTTTCACAACCCATCCTTCCTCCAGCCAGTCATTTTCTGCTCATGGCCATTGAGTCCCACTGTGGGACTGATAAAATTACTGCATCCCATTGGGAGTTGCTCCAGCCTGGGGGAAGAGCCCAACATTTCTTACCAAGATAAAAACAGAGGTTTTGGGACACTAAGGGAGCCCCTTTCTCCACTGGACTCCAGAGGAAAACCGGATTTCTCCACATCACCACTGGAGCTCCGGAGGGAAACTGCACCTTGTACAGGAGCACTGCTCCAACTGAGCCACATCTGTCACTGCAGGAGGATGCAGCCACCATGGAATGGGACTGCTGCCAACACCCTGCCTGACGGGTGTCAGGTTGTACTCTGACTGTGTCAGGGTTTGGGGTTTGTTTCTTTGTAGTGCTGTATTTCTATTTTAATTTCCCTAGTAAAGAACTGTTATTCCTAATTCCCATATCTTTGCCTGAGAGCCCCTTGATTTCAAAATTCTAATAATTTGGAGGGAGGGGCTTTACATTCTCCATTTCAAAGAGAAGCTCCTGCCTTTCTCAGCAGACACCTGTCCTTCAAACTAAAACAGCAACTTTTTGTTCTTTGTCCATATATAAGCCACACCTGATTATAAGTCGCACTTTGGGTTTGGATCAAAATTTTAGTCAAAATGGTGCGGCTTATAATCGTGAAATTACTGTAATTTCATTTTCACTTACCTCAGCTTGCTTGCAGTTTAGGGCTTACCAAAACCAATTTTTTCTCCCACAGGGCTATTTTTTTTCCTTATTTTTTTCTTTGTTTGGAAAGGGATCATAAAGATTATCTAGTTTAAACCCCCTACCATGGGCAGGGACTTTCCATTAGACCAGGTTCTTCAAATCCCCATCCAGCCTGGCCTTGAACATTTCCAGGTTGCTTCACTAAAACCAACTTGTTGATCTGAACATCCTTTCTCAAGAAGGGACCTGAGCCAAAATCCTGTCCTAGTCATCCTGTAAACATTATGTTATCAACAGGCAACTCAAAATTATTGGTTCTGAATAAGTCTTAAAGGGTTTCATGTAATGAGGAAAAGGCAGATTTCCTGCTACAATGGAATAGCCTCCTGCAGCCATCTAACTTTCCTCATTTTTGGTACATCCTGGAGAATGAAAATGGACTAAGGAATAACGTGGGATAAGCCAGTTCTCATCTCTAGCCAAGTCTGAAAAGTAACCTGGAAGTTCAATGAAATTAAGGTTTTTAGTCCTGTTCCATAATTTTTGTATTTATCACGTACAGCTCTAACATCTTACAAAAACATGGAATTAATTTAATGTTCACAGTAAGAAAGCAAAGGTCATTGCAATGCCACACTGAATGGTTGTTGGAACCCAGAACCCTGGGAATTTTGAGTTTTCTGTGCTTTCTGGCACTGACCCCCTGGAGAACACTGCTGTGACCTGAGGCCTTGGAGAAGGCTCCAAATTTGAGTGATGGAGTTAAAGTCATGGGTGTGTAGTTAAATAGAAGTGTGTGATTTCATATGGTGAATGGTTTGAAATTTGAGGTTTTTATAATACAGTAATAGGTATGGGACAAGATGGAGGAATTTGGGTGTTGACTCCTGTCTTCTTCATGGTTTCAGGCAGTAGTTTTTGGTTGGACAGTCAGTGCTGCACTGAGGATCACAGGAGTTTGGTTATTGGGTCAAAAGTATAAATAATATAGGTGTTGTTTCTCTATTAGACTGTTTAGCTTTAAGAGACCTTGTAGCTAGCTAGGTTCACCTCCATTTTGCTCACTTTTAGCTGGTAGCTAGCAGTGTTGCAGAATTTTCTGTATTGTTTATAAGATTTGATAAACAACCAAGCCCAAACACAAGAAAATTTGTCTCCTTCATGTTTTTTAATCCTGGCTCTGAGTGAAAACAGAAGAAACCTGAGACAAGCCACTAAGTAAGTGGTGCAAAACACCACACTGTTACAAATGGTCTTTAACATTCCTCTGTTTCTGAAGATTTGAGCCACCAGTAATTCAGTTTAATTTACACCCACGAGTGACTAGAAGGCTCCAAATAAATGCCATTAATGTAGCTGCTAGGGAGAGCAAGGGGAGCCAGTCAGGCACCCTGCACTGATGCTCACCACTCACAGCCATGGCTCTGATGAAAGTAAATATGGAAACCACGAGCTGAGAAGTGAAACTCAATCACAATCCAGAGAAATGTCATCTGCCCTGTGGAAGTGGCAACTCTGTGCATCTTGTCTGATTCCTCAGTTCTGTGAGGTTGGGTTAGACATGAGCAGAAAACACGGACAAGGACACAAGGGTGTAAAGTCTTGGAGGTGTAATCACATGTCCAAGCTCATGGAAATTCCAGTGGCAGCTCTATTCAGCAAGCTCAGCCCTTCCTCACTGGCAGAACTACATGAGGAGGTCAAGCTGTACTGGCAGGGAGCAATATTAAGACCAAGCTGTTGTTATTGTGGCTCCCTTTTCTCAACAAAGCAGCTGTAATGCACAGCAGCTGCCTGGTGTCCCCTGCTGACCACAGGTGGTCAGTGTGTTCTGCCAGATGTCCCCTCCTCCCTCCTCTGGTGGCTGCAGCAGGACAGGGACACGAGGCAGCTCCACACTTGCTCCAGCTGCAGCAGCAAGAATGAAAGGCAGGAAAACCTGGCCTGCAGTGTTTGCCCAGGTTCACTCTCCTGCCAGATGCATTCAAATCCTCTCTTTCATCACTGCATGGCACCTCACAGAAGTGTCCATAAAGCAATTCATATCAATATCCAGATTTTCTCTGGGAGCGAGCTCAAAGCTGACGAGTCTGAGCTTGTTAACAACTGAGAGATTAAAAAAATAAAAATAAAGCTTTAAAACTGCCCTAGAGGTACAACTCAGCCAGCCAGTATCTCTGTTTTTCCCCTCAATGATTGCATTAAGCACTCCGGTCCTAACAAACTTTACCCTAAAGAAGCACTGCCAGTTCCAGTGCTTTTCTCATGCAAACCTCAGGTGAGACAATGTTTTTCAGGGCATGGATCATTCCTGTTTGGGACAGAGACCTGAATATGGGTGCACATCCTTCCCCTCCTCTCCCTCTTGGAGGTTCTTGTGATGTCAAAGCAAGGTCTGAACAACAAGGTCTGAACCCCAGAACTTTTGGGTTTTAGTGAGAAAAGAGAAATCATGAAAGTTAACCAGCCAAAAATTATGAGCTTTTCCACATCTCCTCGGCAGCCAGTTAATAAATTAGTGGCTTTCTGCTTACAATGAGCAAAGTAATTATTTAGAATTAACACAAACACTAATTTTAATGTGAGTCCATTTTCACCTCAGCTCTTTACGAATTTCTGAGGGGCTGAACAGGCTCAATTTGCATGAAGAGAGAAGTGTGAGTAAGGCACTTCACTGCACACTGCAAGAGTTGGTTAAGAATTCATTTATCTACAACCCTGAGCAGGAACCAACCCAAAAATGAAGCTGCATTGAAAACAGGGACTCATCTGTTGGGGAAACTGCACACACACAGATGTCCCAGAAAGATAATTTATGTGAGAGGGAAGAACCCAGCACAGATACCCAGAGCTGAGGCTGATTCACTTCATGCCAAAAGATGTTGCAACACAGTTTTAATTTCCATTTTTTTTTCCTTCCTTTGAAATGTGAATATCTTGGAATTTCTTTAGAATACACCCTCGACACTGTGGGAGTAACCCTGAAACAAATAAGTGGCAAAGGTGTTTCTCTGAGTTTCCTCACTCCCAAATCCTGGGGAATTTTTCTCTTACCTGCACAGGGACTCACTGCAAAGCCCACTCTCCTCTGGGCTCTGTCAAAGATGACATAAAATCCTTCCATGACTGTAGCACCAATGACCAGAGCGTTTGTGGAGGAGGAGATGCCAAATCTGTAGCACTGCAAATTATCTCCTATCACAAGGATGGGTTGAATATAAAGCTGTTAAAAAGAAAATAAAAAAAAAAAAAATTAAAAAAATGGAAGCCAGAGCACAAAAAGCAACACCTCACAGCAGCTGAAACGGAAAAGTTTAGACTTTTTCATTTTTATAGTTCAGGCATGCAAATTCCATTGGAAATAGAGGATGGATGGGGCAAACAGATTTTTGAACAGGATGTAAAACTGGTCAAAGCTAGCAGGTAGGTAAGAGGTAAAGATCCTAAAATAAATTTAAACACAGTCAGTCACTACATGCAGGTCAACAGCAAATTCTTGAGATTCTCACTTTTTACCACATTTTCCATAAGGGAAAGATGGCTCAGGAAGAACCTGGGAGATGAACTCAAATTAGAGAATAATTTAGTTATTAAAAGAATTATCAGGATGGAGTTGATTCAGTGTCAGCTTCAAGGTTCTATATTTTATAAATTCAAGTCACATTTCCCCCCCTGTCTCCTCAGGGAAGATGAATGATTGCCAAGCTACATGATCAATACAGAAAAAGCTTATCATAAGGCTTTACTATATTTCAAGTTAAAATGTACTTAATAGCTTCATTCTTTCCTTTGCTCCTGCCTGTCCCTTGAGGTAAAAGAATGTATTAGCAATGTGAGAGGATACCTGCAACTTATACTGGCAGGAGAAGGCAGAGAAGAAAAACAGAAGTGGCACATTATATTCTAAATATAATGGAATGGATGGAATATTAATAAAAGATAAACCAGGCGAGTTGCAGAAACTGGTGAAGAGCTCACAAAGGGTCACAGGCAAGATTTTCATATTCAGAAGAAGTGCTGCAACTCAAAATGCCACGAGACACAAATCAATTCCCCTCCCAAGACGAGAAGATCAAAGTGAGCAGAGACATTCTGTATTGACATCTGATGTGGCCAAAGCTCATGAAAACAAAACAAAAGCTTGCCTGTTTTTCCTGACAAATTGAAAAAAAACCAAAAAACTCCCAACTAGATGGACTGCACTGAGAGGGAAACTGTGCTTTGTGCTTTTCTTTTTTGCTTTTAGGTTTGACAAATTTGTTATTTTCCCTATTTAAAAACTGATTTTTAGAATTTGATTTAAGAAGGTTTCCCTTGCATGCAATAGCTCCCCATTACTGCTAAAAATAGCTCCTATTTTTAAGAGGATGTGCTTTATAATAGTAAAAATAAATGCACAGATGAATAAACAAAGAAGGTTGAGACCTGTGGTAGGATAGAGATCCGAAACGACCTACTGGAGTTTTCATCCCTCAGGTAAATGGAGATTTTGGGAAACAAGGACCAGGGCTTTTCAGTTCTATCCCAGCAGGCAAGCTGTGAACCAGTCCAGAAACCAGAAGAGAATTCTTGTATCTGTAAAACAAAACAACCACACAAAATTATATTTACAGACAGCAGATGTTTGATAGGTTTTTGTGAATGATCACTACCATGGATCCATGGAGAAATTAAAGGACACAAATCTGAGCTGCTTCTTCAAGGACCAAAACAAAAACCAAAACCCCAATGCCCAAACTGAGGTGTGTGGTGACCCATCATGACCTGGAGAAGGGGAAGACATAAAAGCAAGTTTTGTTTTCCTTTCCCTCCCCATTTTTTTCTCATTATTTCCTCTGCTGTAGGAACACATGGCCTCCCTGAGCAATCACTTCCACAATGGGGTTTTACTGCCTCCCTCCCTCCTCTCTGACCAAACACCAATGTTTTGAAGCAGCATTTCACATTTTATAAAAAGCACAAACCAAAATACAAACCATGTGAATGTGTAATAAGATAATGAGGTCACCTCCCTTCCTCGTGCACCTACAGCTTCTTACTCAGCTTCAGAGTTTTGAAACCAAGGGCTAAGCCAGAAATCTCCTGGCATCTAAGGGAATCAAGGTTTGCTGTAATGGAAAGAAACACATCCCTCTGTCTCTTCTGTCTCCCTACCAGTACAACCTGACATGCTTTTGAAATAAAACAGATTAACAGTACTTTGTAATACATCCATGGAAATGACAAAGCAAAAAGCAAACCCCTTCAGAGCTTGTTTGGCTAAGACAAACATCTTGCTCAATGTTCCCTGAAGCTGACCTGTTGCCACATCTCAGCAAAACTCTTCCTCATTTCATTGCATTATTTTGGCTGGTTCTTGTTCCCCCTCAAAGCAGCAGTCCAGGGAGGAGTTTGACAGCCAAAGTCTCCCATCTGGGTGAAGGGAGAAGATGGAACCCAGCCTCTGCACCCTCCTCATTTGTGTTTTTCTGTGATATCGATTATTCTGTAAGCATCAGCTCGTTCATTACAATATGGCATTTCACAGGTGACAGGCACACCCCAGTGAAGTGTTTGTTAGGGCTGCACAGATTCCTTCACACTGCCAAGTGCCCTGCTCATGTGAGCAAGGAGATTTCCACCCCAAAGAGCCCTTTAGTCTCTCAGTTCATGCTGAAATTCATCCTGGCACGGGGCAGAACACTCCTCCCTCACTGCTGAGTCCCAGGACAAACCTGCTGAGAAACCTGCTGAGAAACAAACCTGCTCTTGGAAAGCAAATCTGAGAAAAACTGCAAGATGCCACCCAGGCAGGTCAGGCCAAGCCTATAAAGCTCTGGTTTAAGTGCCTGCTTTAATTTCCCAGAAAGATTGCTCAATGCACTGCATTTCTTTCCCTTCCTTCTGCAGCGATGCATGTGGGAGATGTGAGAGCACAATACCCAAAAGGCTATTAAAAGAAAGATTTTAGGATCATCTGAGCCTTTCTTCATTCAGCTTTTTAATTTAACGTTGTATTACTGCTGTCCTGACTTCAGCTCAGGTAGGTGCCTCCCATCCCTGGCTCATCTCTGCCCATCTGCCAAAATCACCATCCTTCCACACCAAACTGCATCACAACAGCTGCTCCCTGAGAGACTTCAGCCAAATAGTTCAGCTTTAAAAAACCATCTGCACCCATGAAGAGCGCAGAGCTCACAGCCTTGCTTTTAAACTGAGCTGAGTAAAGGAATGTGGCACACACAGTTATCCCAGCACATCTGAGAGGGAAATAACACCTGGCTGGGGTGCTCATAACAAGCTATGAGAGCAGGAACTTGTTACCCTGGCTCACCTGTGGTCAGCAAAGTGTGTCTGACTACAGCAGATGATTCTTTTTCAGTGGTACATCTCCTGCCAGAAGCACAGGGCTGCAGTGCAATTGCTGAAAATACCCATTTTCCTGACATTGCTCCTACACAGCTGGAATCCCATCCTTGCAACCTGTAACTACTTTCTTATTTAGTTTATTCTCTCCTTTGTTTAGAGCTGTCAAAGTAAATTCTGGGGTGTGTGGGGGGAAAGGGGTACAGCAGGAAGGTCCTTGAGATTAAAAAGATTTCAGAAAAAAATGCTACTTTATGCATTTTTAATAGGAACAGGAAAAAAAAAACCACCGTTAAGCAGAGTGAATGGTTCCCCTCTAATTCCTTATTGATCTGTCCACTGTTTCCTCGTCAGGTGGAGGCCCCAGCTCAAATATCCTGACCAACATCAGAGGGGGGTGTGGAGCACAGTGACCCACTGCCCAGGAGGATTCCTTATCCACAGGGTGACCTCACAAGAGCTCTTGTGGCTCCTTTCAGTTCTCCCCCCATGGACTGAAATTGTTCCAGCCAACACTTAAGTGCTGTGCAAAGAGAAGAACCCGTAACTGGTACATTTATTTCAGATACTGGACATCTGCAGGCTGTGAAGAACACTTCATGCCAAATCTCTGCTCTCAATCAAGCAGGAAAAAGGATCTCAATCTTGAATTATCAGCACACAGGCAAACACTCTGTCTTTGGGGCAGCTGCTTGCTGTATGTCCTGTGATTTGCATCAACAACCACAGTCTGATTGTGAGCCCATGACAAAAATACCAAGTTTGTTCACACTGAAATAGCTGGTGTTTATTCTTCCTCTTTAACCTTCTTGGTGCTGTTCCTTGTATTGAACAAAAATTTATGAATAGTTTTTATTAAGCAGAAAATGCTGCTTCAGCCACTCCACACACAGAGAGCTCCACCATCCCCATGCCCTACTTCTAAAGCCCACTCTGTTCCCAAAGAAAGATGCTTTTGAACATAAATAATTCAATAATGAAGGTCAAAAGCAGCTTTATTGATATGAATAATCCTAATGAATGGCATTTATTCTAGACAGCTCTGAGAATTATACTTGGAAAGGAACTGCTTGCAGCAGCAGGTTCTCCTACTTTATGAACACTCTGTTTTGAATGAAAAGACTGATTTTTGCACTCTTAATGCTTTGAATCAGAGCAACAGGGATTATGTCCGTGTTTCTGCAATGCTCAGAATAAAACACTCCATCTCTGCCCTATTTCTGATGCATTTCCATACACACACCTCTTGTCTGCACTTGTGGCCCCCCTCTTTTCCCTCCTCCCTTTTTTTTTTCACCTCTTCCTTTCCATCAAAGGCCATCAGTCATTTCTCCCTTATTAACAGGGCTAGACCAGGGAAGGTTCAGCTCCCCTCAGGTGCAAAACCCACGGCTTGCAAGGCAGGCAGCAGAGATGACACTCCTTTCAAAGACCCTGTGATCCTTTAACAGGAGTTCCACATTTCTGAGCAGGTTCCATGGCATTTTCTTACCAGGGATGTGCGAGCTATTGCCTGCACCACAGCACTGAAGACTTTCTCTGGCAGTCGAAGGAGAGTGGTTCCACTGTCTACTATGGCTTTATCAGCATTGTACTGGGGAGAAAAAGAGAAAAAAAAAAAGAGAGAAGTTGTACTGTGTAGTTACTGTAATGCAGATCCCACTGTCTCCTAACCAGAACAAAGCTGCTCCTTTTTGGCAGCTGCCTTCCCTGAACTGCATGTCATACTTGTCAGCAGCTCTCTCCAGCTGACAGCTTCAATTCCAGTGAAATCTGAGAGAAAAAAAAAAAAAAAAAGCAAGATACCATCAGCCTAGAGACAAGAGTGGGTTTATCTGCACCGGTCAGGAAATTACTGTGTCACCACAGCTGGTGCAAATGGCCATGCTGCTGGAAAAAAGTGAAGTCTGGCCCCTCTCAGAGGGGGAAAAAGCAATTTAATATTCAGTAGAGAGGTGTTAAACACCCTGATGCAGCTGAATCAAGGTCTCTGCTAGCATGGGAAAGACTCTAGTTTAAACACAGAAGCCTGGTTTAATGGCTGGCATATCTAATGTAAGAACAGCCAGAAAAAATTAGGTTTTATTACATGTCTGTACAGGCTCAAGAGTACAAATGTCACATCTTTATCCCTTGACTGCTGAAAACCCCTAAAACACAAAAAAAAAAGTACAAAGAAACTTGAAGTTTCAGTCTTGTTACTTTAAAATCCCAAAAAAACACCCACAGAAAACAGCTTTCTTATTGCTAAAAGTTCAACCCTAAAATTAAGAGATTTCAGCAAACTTCAGATACGGTAAATGAGGTATAAACTTTTTAGACTGCAAACCTTTTTTCATGAACTCCTTAAAAACTATGATTAACTATGGGAAAAAAAAAAGGCAAGTAGCAGTGGCAGCTATTTGCATTAACTACTTTTGCTGTCAGTTTAGGCAGCAGGATTAATATAACTGAACTGTGACATTTTTATGGCATAATCATAAGACACAGGATGATATACAGCCTAAGCTACTTAGGAAGAGGTCAAACAGCAAGTGAATTTAAAATACACTGGTTTGGATGTTATCAAGTCACATGGAGTCCCTTCAGATGCAGTGACAAAAATAAAACCCACCAAAAAAAGTAAGAAAAAGTAACTCTGACAGTTATTTCCACATTTTTTTTGGAAGAGCTGCTATGGGGCTGCCATAGAGAGCTGACAGAAAAGCAAACAGGAAACCATTTATTACACACTTGGAAATACTTCTGAAGAGTGGAAAGAAATGCCAAGGCAATTTGGAGCCCATTTTAAGAGATTTGAACCACAAAATACACAATCACTGGCATCCTGGAATGCCACCCTTGGAAAAAAAAACAAAATAAAAAGTTAAAAGGGTTGACCATTGATGAAAACTAAATATCTGGGAGTAGTGGGATTGCTTTCCTGGATGTCCTGGTTAATATTTACCAGTGCAAAGTGCTCTGCTGGCAGCTCAGGATTTCTCCCAGCCCTGCTGCCAGGCTCAGGGCCACAGCTGGGCTGCAGCTCTGGACACATTCCCAGCATTGAAGCAAGGGGACAACTTTTCCCTGGCAAGGGAAGGAGCAGTCCCTGGTGAGGGCTGTGAGAAAATGTTCCATTTCCCAGAAAACAACAGAGAGGAGAGAGGGCACACAGCTCCTCATCCCAGAGTGAATCACGCATCCTCTGCGAGCTCCTAAGCAGCCAAACTTTAATTGTGCTGCTCCTGCTCTACTGCTCTTCCTCTGAATTTCTGTGGGAAGGTCTCCTTTGATCCAGGAAGGCTTGATCCTTCTGCACCACTGAAAGCAAGCCCTGGCTCAGAAAAGAGCAACAATTACAGGAAACTTTCCTGACACACCACTGAATTTTTCAGTGAGTTGTTTTCTGGCAACAGCATGTATTAAACCAGTGAAGGGCTCCCCTTCAAAAACATGTTGACTGTTTCTTAAGGCAAGAAAGAAAAGCAAACATTTACTTTAAAGTACAAGTGGTTTTGCATTCCTAACAGCACAATAGAAGCATTTAAACAGACCTTGTTCTGCTTATTGAGATGAAAGATGCTGCAATTCATTTTAAATTATTGATATGGCAATATGATTTCAATATTTTGCATGGAAATATAATATTTATGCACATGTAATATGGTAATCATGAATTCCACTTAATTTATGTGAACCATACTAAACTTATCACATCCCATTGATCTCCAACTAAGAGCATGAGAGTAAAATGAAATTAGGATGTCTAAAGAAATTGGGGCATAAAAAATATAGAACTAAAATCAAAACATGAATAGGAGTAAGAAAGAGATAAAGCACACACATACACATATATCCTCCATAAAAAAAAAGAAGAAAAAATAAATGGCTTTGGAATAAAAATTGCAGCAGCACAGTCTCATTAGACTGATCCAGATTCAGCAGAACATTATTCCTAATAGAAACAGAAAGCTTATCCATCAGGAATAATAACTGCCAACCAAAAGAGAGCAAAAGCTGATTGCAAAAACATAAAATGAAAAAGGAAGCCTAGGATGAGAACTTGAGGAAGCAACCCAGGGTGACACCTGTCCTCTGCCACCATGAGTTGTGAGCTCAGCCAGCTCTACAGGGGTCAATCCAAAATCTCCCATTTCCTTGCTTTGACCAGAATTGCTTTAATTCAGGAGATTGCAGTGCGTGCCAAGACAAAACTGAGCAGTTTGGGTTTTTTTTCCCCTCAGCCAAAGCTGGATTTCACAGAGACAGGAGCACAGAAGGGCCAGTACCTCTCTGCAGTCCAGCTCCAGGTTCTGTCCCCCCACCTCCAGTTTGAGGATTTCCACCTGGTAGTACCACTCCTCCTTGATGGGTGTGTACCAGATGTCCCCTGTGTACAGGCTGGGCTCAATTCCACCCAGCACCTAAGGGAAAGGAGAAAAGAAGTCACACACTTTCAAATCCCACACGTTGGGTTTTGGGGCAGGTGCACCCAAAGAAGGGGGGTATTTAATTGTCATACTCAGGGGCATCAAAGTTTTAATTTAGTTTCATTTGTTAGGATGTTACTGTCAGGTTCTCTGTCAATAATAGAGCAGTGTGAAACAATGCTAGGCATTAAACAGATTGTGCTTCAAACAGAATTCCCACACTAGGCCAGATTATCAGCATTTTCACCTACAACCTCACACTGATTCTATTATGAAAACTCCACTCTTTAAAATTAAAACAGTATCTTCAGTGGTTAAATCTAGGCTATGCAGAAATATGGGACAGAAGAATAAATTACAGGTGAAAAATTTGCTTTTTCAAATCAGAAAAGCTTCAGTATTGTCCAAGAAGATTTCATTTTTTCTTACACACATCTGAAATGGAATCCCACCCTGTCACTGCTATCACTGTTAGCTTCCATCAAAATCCAGGCTGAGGATGGCTGGGAGCATTTGTGGAGACTCTGACTCTGAACTAAACCTAAGGAAGTTCTCTCTTGGTCTTCAGTTATAAGAACAACATTTACAATATGTGGACTAACTTCAAAATAAGTATTTGTGATCATCCTGTGCTGAGATGTTTATTTCAGCATCATTTGGGAACAGTCATTCCATCTCCCAATTCCAGATATATAATGTGCCAATTCATGGATCCACTGAAGATGATGGAAAGAACTTCCCAGAGGAACAGCAAGCAGGAGATCTGATCTACAGATTTTTCCCTTTATTATGTTGTTGACAACAAAAAAAAGAAAAGCCCCTTGATTGCTCTCCCCCTTTTCACATCATGTAAAAAAAAAATACTGTAGCATTTTGATGAGATTGAAAAAATTTATCAGCTGAATAAGGGACAGCTCAGTTTGAGAAATATAGCAGAATCTGCCCTGAGGAAACACCACAACATTCATGTTTTCCTTTGTTAAAAGATGAAAAGTTTACTCAAACTTGAGAGAGAAAAAAAAAAAGAATTGAGAATAAAAATAAATAACACTCAAATTTTGCCTAGAGGGCTTAGCTTTTCTTTCAAAAAAACATATTTAAAATATGAAAATATCTTTAAACACTAAATTTGGCAGAAGAGTCAGAGAAAAGAGGGAGAGAGATGAACAAAGATACATCTTCCCTCTCCTATTGACAGATACCCACAAGACTACCTCCGTTGGTACCACTTCCAGAAACAGGGAGTCCAGCACCACACATCTGCAGGGAGAAAATGTTGGGGATCTTGGCCTGCCTCACGAGGGAATCAAAGAATGTCTCCACAGAACTCGAAGGCTTGAAGGTGTTGAAAAGCAAAACAAACAAAAACAAGAATTGGAGGGTTCGTTAGAAAGTTTCTTCACAGAAATCAGCAAATCATTCAAACAAGACCACTTTTCACGAGTAAATTGAATTTCTGACAAGCAGCTGACGAAAGTTCTAGGCATAATAAGTCATTAAAACCCCAATATCTGTCATTTTTCTGTTTCTGATGTTTTTAAAAATGTTTTTGCTCTTGACCACTGTCAGTGCTGCTGCCACCAAATCCCTAAAACACAGGAGTAATTTTCAATTGCAGTTTCCAAACCCAAGCATCCAAACTTCCTTAGTTAAAAAGCAGAATTTTAAAGTCAGGATTTTCAGTTTTTCAACATTATTGAATTGTAACAAACTTTGAGTTCAGTGGCCCTGATTTTCTCTTCTCTTCCTTCTCTTCTCTTCTCTTCTCTTCTCTTCTCTTCTCTTCTCTTCTCTTCTCTTCTCTTCTCTTCTCTTCTCTTCTCTTCTCTTCTCTTCTCTTCTCTTCTCTTCTCTTCTCTTCTCTTCTCTTCTCTTCTCTTCTCTTCTCTTCTCTCTCACGACCAAAAGGTCAGAGAAAATAATTTCTGTGATTTTTTTCAAATCTTTTGCTTTAAGAAGCTTTAACATGAATTTTTTTTTTCCTTCTCTCTTCTCTTCTTTCTTCTCTCACTTCTTTCTCTGCTGACAGTCCATGAAATCCATAAAAACAACTCACACAAATCTGGACTACAGCAGACTCATCAGGCAGTGCTGAATTATTTGCTCTGTCTGGGTAGAACTCACTTTTGGTTGAAAATTACAACTTCATATTTTTCCAATCCCTTTTTCAATTTTAGATTTTTGAGGTTATACATTTTGGCCTATGATTTTCAGGTTTTAATTAAATCTTCTGCCTGAATTTCCTGCATCCAGGAGCAGGATGTGCTTGTTTCTATGTTCCTGGAAATACTGTAGCTAATGTTTGTTCTGACATTACCCATCCACCTCAAGCTGATGAACAGAAAATGTCCTAGAATGAACTGCTGAGGGCTTTGCCTTGGACCAGTTTTGAGAAATATCATCAGAGCTCTAATACCTCCCTCCACACACATCCCACAACCACACTCTGGTACTACAAGCTCTGTAAATGCTAAAATCAGCATTTCCATCACCAGAAAAGCCAAAATCCTCACAGGGGGCTGTGGTACCATCACAACCCAGCAAAGACAGAAGGAAAGAGTGGCTGGAAGGGTGGAGTCTGACACTGACAGACCATCAGCTGCCTTTATTTTAGCAGATTTCTATGCATTGTCCAGGACAGTCAGTGGGAAGGGATGGTTTACCTTGGCTAAGGCATCGTAGGCAAGACCAAGGATCCCATGCCACTTCACCCCTGGCAGGAAGAAGTTCTCTGACTCGAGGATGGTGGCAATGTTGATGGTGTAGCTGCCATAGAGCCCTTTGGGCATGGTGATGACATCTGTGCCCAGCACTCCAGTCCAGCTGCCTTGGCTGTACTTCACTGTGACCTCAATCCCCTGAGATCTGTACGTGCTTGACCTTTAAAAGCAAAGGACACACTGATGCACAGGCTGTTCATTTACAGTGCAAGACAACAGAATGTATTCAAACTCAGTTTTGCCCAGAGAGGGAAAAAAAAAAAAAAGCAAATCAAGTATGCAAAATACAAATCCATACTGCTTGTAGAAACAGGAAAAAGCAGAAATTAAGAAAACCCAAAACTCAAAGCCCCATTTTTATCCAGAAGCTATCCGTATCTCAAAGTTTTACAATGTGTTTTTAAAAAAAAAATAAATCTAAGGTATTATGTCACCTAGTGCAGTGTCCCTGACTCAGACTGGTCCATAGGAGCAACACTTAACTGGAGAAGGAATGTATTAAATGGCACTAGAAAATGTAAAGCTGCTGTATTCTATAAATCTAAAATTGAAATGCCAAGCTAAGTGAATAGCTGTAGACTAATAGCTCATTAATAATCCTAAAATACCCATTTTGGGTAAATTGGAATATTATTTTGAATATCAGCATAAGACAGAGGTTTCCTAAACCTGCAGTTTGGCCTATCTGTGAGGAAGTAAGCAGAATTTGATATTATTAACAAATGATTCACTGACTTGGAGGAGGAAAGGAACTAATTTTTTCTAGGCCAGGGAAGCAAAGGCAAAGGAGCAGTTAAATATGACAAACAAAGGAAGGAACTGAATCCTGTTTAAAAGGCTTAATAAAAACATTAGTAAAAGCTTCTATAGATTTTTCATTTTAAAGACCTGTAATCCATAAGCATTGTAATCATATCCCACCCACATCTCTACTGAAGAGCTACAAAAGTTCTAGATCCATCATAATTTATTTTGGATCCCCTTCTTGGCACACAGCTTCTCCTTTTGGAGAGACACATGACCACACTCAGCTCATCTCAAAAGACTTTTCACAGCTTATTGGAAGGTAAATTAAGGGGAGGAAAAAAGAGCATAAAATAAATTTATAACAGCATCTTTACATGTGTGTAGGACAATAGAAAGTGCAAGGGTTTATCAGGTGCTGATACTGTTGTCAATCCAGCTTTAATCTAACAGCCACATGAAATGGCTTCACAGCCCCTGTGCCTGAGCTCACCAGCATGAATTTGGGGTGACTTTCATTATTATGAGGAACAACCTTCAGATGACAACCTGGACAAGTCCCACAGTTCCAGCACTTTTTCCTGAGAGCATTTTGGCCACATGGACCATGCAACTGACTCTTCCTAGCTGAGGAAGGGAGGCCAGGCTCTAACCCTGAGCAGTTCTTGACACTCCAACCCTTCAAGGGTTAACATCCAAGAAATACATGAGATAATATTTCAAAATGCAGGAGTTCCAGAGATCCTGTTATTACCTGCATCTGATCACTTCCACTGCATTTGTGTGACACTTACACAGAGGAACATCTCTGCTCAGGCAGGGTCTTCAGAACACCTCTGTGACACTGCCAGTGCATTTTATAAATCAAAACAGAGTCTGAATAATCAGTGGCAAAGGGGAACTGGGGGCAGAATATAAAAGGGAGAATATAGGGTTTTTCATGTAGGAAAGTGTCTGGCTGAGCAGCAGAAGAGGGAACATCTGACATCAGAGAGAAAACTGAGTGCAGGGAGAATGAAGCAAAGCAAATCTGCAAACACAACAGAGCATGACTCCAACAGCAGCAGCACACAGCTCTTCTTCCACAGGCAGGAAGAGCCTGATGGACTGAGCTGTGGACCAGGACACACCACGACTGGATTCATTTTCCAGCACAGCTGGTGACCTTTCCCTTCTCAACATTTGTGCCTCAGCTTCCCCACCTGCAGAAATGGATATGAAGACACTCATCTCATTTGTAAAGTTCACAAATGTCATACTGAAGAGAAGACTTTATTACTTCCTTCAAGGAGAAAAATTGGTAATGTGGGAAGGATCTTGCAGTAAATTATATTCTGTTCTGCAAAACCATTTCCTGCCAAATCCAGGTGATCAGCCAGTCTGGTTTTTTTCACTTTTCCACCTCACTGATCCAAAGGAAGAAAACTTTAGAGGTCAAAACCAGAGACTTCTTGTAATTCATGGGCTGAGTGTTTTAAAACAAAAATAACAAATAGCTGTTTTGGCTGTGATGAGAAAAGAAGAAATTAATCTCTTTCAGCAGGACAAAGTGTATCTTAGCCAGAGGCAAGGAATAAGGGCTCCTAGATCCTTCTCCCTTCTCTCTCTCCTTCCCATTCCCGTTTTCTCTCCAAAGCAGCCACCAGAAACCTGGTCCTCAAACCTCAAATGGATCTCAAACAAACCAGCAATGGGGTAATTTTCTCTTGCAGAGTTAATCCTCATTACCAGCACACAGAACAGAACAAGACACAACCAGAATCTTATTTCTGGTGTCACCATCCCTTTGCAGCAAGCTCAGCATGGCAACAACAAATCCAGCACAGGCAGGAATCTCTGTGTAACCCCAACCTCACCAAACAACTTGAAAACAAAGCAAACATGAAAATACAACAGAAAATATTAATTTCTAACCAAGAAGTCCCATCTAATCTGCAGGGCTTCCACAAAAAGTTTATCATTCATTCCAAACCACAAGCTGAACACTGCACACAACCTTGCAGGGTCTCACTGCAAAAGCAGCACTAACTTTTGTTTGATGGTATATAACTTATTGTATTACCTCAGTTTATTGCCTGTATTTGTCTTACCCCCCTATCTCTTGGAAAGATCAACTCCTGAGCAGCTTGCTTTTGAACCTTCAGATGGTGAGGCAGTAGTACTCTTTATTTATTTACTGAAGTAAAACTGAATTCTGATCCTGAATACTGAGCATGTCAGATTTACATACTGCTGCAGAGCCATCACTGATCACTGGGGTTCAAGTGTAAAAATCCCTTTATGTGCCTGTTTAAGCAGCTCTTTTATCATAAGTGGAGTGCTCAACAAAACTACTTGTTGTTTTGAACAGCATGAAAAACAAACACTGTGATTTCTTTTCAGTTCAGGACAAATCAGGTCATTTTGCAAAACCTCGTGGTGACTTACAGAGCATGATTATCACAGCAAACTCAGAACTTGTCACAGCAAAGGTTTGTCAGAGCCACTTAAAAGCCCAAGTTGTGAAGGAGTGCATGGTTAACAGCTTAATTGCTTTGTACAGAAAGAGCCAGATAATTAAACAGGAGGATTGTATCACACAGATTAAATGATACACAACATCATTTAACCAGTTAGTTCTAGAATTGCTCCAGGAGGGCTCTTCCTGAAGAACACACCCTCTGGGTCCTTTGAAACAAAAATAATGCCTTTCCCATGCACCCCCCTCAATTTCAGTCAAAAAAGAATCATGCATTCAATTTCTGATTTTGATCGTCTGAATAAAATTAAACTAAGAGTGTGGCACCAGGAAATTAAGACCCATCACTCTCTCCAACACAACATGAATATTCTAATAAGCACACATCTATAACTCATAACACATTAATTTAACAAATTACTAATCTTTCTTTCCCCTTCTCTTCAACTTGCAGTTTAAGATGTCGGAAGCACTCCATGACAATATAGGGGAAAACTGCAGGAGTGATTAGCAGGTGACAGAAAACCCCTTTATCTAATGTTAAGTGTTCCTCCCAGGAAGGAAGAAAAGTGCACATAGGTTGTTTTTCTCATTTGCACGTGGGCAAAGGTCACTCTTGGGTAATTTTACAGATGCAGCTGATGTGATATCAATGCCCCTGCAAAATCATGAGAACCAAGTGTGATGGTTTGGGCTGGGGATGGAGTTAATTTTCTTCACAGCAGCTAGCACAGGCTGTGTTCTGGATTTGTGCTGAAAACAGAGCTGAAATGTAGAGATGTTTTTGTTGTTGTTGAGCAGCTCTTGCACAGAGCCAAGGCCTTTTCTCCCTCTCCCCCCACCCCAATACTGCCAGGCTTGGTGAGAATTTGGGAGGGGACACAGCCAGGACAGCTGACCCCAGCTGACCCCAGGGACATCCCACACCGTGGTGTCATGCTCAGCACACACAGATGGGGAAGAAGGGGGAAATGTTTGGGGTTATGGTGGGGGAATGAGTGAGTGAGGGCTGTGTGGGGCTGAGTTGCCATCAGAGTTTAAACCACAATGCCAGGGAAGGTGTTCTGACTGCTGGAAAAGTCTATCCTAAGGCCAGTCTCAAAAAGAGACAAGCAGCAGCACCCAAGGAAGAAGAGGTGACTGGGCTTCACCTCCAGTCAGGAAAAGTCCCAAATAAAACCTCCTGGAATCTGTTTCCAAGCACGTTGTCTTGGGTCACAATACAGAGTGTGATAAAAGGTATCTGTTCTGTCACCATCTGTTGAGGGTGGGGCAGTGATCCTGATCTCCCTGGGAGATATTCTGCTAATGGGCATCCATTGAAACCAGCTGGGGCATTGTTCTTTATCTTTTCACAGCCCATCCTTCCTCCAGCCAGTCATTTTCTGCTCATGGCCATTGAGTCCCACTGTGGCACTGATAAAATTACTGCATCCCATTGGGAGTTGCTCCAGCCAGGGGGAAGAGCCCAACATTTCTTCCCAAGATAAAAACAGAGGTTTTGGGACACTAAGGGAGCCCCTTTCTCCACTGGACTCCAGAGGAAAACCGGATTTCTCCACATCCCCACTGGAGCTCCGGAGGGAAACTGCACCTTGTACAGGAGCACTGCTCCAACTGAGCCACATCTGTCACTGCAGGAGGATGCAGCCACCATGGAATGGGACTGCTGCCAACACCCTGCCTGACGGGTGTCAGGTTGTACTCTGACTGTGTCAGGGTTTGGGGTTTGTTCTTTGTAGTACTGTATTTCTATTTTAATTTCCCTAGTAAAGAACTGTTATTCCTAATTCCCATATCTTTGCCTGAGAGCCCCTTGATTTCAAAATGATAATAATTTGGAGGGAGGGAGTTTACATTCTCCATTTCAAAGAGAAGCTTCTGCCTTTCTCAGCAGACACCTGTCCTCCAAACTAGGATGGGGGGCGGGTGGAGGACAGTCACGCAGTCACAGACACTCAAGGAGGAATTTCACAGGCACATCACACCTGACCTCACTGCCTTCTACACCAAGACTGGATGCACAGCTGAGGAGAACAGTGCCTGTGGCACACTTTGGCTTCAGCCAGGCTTTGGACATGACTCCCAAGGCATTCCCACTGGAAGCTGAGGATGTGGGGCTGAACAACCCAGCCATGGTGTGGCTGAGGAGTGGAGGCTGCACCCCAAGGAGCCATTGACTCCTGACAAGCAGAGAGACAAGGGGATGTGAGTGGAGGAAAAACTGTTCCACAGCTGGGGAAAAGGAGGCTCAGTAGAGACTTTCTTACTCCTTACAAGTCCCTGGCAGGAGGGTGCAGCCAGGTGAGACTCACTCTCTTCTCAAAGCAGCAACAGGACAAGAGGACACAGCATCAAGCTGTGCTAGGAGAGGCTCAGGTGGACACCAGGAGGAATTTCATCATGGAAAGAGTTGTTAAACACTGGAACAGGCTGCCCAGGGAGGTGGTGAACTCATCCCCCTGGAGGTGTCCAAGGAAGGGCTGGAGGTGGCACTCAGTGCTGGGGACAAGCTGGGGACAGGTTGGACTCCAAGGTCCTGGAGGTCTTTCCCAGCCTCAATGATTCTGTGGTTCTGTGAATGTCTTCATCAAGCAGCTGCATGAAGGACAGACTGCCCACCCAGATGTGCAGGGGATCTACATCATGCTGACTGTCACAGCCAGGAGTTACATTTTTTGAGGTTCAGGTTGGACAACAGGAAGTATTTCCTCCCAGCAGACTGGCACAGCACTGGAACATCTGCCTGGATGCAGTGTGGATTCTCCATGCTCAGAGGTTTACATGGCTGGGCTCAGGCATGGCTCACCTGCCCTGGTGACAGCCCCAGCTCATTTGGGATGAGTGCTAGGGGACCTACAGAGCTTTCTTGCAACCAAGATTTTTTATAATATCTACCTGATTTCACTGGGGCCAGGATGCCTCCAATTTATCTATTTAAATGTAGTTAAAATATTTAAAATGGAAGAAGCATGGTGCACCCATGCTAATGTTTGTATTCTGAGCACACTGCAGGACTCCATCAGTGCAACCCAAACCACAAACTGTTGCTGCAATTGCTCTGGACTGTCATGACTTGATTTTGAGTAATTTAACAAAGCACCCTTAACTAACTCTTCAGGGCCTGGACTTCAAGGTTTTGTTGTTTACCTTATATTAAAGTCCTCAAAACACAGTGTGTGCTGAGAACACCAGTCACAAGCTGCAACCTTCACATGATTTCAGTCTTTCTCCACACACAAGCCCTGCTGTGGCTGTTCCTAATGCTCTGTGTTTCTGATGAGTGAGGCCTTGTCCTTCCAGTCTCAATAACATCAACCAAGAGACAAGGGAGAAAGAATGCTTGTGCTTTTAATTCTTGCAATTAAGTTTTCTCTAGCCACTGCCTATGGAAGAGGATGGATGGTTGGCATGGGAAACCCTGCAGTAGTGCAGAAATGCCATAAAGTGCAAATTCTGGATTTTCCAGACCTGTATCATATCAGCATGATGTGAAATATCTCCATTAACATCTAAATATATGACAGGTGGTGAGGCTACTCTACTAAGCAGCATGCAGATATTAGATTTCCCTCCATTTCCAGTACATCTTATTGGAAAAAAACCTGTAAAACCCCCTGTTAAAACACGTATGAGGTAGTGAGAAGGGTGATACTCCAGTTTCCCAGCACTGTTAGCATTTTTATCCATATGCTTCAGCTAAAGATAGACACTGCAGTTTGGAGAGGTTTACCTGAAATAATTGAAACTAGAGAAAGGCAGAAAGGAAGGAAGAAAAAGAGGAAGTGTGATTCAGGCAGACAAAGCTTGGCTGTGATTAATGTCAACTTATGTTAAACACATCAAATTTAGTGCATAACAAACACCAGAACCACCAAGTTGTATTTTGTAAATAACCAGATCCATCAGGGTCTGTCCAGATCACTGACTGATTGAGGCCTGTGGCCAAACTAAACAACAAATTAGGTTTTGACTAAGTAATTTTGCTTCTGGATGAAATGTCAAGTAACTGATACAATTACCAGCTTTTAATTTTTTGTTTTCAAACAAAGGCAAAGCATATTGAAACTTTTAATTCCTTGCAAGTCTATTCAGGTAAGAAATTGGCTGAAATTGGTGTGGTTTTGCAAACAATTTTTAGCCTGTAATCATCTTCTCTTTTCTCCAGTTTTAATGATTGCTGCTGATGTTCACTCAGAGCTCAGCTGTGCTGCCATCACTGGGGCTGTTCAGTGTTTGACAAAGCCAAAATTCCCACCAGGCAACCAACATCTCACTCCCATGGGATGGCACAGGAGCCCCAGGAGCTGCCTGGTCATCCTTATCATTCATGGAGGGGCCAGAATCCCAAAGAACCCCCCTAATTTCCACCAGGGGTGCAGAACAGGTACTTACAGCTCAGGATTGAAGTAGGATGTGACATCAGGATCAGGCACACCTGCTACAGCAAAATTGCTGCTCCCAGTGTCAACCAGAATATTTAACTGCCAAAAAAAAAGGAAAAAAAATGAGAGGTGATTTGCATATCCAATTAAACAAATGAACAACAACAAAAAAATCACTGCAGTTTTTGTCTAAACTGCCTTCAGTTTTAAAATCATGGTGAGCATTGACCTGAGAAATAAATTTAGTGTCACTTTTGGGAAAGATTGCTGCTGTAGCCTATCCAAAACAGCTGATCATGCTGAAACACTTTAAAATAGTTCTGTTCCTGGAGGGGGGAAAACCCGCCAAGCCCACATTTGCACAGCAGATGAATTCCTGATCATCTCCAATTTCTTTTTGGCCCAAGCCCACATTTGCACAGCAGATGAATTCCTGATCATCTCCAATTTCTTTTTGGCCCAAGCCCACATTTGCACAGCAGATAAATTCCTGATCATCTCCAATTTCTTTTGGCCCAAGCCATGAGTCTTGGCAACCTGTCCAGAGCACAGGCTGAGTTATGGACTGCTTAAAGCACTGTTTGTCTTAGAGCTTGGGAGATTTCAAGGTAGGGGCTGAGTTCAGGTCTGGACAGAAATAAGCAGAAGCACAAAGTTGTCTCATGGATTGGAAATCACAGGAGCAATGCCCAGTTCATCCTGAGCAGCAGTGACCTTCCACAGCTTTACCACCTTTAAAAATGAGGATGGCAGAATTACTAACACCCTGACTGAAAGGTGGCCTGAGAGGGGGCCCCTTGTTTGGCTCATAGGGAGGGTGATTTAGGCTGGAAATTGCCATGTGGATAAAATGGGACACCTCCTGTCCCCATCCAGCTCAGGTAACCAGGCTGGTCCATCACAGCTGCACGATGGCAAAGCTGAAGGAACTGCAGGATCACTTCTTTCAGTGAGATCTGGAAACTACACCAGGTACAGAACCATTAAATGGTAAGTTTAAGTCAGCCAGAGACCCTACTGCCGCCAAAAGCAATGGTCACACTCTTCCCTGCTCTTGGCTGGATGCTTCCCAGGCCTCCCTGGCAAAGCCACAGGGCTGTGATGCAAATCAGATCAGGTTCCTCACTTAGAGATGCCAAAAAAAAAAAATTTTTTTTAATCTGCCATATCAGAGAGCCACTCAAATGGGTATGGTAGATACCAGAAAAGGGTGATTCCCTCCTTTGGTGACAACACGGTCTCACATTGGTTTAAGATACCTGCTCCCCAGAAAAATATGAAAGAATTAAGGATTTTCCTGTAGGAGGGAGTGTGACACGAAGATTATAAAGCCAGCTCAAAGCAGCCCCTTTGGGAAGGAGTAATCCCCATCACTCCTTAAGATGTGATGTAGCTTGGGATCTGCAAAGGGAAGGGGATGTGGGAAGGGCAAGAGAGAACAATCAGGGAAACAAGTTTGGTGTTGACAAAGGAAGTGGAGAAACAGGGCTGAGCTCAGAAATGAGTGTAAACACAAAGGAGGATGAAGCATTTGAAAAAGATGTGCTGACTCCTTCTCTAATAAGACTGAGGTGGACAAAAAGTGTGAGTCAATGTTTAAAAACATCTTTGGTTTGCTCACAGAGGAGGAGGGAGGGGATGGTTACCCTTGTTTCACCCTTTTAATACAGAATGGGGCTGAGAAACTCTGAAATTTAAACAAGAACACAAAACCAACCAGTAATTTCTGAGAATCTATTCTGAACTGCAGGCACACTCTGTCATTGGTATTCCCAGCCCTAATCTTGCAGAAATTTTAAGACTGAAAAGAAACAAACCATCAACCTTAGCCAAGTGCCTCACTGCATCCCAGATTTTAGATTAAGCAAAGACAATACATAAAAATTTATTTTTCAGCCACATGAGCTAGACAGAGACCTAAGATCTAAGAACCAAAGGACATCCACAAGTTCACTTGGCTCCAGGAGCTGAGGCTTTAAAAGAAAAGAAGAACCTCTGAGGCACTGCAATAAAATCCAAAGTGTGCTACGTACTTCATTTCAATGATACCAAAAGCCTAACATTTTTCCAACTACCTGACAAAGTACAAACTATTCATTTCCCCCACTTCTCTGGCATAGAGATTGTAGTAACAAATAAACAACAAAGAGCAGCTACAACGTGTACATCTATCAGGACTGACAAAATTTGCCTCCAAGGGGTGCTGCAGGGCTTAAATTAATTAGCCATTCCGAGGTAGCCTGTGATGCCTGAGTAATGGGCACTATACATCAGCTGCATAAATACATGTAGGTGTTGCCTTAGCCTCAGTGATATGCATGGCACCATACGTGGAGGAGGACTTGGGAAAAAAAAAAAAGCAACCAAAAGCAAACAAAAGCCACTAAATATGACACATACGAAAGATATTTTACCCCCGCACCTTAAATACAATGTTATCATCACAGAATTCACAACCATGGAAGGAAAGGGCAAATTTACTACCCACAGCATGGAGCAAATCAAGATTTCCAGAAGAACAGAGATATCCCCCACAAGGCAAGAGGGAAAGCACAAAGCTGGCTGCCCATGCAAGCTGCAGCCCACTCGGACACACAGTGCTCAGTGACAGATGCTATTGAGGCTGACATTCTCTATCCACATGTTTGTGCATAATGAGATGCAGGCAGCCAGGGCAGACACTGATTTATTGTAGTCCTCACAATAGTGCCAGTGATCAGCAGTTCATTTTGGGGTGGGTATAACTTACTGAGTTCCCTTTTTCTCCTGGCTGCCCTTGGGTCTGAATTATCTTTAGTGCCTCCACATCTCACTAAGAGCCACTTTCATGTTGTCCCCACTGGAGCCTGCTCCATTCCATGCTGGGCTCAGGGAGCAGCTTCACCTGGATCCTGCCCCAGCCCTGCCCCAGCCCAGGGAGGAGCTGGAGCTGCTCAGAGAGCCCAGAGGAGCCCCAGGATGAGCAGAGGGATGGAGCAGCTCTGCTGGGAGGAAAGGCTGGCACAGCTGGGATTGTTCAGCCTGCACAGGAGAAGCTTTGGGCTGAGCTCAGGGTGGCCTTGCAGGGCCTGAAGGAGCTGCAGGAAACCTGGAGAGAGACAATTCCCAAGGGCTGCAGGGACAGCACACAGGGAGTGGATCCCACAGCCAGGGAGTAGGTTTAGATTCAATATTAGCATTAAAACTTTCAGACATACACAACAGACACAGAGAGCAAATGCACTAAATTGTTTCTTCCCCGCAAAGGTCACCTTAACCACAGCTCTGGGACATGAAATCTGCACCTAGTAAAACACCTGGAGATTTTTTTGCTGTCTGCATTTCCTCTATGCAAATAGTGTTGTTATTATGAACAGGAGGCTCATAAAGATCCCTGTTTTACAGTAAGCAAGACAGAATCATCCACCTCAGACAAACTCACAGAGGGAATCTGACACTATCTATATGCCATTAATTTGTGGTTATAAAAAGAATCAAATCCAAACTTTTTTACTGAAGGTCACAAACACTGAAAGCAGAAGCCTCGGAGGTCATGCATTTTACATTTTTTCTACACTGCAGGGGTAGACACTAAAAAAATCTCCACTCCTAATGATTTCTTTCAACTGGAAGTTAAACATTTTGTCAGTACTTCAAGGATCCCTTAAACTTTCCAGTGCTTGATTTAGCACCAGCACCAAACAGCATTTACTGCATTCTACACAGCTTCAATAATTCAACTTACCACTACATCTTTCATATTTTTAAGCCTTCCCTTGCTAAATATTGTTGTGTTTTGCTATCAGAAAAAACAGAAATTGCCCATTGATGTGTTTTCCTTTTTTTCCCTCAGCAAAGCTCTGGCTGTGTGTGGTTCAGGCACCTGGCCTGGTACAGCAGGTGATGTCAATGTGACGACATCCACACTAGACTGGTTGTTATTCATGCCTCATTTAACTGCCTGGCGTAAAACAATTTGCAGCTATCCACCATGCATTCACAAAGTGACTTCCTTCACATTTCCAAAGGAAAGTGAGAGCAGCAATCATTCATTTTTTGTTACATAGACATTGCTGGTATCCCTTAGCTGGGACAGAAGTTGCCTCTGGTTACACACACCCTGCTCAGACTTTGTAAAAGTTTCTCTTCTCTGTTTTAGTTTGAGGTTGGGAGGTTTTGGTAACTTCCAAAAAAAATATACAAAACAAATCCCACGGGCTGAAATTGCTAAATGGATTTCCTTGAAGCAGCTGTCTGCATGATTTAGCATCCACAGCCTTTTCCAGGTGTGGAATCCTGGGGCTTGCCTTCAAACCTGTTGCTTTTGATGTGATTCTCTGGGTCACCCACACTGCACTAGGGATATTCTTCATCCTCACTAAAAGACTAGTCCATAGAAAAATACACTTTATTTTTTTTTTCAAGTTCACAGGTCTGATCAATCCTTTTAGGTCAAGCAATAAAGTTCCCCTACTGGACAGGCTGACTTTCTACAACTACTTGAGTGAGCTGGTATCAGTCTTTTCTGGTATCTTTTCTCCCAGATAACAAGTGACAGGATGAGAGGGAATGGCTTCAAGCTGTACCAGGGGAGGTTTAGGCTGGATATTAGCGAAATTTCTTCCTCAGAAATTGTTGTGAAATGCTTGACCAGATTGACCAGTGAAATGGAAAAGTCACCATCCCTGGAATTGTTAAAAAACATGTGGATATGGCACTGGAGAACAGAGTTTATGGGTGAACATGGTGCTGGGTTGATGACTGGGCTTGATCTGAGAGGTCTTTCCCAGCCTTAACTATTCCATGATTCTGTAAAAAAAACAGACTGCAAAAATGTGTTTGGCTCTTCACTCCTGCTTCAGCTGAAGCATAGGGATTTGGGGGGAAAAAAAGGAACAGGATTTGCACACATAGGGCCATAATAGAGTAAACAATCTCATTTAATCTCATTTACTGTGGGGTTCAGTCAAAACTTTAATGATAATTGGTAGTTTCCTTCACAAGGCAGCAGTGCAAAGAAGCTGGCTCTGTAAGAATTCATAGAATCACAGAATGGTTTGGGCTGGGAAGGACCTCAAATCCCATCCAGTGCCAGCCCTGCCATGGCAGGGACACCTCCCACTGTCCCAGGCTGCTCCAGCCCCAATGTCCAACCTGGAACTGAACATTCCAGGGATCCAGGGGCAGCCACAGCTGCTCTGGGCACCCTGTGCCAGCCCTGCCCACCCTCCTGAAGGAAGATTTTTTTCTGATATCTAATCTAAACCTACTCCTTTTTAGCAATGACCTCTCTTTGCATGATGAAAGCTACAGCCATCATTCCTCCTCTGGGATTTTAACTCAACCCAAGGGCACCCCTTTCTTCTCCCTTTTCTCTTGTCCTCAGTAAAGAGCACAACCATTCCACACCAGTAACATTCATGTGCCACTCAAAACCTTCTCCTGCTGTGCTTTCATGATTTCTCCCAAAGCACCCACTTAAAATAGGGCTTGTAATTCTACTCTGCTTGCTGGAGCATGTCACACAGTGAACTATGACAAGGTGAAAAAGTTTTTATCCCCATGCAGAGACCAGAAATAGGAATCATCCCATTACCTGCTCAGGAGCTGTTACCACACATCACACTGTAGATGTAGAAGTGCTCCCCATTTCACCCCTGAGCTTGTACCATCTCTTAATTCTCTTTCTTATTTTGTCCCACACATAATAAACCCTTCAGAAAATAATCTGCTAGACAGTGCTTAGGAAAAAAAAAAAAAAAAAAACAGAAAAGGGTTCAAAGAAGTGCTGCTTCTTGTTGGGGATTAGCAGCTAGAAATCATTTGGGTAACAGCTCTTCTTTTGCAAGCTGGTTAATAGATAGGAAAATTAGTTGGCAATTTAAATGCTGCCTCATTTAACACAATGATTCCTAATTACATTATCAGCCCATCTGGCAAGAATTGCTTACAACCATCACACAGAAAAGAAAACACCAATAACTATATGCTGTGTTTGCCCACAGTTATTACGTGTTATTATTGGCACTGACTGTCAGGTTATTTCAGCAATTTGTTTCTACAAATTAGTAATGTTACAATATACAGTGACTTTTTAAGCACAGACATGCTGTATGGTTTTTTTTCTCCCCTGTGTTACTTAGAGTTAGCATTTACAGCCTACTTTCTAATAAAAAAAAAAGTATCAGAAGGCTAGGCTTTAATATAGATTCTTCATCTGTTCCTCTGAAGATGCAGAAAGAAAAGCAATTTAAAAGATGAGTTAAGAGAAATTTTTGGAAGCATTTCTAGATGTAGAGGACTGCAAAGTCAGATATAAACTTGAAAAGCCTCCACAAAGACAGATTTCTGCTTGCAGAATTATGTGCACTTTGTTCAAAAGGCAAGACTGAAAACAAAAACAGGTGAATTTGTTGGACTGGCACACTGCCCATGAACACTGGGGCAGGGATGGACTCTGCCATTTCTCACTGCTCACAGCACTGGAGGAACACCTCACCCCAAAGCCAAATGAGCCTCTGAAGCTGGGATGGAGGAGCAGGAAAAGGAAGAGGAGGAAGGCAAACCCACATCTTACACCAACTCAGGAGTATCTCCAGCATTGCCCTGAGTGAGCTCACCTCACCAGAGAAAACAAACCTATCTGCTCCTACCTCCAAAAAACCCCTCCCATGGTCACAAGAAGGGCTGACCCACGCAGCCAACATAAAGAGGCATTGTGAGGAAAGGAAAAAAAAATAAAAAAGAATTGAGATTAATTTTCTGCTGACGTTTGTTCAGCAGGTGGTGCCCACATTCTGCTGCAGCTCCAGGGATGCAAAGGAAGGTGATTTATTGCTGCACGAAGACGTGGGCAAACCAGAAGGTCAAGTTTATCACCAAAGATAACTCCTGCTTTCACAACAGCAGAAGTTTGTCACAGAAACTGCGCTGTGTTTGTAGCCTGGGGAGTCGACAGGAGAACAAGACCAAGCTCTGCAGAGAGGGTTTGGCCTTTGCTGCCATTCCCAGATGGTGCCAGGACCTGGGATTTACATTTACTACCTTTACATTTACTGCCTCCACACTCACTCTCTTCCCCAGCCACTTAAAACATCAATTCTCAAACACTCTCACACCCTCACTGGGCTCAGCAGAAGACCAAGAGCTTTTCCCCTCAATCTCTCCATGATCTGCACTGCTAGACTGGAAGGAATATTTCTTTTTTTCCTGCTTGAAAAGCAATAATCTCTTTCTTTGCCAGAAGATTACAAAGTACTATCTGGATTAGCCAATCTATCCGTGCTTAAGAGCACTGCATGCGTCTGTAGTGGAGATTTGTATAAAAAACACAAATGCTAAAATGACAGATTGCTCTGAAGTATAAACTTGCTAAACTAAATTGTGAGTTGAAATATGAGCATCTGACTGTGGGACTGATGAATAGTCATTTTGAAGAAAAATATTACAGGAAGTGCTTTATATATATTATCATTTTGACAATAAGGGAAGGCTATTATGGTTTAAAGACAAAAAAAATAGTCAGCCAATCAATCCTGGTAACAAAACAAAATATCTATTCTTCATTTCTACGCTCTCCTTCCTGCCAATGCCCTCGGTTCCATAAACATTAGCATTCTTTCTGCACATGCCATCTCATGTGCTATCTTATTTTTCAGGCTGAAATTTATTTGCTGTGTCTAGATTTATCATACAACACATCCATCCTATTCATGCTATATGAACATGCTTTGCTGTTGAACATGAGCCATTACTTGCTTATCTTAGAGCTGTGTGAATCGTAGCAATTTTGTCTCATTGCCTTTTCTGAAAAGATTAACCTTTTTTCCCTCTTTTTTATTATTCCCCCCCCCCCACCAGATATGAGTCTCTCTCCCACCTCACACCCTACAGCAGATAAAACCAGGTGTGTGAAGCAATCCTGTAGTTCAATAAATCAGCTGCAGCTGAAGTCATGCTCTGCTCCAAGCTCTGGGTTTTAAGGAAAATCTGGACTAATTAAAGAGTAATGACAATAATTTAGAGGTCTAGAAAAAAATCACCTGTAAATAAGCATTGACAGGCTTTAAATGGCTTGAGAGGATGAAGGGAAAGTGTGATAGCTTTTTAAGAGAGATAGGGGTGCCACAGAGACCCCCAGGTGCCAAACCTTTCAGAGGGAAGGGGTTGTATGGAAGCCAAGAGGTGCCTCCATCAGCCTTTCCCAGGGCAGCCACCAACACTCAACCACAAGTAGAGTTTACTGGGAGCAGCAGAAATCCTCCCAAATTTCAGTGAGGAAAATCTGTATATTTGCTGTACTTACACCACACACATTCTTGAATGGAAAGAGAATGAGTGCCTAGATAAATGGAGGGATAAGAAAACCCCCACAAACGCTCTGAAACTCAAGAACAAATGCATGAGACATCAGTTATTGTGCTTAAGTGTAACACACAAAGCTCTTGTTAAATCCAAAAGGCTGTTTCCACCTGTTAGTAGGTGTAAAGGAACTAAATTAATCAATTTTCTGGTAATTACAGCACAGCACTGACGAGGCAGGGAGGCTGTAAGACAAATGCCACTGGGAGCAACTCTCACATTTAACTGCAAACCTCGAGAGGAATCCCAGTGCCCACGCAGCCTTGGTTTAGAGACAGGCTCAGTCTAAACCCTGTCCTGTGTCCTAAATTAGCAAGAGTCTCATCCAGAGCTCACCCCTCCCTCCCTGGAGAACAGGGGGACTTAAGGTGCTGGAGGGACAGCTATTAATGCAATAATTCCACAGCTAAAAAGAGCTTAACTCTGGGAGCTGTGCTTGTGAATGGCATCACCCATTGCACAGGCTCCTTCTCAGCATAAAACTCTTTGTCACTTGGAAGCCACAGAGTGTCACCAGCACAGGATTTTGAGCTCTTTGGGACATTGGCAGCCACACAGATGGAGCTGAGGATGCTGCAGGAGGACCTGAGGAGGGGGAGAGCTTCCAGCTCCACAGCAGAGTCTGAGGTTAAATGTTTGCTGTGGCTGTTCTGCTCACCAGCACTACTCAGGGCATGATCTTTCTCAAAAGTATGATCATGGCAAAGAATTGTAGAGGTTGGTCTTTTTTAACTTAGTGAAAAAAAAAAAAAAAGGAGAATTCATGCTACTACATTACCTTTCAGAATACAATATTAAGGAGGGCTTTTTGCCTTTTTCTTTTTTTTTCCTTGGGTTAAGGAAATGAAATCAGTAAGCCTACATTAATGTATTATACCCAGTGAGTGATTACAGTTAGAAGCTGCATTCAATTCAGAATTTCAATTTTCCGAGGCTTTTGCTCTCCAAAATTAGCTTCCAATTTATTTTGTCAGGTCATTCTTTTCTTTTCCTCTATCGCTCATTAAACTCGGCGAAACTGCTGTCAAATAATAAAAAAAGGCATTTTTAACTCTTCTTCTCTACCCAACTTCAGAAGTCCTAGAGTACAAAATAATAATAATAAAAAAATCTTGTTTTCAAACTAAATCAACAATCCTCCAACAGACCAAAACAGTTTTATACATAAGCACAGAGCCAAGCCATGCTAGGCAAACTGAAGAAGGCTTGAAGTGACTAATGTTTAAACCTTCCTCACCCTGCAGGTGAGGCACTGCCCATGTTTGCTGTGCCACCTGGAAACAACAAAATTCATCAGGGGAGTGAAGCCCATTCCTAATGTTCTGCGGCTTAGGCTAGGAGGCATCTCTATGGACACTGCTGTTTTCCTGGGAATCTCCCTTCTGCCAAAGCCACCACAGTCCTCTGGTCCTTCAGCAGCAGGCAGGAACCCTGCAGGAGAGGCTCAGTCCCACTCCTGAATTCCCACCTTCTTTCAAAGGTCTCCCTCACACCAAAGACTTGAACTTCAAAATCAATTTTAAATAAGATCTCAGCTTTCAATTGCGTTAGAGATGTGAAACCAAGTGCCAAAGCTGCTCCTTCAATACCCAAGAAAGTTCTGTTCTGGTTTTTCTTAGACTATTTACAAGAACATAGGGAATGGCTTCAAACTGAAAGAGAGTAGGGTTAGGTGGGATATTAGGGAAAAGTTCTTTCCTGTGAGGGTGGCCAGGCCCTGGCACAGGGTGCCCAGAGCAGCTGTGGCTGCCCCTGGATCCCTGGAATGTTCAGTTCCAGGTTGGACACTGGGGCTGGAGCAGCCTGGGATGGTGGAAGGTGTCCCTGCCCATGGCAGGGGGTGGAATTGGATGATTTTTAAGTTCTGTTCCAACCCAAGCCATTCTATAATTCTTTGACTTGAAGGCAGTGAGTAAGTTTGAAAAAAGGCAACATTTCAGAGGCAAATAGAAAGAAAATGAAACTCGCTGGACAGCAGTGAGAAAAACCAGATTTTTCAGAAGGCTACATGCCTTGTCTGCTGTCTTACCTCTCCTCCCCCCATCACCTTGCTCTTGTGACATGATTCTTTCCAGGCTTTTTCCCAACTCCTCTGTCAAGATGTTAGTTTTGGAGATGAGTGTTTGTTAGCAAAGGTTTTTCAAAGCCTGGAGAGCTGTGATGAGGAGAGGTGAAAGCAGGACACTCCTGACTCATCAAGTCTATCCATTTTCCCTGGAATGAGTTCATCCCAGCAGCACTTCCATCCCCACACTGTGGGGCACCACTCATTAGAGCATCCTGCTAGCTGCCCTTGCTGCCTGCTTTTAGGAATTCCTCCTTATGTTTTTTCAGTGCTTCTCTTCAAGGACACTGAACGCTCAGAGACATTTTCCAGTCTGTTCTCGCCGTAACAAACCCAAAGTGCAAAAGTTTTCCCTGGATTTTCTCAATCCACACACCACAACAGTGAGGCAACCAACCTTTCCAGTGGATGGAGGCTGATGGATATGATGCCATGGGAGCACCCAGCTTGCTGCTGAAGAGGAGTTCAGGGCTCTGAAAGCCTCCTGGAGGCCAGGAAAGCACAGCCATTCCCATGCTCACCCAGTGAGATCCCTGGATTGGCTGGGATAGTTGGGCATGGAGAGGTAAACAAACAAGCACACACCTTGGAAAGCCATCTGTGAACTTCAAGGCATGAGTTCTGCTATGAAAACGCCACTATTTGCTCTTCAGCTCTGCCAGATTTATTTAACACGAGATCTGGGTTGTGTGAGGAGCTGAAAAGGCCAATCCCACCCTCTTTACCTTGAACCACCTCTTCCTCACCTGTCCTGGCAGCTCCCACCTCCCCTTCTGCCCAGAAACAGCCACCATCCCACACCTTCACACACCTGCTGGGCTGGCAGGATGGCAAAGGGACACAAGTTCATCAGTGTCAGGCACAAAGAATGGAATTTGGTTTTTCTGATCGTGCTTCCTGCTAGAAAAGTTGTGCCACACCTCTGGGGAAAAGGTGTAGGGCCAGGCTTCCCCCTGCTCTGTGCCATCTCTGGTGGCCACAGGAATGTGCACAGGCAGTCCCAGGGCTCAGAGCACAAACATGGTGATGCAACTCCAGTGGTTTTATTTCCCTGGCAATTAATAAAGGGAATACAACAGACGGAAGGCTTTCGCTCCCCACTGCACCTGACCTATTTAGGATATTGCCAAGCAGAGTTTGATTGTCATCATGGGTGTTCCTTGGAATTATACCCAGGAGTTCAAAGGCACAAACAGAAAACAGTTTTATGCTCCATATTAGCAATAATATTAGCATTATTTGACTGGGAGGGAAAAAAAAAGAAAAAAAAAATGCTGTTAGCCAATGTAATAATGATGTGTTTGATTAATTAAAAATAAGAATCCTGTTTTTATTCATATTTGTTCTAACGTTTTTACTTAAAAATTTGGCAGGACAATTTAAAAGGCAGTCTTGATTCTCAAGTGAAGTAAGATATGCTTTTTAGAAAAAATTCTCTTTTTTGAAAGCAGCACTGTTCCTCCCCTGCTATTGGAGTCGTTTATTTCTCTCTCTCCTTGTCAAACATTCATACTTTACTCTTTCCCCTGGCTAATACTGGAGAGGCAGCAGCTCTGGGAAATGAACCAGAGGCTCATACATCATTACAATTGTTAACCAAGTTCCACTATAAAAATCCTGATTACACAGGAGAACACGGAGGCAGGCAGGAACACAGCTTCATTTCCAGATACCAGATTGAGTTTGTAGGGCAGGAAGTTAAAGGACTTTGTTATGCTCTGGGCTGATGGAGTCTGCCAGGACACACCACAAGAGCACCCATCAGGCAGCTCCCTCCAACCCATTCCTCCACACAGCAACAATTCCAGTGAAGGAATAACCTTCCTTCTGCTTTGGCCAGGGGTGACATCCCACTGTGTGATGATGGATGTGTGATGGGAGCTGGAACTGGATGATCTTGAAGATCTTTTTCAACCCAAACCATTCCATTCATACCACTGGAGCTGATGGTGCTCAGGGCACTGGAATTGTGGAATTCTGCCCAAATGCTGTTGTGTACACCTGCTGGGGAGAAAAGCTCCCAAACCTGGACAAAAAGCTGCAGGTAGTACCACTGGCATCTGGGCACTTGCCAATGACCAAAGGTCCTTCAAGGTAAACCTGAAGGCTCAGCAGAGTGCAAGTGAAAGTTAATTTTAGCTGGAACATGTAGCACACACCAGCACTCATAACCACAGCTCCTGAGAAATTCTGTGAACTTTCCCCATCCCCCACACTGCTTATCTCAGCGGTTCCAATGCAAAAATCTGGCACTTTGGATCATGTGAAATGTTTGTGTTATTCCCTGAAGGACTTTGCCTGTGAGAAGCAATGAGAAGATTATTGTCTGACAGTTCAGCTGAAGCACTGTGACTGCATCAGATGTTACACTGCTCCAGCAGCTCCCAGACTTTTGGGAGGTGTGACCACCTTTGAACTCCTCTGTCTTATTTGCAACCCGAGAGTCGCTGGGAAGAAAAAATGAATGAATTAAATAAAAACCTCTTTAGTCACAGAGAAAGGTGGGATTGATGCATCATTTTCTGACATGCCTCACACTTCACTCTTTCCTGTAGCAGACATTCACCAGGCAGCACAGTGAATAAAAGCACAGCCTTTCCAAACCATGCTTTAGCAGCTCAGTGATACTGCCCTGAAGAGCTCTGGCTTGAATCACAGAATCATGGAATGGTTTGGGTTAGGAGGGACCTTGAAAATCATCTCATTCCAACCCCCTGCTTGGACAGGGAACCTTCCACTAGACCAGGCTGCTAAAAGCCCCATCCAGCCTGGCCTTGAAAAGATGCCACAACTGTTAATATTGTACACTGCAGACACTGACAGTCAAGGTTTCTGTATCAACAGGTAGCATAATGGAATTTTGGAAGTCAGGTTTCCATTTACATAGAAAAAAAGTGTGAGGAAGAAACCTCCCTCGAGATTTCACAAAGTCACAACTTTGAAAACAGATCCAAATCCTGCAGTCAAAACAAACCCCCCCAGTATTTTATTTTCTATGCCAAAATTATTGCTGCCAATGGCATTCTTCAAATTCTTTTCTTCCCGAATGTCACAACAAAATTTTCAAGTTGGCTCATGCAGGATCCAGGCTTCCAAATGATGGCAAAGCAGGTGAGCCTTTTGTTCCTGTAGAAATCCCAGATCCTGATCTTCTCTGGTGTGAAGCTTCTCATGGAAACAAAATAGGAAGCAGAAAGAGCCTGGGTGGTGAAAAAATTCTCACATCTGGCCTTGACCTGAGCCTGAGCACTGGGTGGGCTCCAAGGTGCTCTTCTAAGAGCCACACTCACAGACAGATCCACTCACAAATATCAAGGAATTATCTGAGAGATGGCTGCCAAAAGCATCCAATTATTTTTCCCCTGTCAAATGGCAGGAGCTGGCCTTTAATCCCTCCCTCAAGTGGAAAGGTGACTCTCAGTTCTCCAGTTGTCACGTCTTTTTCTTTAAAGCAAAAATGCCAGTTTTGGAGTTTTGGATCCCTAAGGATGGATTCTTCTCTGTATTTAGGGAGGAGAAGCTTACCAAGTGTTACTGCAGCATTAAGACCTTTCCTCTTTTAAAATAAGACCAGACTAGGATGTGAGACCAGCACTCTCCCTGAACACATGCAATCTAGCTTAACAGCAGTTTTTGCTAGTAAATAGGTACAAAAATAAGCCCAACCAGAAAGCTAAATAAAATCAACTAATTTTAGCTCTCACAAGCTGAGCAAAGAGGACAAAATCTACAAGTAATTTGTTTTTTTCACAATATCAAATTATTAGTAAGCAGTGGTGAGGGGAAAAAGGGAATGCAGTGTGCAATTACTGCCTTAACAGATTCCCTTCAAAAGGGCCTAATTATGACACATTAATTGTATTCAGTGAATTGCAATTTTCACTTGAATAAGATCTTTCCCCCCCATCCAGCTTGTTTTCCTCAAATCCCCTCTCTGTAATACCCCACAGGTTTCATCTGTTTGAGAAAGACTCCTAAAAAAACAAAACAAAAGTCTAGAACATTCATCCCCAGCTGCCCTCCCCATAAAATACTCTTAGACATAAAAAAGGCAGCGAGAGCAGTAGGAAAGACAGACAAAATGAAAATGGGGGAGGGAGTAAGAACAAGGGGGGAAAGGAGCTATTTTATCAGCCTTGGGTAAAAGAGGGAGCAAACACTGACTCTGTCCCAGGGCTTTCTGGAGGCTCCAGGACAGCTTCCACCCCATGGGGGAGAACTTTTCAGAGCACCTTGGTGAGGCTCTCAGGTGATCCCAGGCTGCCTTTTTTTTTTTTTTTTAATTAGAGCTGAGATTGAAGTAGAAGAGATGGAATTTTGTGTTCAGACTCAGTTGTTTATTAATTTTTATTTATAGTACAGTGAGTGCTACAGTACTTTTAGATAACAAGCTCAAAACGAAAAAAAAAATTGGAGTTTTCTCTTGTTCATTTTTTAAGGCTTAATTGTTTAATTAAAAACTAACACTTCCATTATTTTTACTTATGTCTTAATGACTAAACGCTCATGACTTGCAGTGTGGTATCCTTTATTCAATTAAAAAAGTATTATTTAAACTTAAGAAGAAGGAATAAGAAGGAAGAAAAATCCACTGCTTTAGAACGTTTATTTTGTCTCATTATTATATTCTAAAACCTCAGATTCTAAACCCTTCACTGTGTGATATTATACATTCTATTCAAACTATACACCAGTGATTTTAATTCCATCACTTAATTTTGGAAGCTTTCTCCAAGGATCAGGTCAAAAGCAGTGTTCTCCAGGGGGTCAGTGTCAGAAAGCTCAAAAGTCCCAAACTCTTGGGCTCCATCCCTCGCGGTGCCGAGCGCGGCGGTGCCAGCGCAGCCAAACCAAAGCTGTGCAGACTCGACCTCCTCCAGGTCCTGCCAGTGGTGGAGGAGCTCCCTGAGCCTTTCCAGCCAAGGGAAAAGCACAGTGGGCTGCTCATGGTGAGGTTCTCCTCTCAGCCAGGCTGCTGCCAGCCCCAGTGAGCCGGTCCTGCCAACCCAGCTCCTGAGCGCCGCGATCCAGTCACGCGGCGGGCTGGGATGGAGGTGCAGAAAGGAAAATAAGATCTATCTTATAGCCCAGGGCTGCTTGAAATGCTTTGAAAGGCACTCAGCTGATGGGTATTCAGGTGTAAGAGTGACCTTAGAACACATTCTGTGTTTGCTTCATCAGCTTGGATCTACAGAGCAAACCCAGGCTGGAAAGCAGAATACATAGGACAGGCCTGTCAATAGCAGGAAAAAACACTTCCTATTTTAAGGCAGCTGAGAGCTGCCTCCTTTACTTTGAAGATTTGATCTCAAGCCCTAATCTATGCTGAAATAGAAGCAACAAGTTCCTTCACTTATTTACACAAGTTGTTTGTGCAATAAAATCTGTATTTTACAGCCAGTAGGAAAAGGGGGATAGAAATCTGTCCAACCCATACTGAAGAGGAACATGTGAGAGCCATTGTACCAGCTTCCTTTTTCCAACAGAGCTGTGCTTGACAATGACCAGACAACACTTCAGGTCAGACTCGTTTCACTCAGACTGAGTGAGGAAATTTCAAAGATAATAATACATGGAGGCAATGTAATAGCTAAGGTGTCCTCACACACTCGAAATCATAAGTGCTCTTCAAAAAAATTAAGACCCCTGCAAGTTGCTTTTAAATCTGTCTTGCCAAATACAATCCCTAGAGCTCACAGTCCTCTAGTTAGAGAGGGGGGGAAAAGGGAAAAAAACCCCAAACAAAAACCCAAACAAGAAGAGAAAATTTCTTCCTTAATAATCCAAATGAACCAAACACAAGGAAATTCCACACAGGTTTTCTTTCATCCACTGTTTCATTTTCGTTTCATTTCTGCTCCAAATCCCAACTAATTTACACTTTATTCAGGCAAAACAGTTGTTTGCTTGCCCTCTACTTTCCTCTTTCCAGATTTAACTGATGCTTTTTCCTTGATAAGGAAAGAAATACAAAGTGGTAAAAAATGTGAGCCCGACACCTATTTCCACCACCCCTGCTCCTCACAAGAGCTCTTCTGCCCCAACCCACCAGGATGTGAATTCAGGATTGCCACCACCAGAGACCCTGGATAATAAAGCTTCCATCACTTCTCTGAAGAGGAAAAAGCACCTTTAAAGGAACAGCTAGTGGGGCTCTAACCCCTAATTCTGGGAGAGGAGCACGTCCTGAGGAATGACCATGGCGAACCTCTTCATTCAGTGTAATTAGCACTCATATTTTGGGTTATTTCTAAAGTACAGGCTCTACTTACCTCCACACAGTCCCTTTTGCCAGGTCTAATTTTGGGTGGAAGAAGGTGCTAGAATGCTGATTTGTAAAGGCAGGGACTTTTTAGTCAACCAAAACCTAATATATTTGCTTGCTTGTCTTGGGTCAAAAACACATCACAGCCCTCCAGGGCACAGCTTTTCACTGTATTAGTCCTGAATTACAACTGCCAGGTTCTTGTCCTTTTTATCATGCAGGTATTCAACAACAACAACCAAAATTGACTCAAATCACCGTTTAAAAACAGGAATATTTTGCATTTCATTACTATTTCCACTAGACATATCTGGAGGGATTTTGACACTGCCACCTCAAAACACTCCAATGCACACAGAACTTGTCTTTGCTTCACAACCTTTTGTTTCTTCAGATTCATAAAGAACTCAAAAATAAATACAAAAGACCTTAGTAATTACTAAAAAAAAGGAAAAAAAGACAGAGAGACTCAAGATGGAACCTGCCTTCTGATATTTGAACAAAGAAAGATCACATTTTAAAACTCTTTGTATCTAAAAAGACAGTGAGGTCCTTTTCAGCAAAATTAAGATAGTGAGTCTGAGCTTGTTGTGGAACAGCACAGCACCAGAAATCAGATTACAAGAGCAGTTGAATCTTTCCTCACATTTTCAGACCTTCCAACACTCAGGGAATGAGAACTACCACCAATTAAGGAATAATGGCTGCAAGTTCAGAACTTGTTAATGTGTGTGTACATCACCTTCAATACACAAAGCCATAAATTGCGAGTCCATGACACATTACAGGTATTTAATACATATCCTTCTTTATCATTCCTTTATTTAATAGCTGGAAGAAATGGAAGGGGAGATAACCTCCCACCAATTATGTGGGAACTGAAGTTTGTGTTTTGCAGCAGAGGCTGTGAGACCCAACATCCACACTGACCTTAAAACTTGGGAGCAAGTTTGTAGAAGTGGGTTTTTGCTCACCCCCTGCACAGAACAAACTGCCATTAGGATAAACAGCAGGTATAAAAGCCTCTTCATGGACAGAATGACAAAATGACACTGAAAGAAAGGAGCTGTGACATCCAGAGCACAAGTTGGATCCTTCTGTCATTAACCAGACTGGAGCTCTCAGGGACCACACACTCTCATAGGGAAATTTCAGGAATAACATTTACCTGTTCTCAATAAAAACACAGCTTGGAAATGCAGTGGGATCAACAGCACCACCTCACACAAGAGGCAAGATGAGGCAATGGTTCTGTCCCTGCAAATATTCAGTGCAGTCCAGATGGACTTCAAGAAAGCTGTGAAAAACATGAGTTTTTTTAAGAGTTTGACTATTCTTTTGGTCAAAAGCTTGTAGGAGAAACAAAATTAATATGAAGAGAACTGCAGTGAATATAGCAGAAAACCCTAAATGATTTTTGATTCAATTTCCCACAGTGCTTATAATCTCAGGGTAGGAAAATAATAAAAGATAGAGCAAAGGAATTCCATGGGATTATTTAAAGAAATAGCTAAGAGCACTGCACACAATTCATATTGGGCTCTTGCCACTTATTTAAATCTGGAATTGGAAGAAGTGCACCTATACAGACAGGTATAAAGCACATAATCCATCAGGAGTGGGACACATAATAAAACATCCATGAAATAAGGGACAAATACATCACACCCTTCAATACAACAGACACTTTTCACCTTTCACATAATTCTTAAGTAGCTGTATATGTGAATGAATAAGAATTAGTGGGAGTAGTAACACTTGACACCGACCTGGGAGCTGGTCTGGAGATCTGATAGGATTAGGAAGGATACTGTATCATAAAACTGGAAATGATCAGAAACACTTTGGCTGCAAACACTTTGCAAAACTGGATTGACTGCACTGAAGTTTCCTGTCTTGGAAATAAAATAATTTTGACTTCACACAGCTGCTCTATTTTTGTACCATCAGAACAAGTGCTTCAGAACTGCCATTGTGAATCGCAGTTCTGTGCCATGTTTATCTGCTATATGACAAATCAGAACGAAAGCCAAAAAGCATGCCTTAAATGACCTGAAAAACGAAATTCTGTCATAGTAGCTTCCTTCCAAGAACAGAAATTAAAAAAGGAAAATTTCTAAAAATGCAGCTGAGCAGTAAAGCAAGCCCTGTAGTGCTGAAGCCTTTCACAAATGTTCATTCCCCATTCTGGCTCAGCAGCTTCCAACACTTGACGCACACGCTCCCAAAGTCGCTGGGCACCAACGCTGCTGTAACCACCACGTCAAACCTGGTTCCTCTGCTCACAGCCTGCTACTTGGTCACGGTCCACCACTGCTCTGAGAGCATTTCCCCATCCCCTCCCTGCTCCATGCAGAGCAGCAGCTGGGCCATGCACCTTTCTGCTCCGGGAGCGCAGCCGCGCTGCTCCGCCGCTCTTGGCTGCCAGCATCCTCCTTCCTCCTTGGCACAGTGTCAGGGCAGCTCCTGCTCCCTGGGCTGGCAGCCCTGGGACAGGCTGCCTGGGGCAGCCAGCTGGGAAACCCCAAGCTGGAGGGGTGCAGGAGCACAGGAAGGTGTCCAAGCACCGCTTTGCAGCGCAGCTTCTGACGCGAAGCAAAGTCGGGTGGGGAGGAGCGCTTAAATCAGGAAAAGATTTTCCTTTCCTACACCATCATGCTCAGCCCACTCCCAGCTCCAGCAACGACTTGCCCAAGGAGTTTAACACTTGGCACTACCCAGACACTTGCTCTTCGTAGCAGCATGTGAAGCATTCAAGTACCAACAGTAGCAGCTTTGTAGCTTTGTACTACTCGATGCAAAGCAGAAAAACAGCAAGTACCTTTGTGATCTTTAAGTCTTCTGGTTTCAGGCAGGGAACGAGATAACTAATTCATCCTCATCAAAAGTACAGAATAAATTCCAAGTGCACTCCACTGAGTCATTACACACCAAGATCTGATTTGGGAAACAGAAGCATTTATAACCTTCCTTACAACCTCAGTGGGTCTACTTGTGAATAAAACCTCATATGTGCTAAACCAGTGGTAGTCTTTAAAATAATTAACTTTGCAAGAAGTGAGAACTAGTTCCAAATAGTAAAAGCTCTGCAATCAGATTCAAATCATGATTTTTTTTTTCATGTGGAAAAAATAAAAAATCAGAGGCAAGTCTAGCTGAAACTCTCCATCACCTGTAATATAAGTGATACGAGCTGTTAAGCATAAGTGAAGCCTCTGGGTGTACTGAGGGCAGCACATTTCTCCCTCTTAGACCTCCAGTCATATTATTAAAGGCCTGTCACATTTTTCCTTCTCCATTTTTTCCAATTTCAGAATCCCCCTAGACATGTAAGGAGATAATATGCTTGAGAGTCACTTTTCCTACCTGAAATAATTTTTTTTCATCTAAGACATGCTGAATTGGGTGATTAGTCCAATCAAATCAGTGCCTCGATTCTGGCAGAAACTAATATTGAATGTTTGGATGTTCCCTGGAGTTATGAAGCACACACCACATCACACTAACAGAACTAGTCAAATAAGCATCACTCAACACAGGGGGAAAATTATTTCATGGCCTTTATGGCTACTGGGCCACACCTTGATACGTCAGACCTAATTAAGATTTTTTATTTTTTAATCTCTATTTATTGATCATAACACAATACCAGCCTTTTTCAATGCATGTATTGATCCCAGTGTGATATCTTTTGATTAGAGAGATGATGTGGCCACTCCTCTTACATTCGAGGGGCAAAAAAAGAAAGAGCTCACAGACATCCAAAAATGCAATGACAGCTGAACACTCCCTATTGGCTGCGCATTTTGGCATTCATTGGCTTTTTATTACGTAGGGGAGTTAAACAGAAGAATAAAGATTTTAATTTTTTCTGTCTACACTGGGAACCTAAGGACCTAAACTCCTGAAGCAAACACAAAGTTCTGAAGGAAAGCCCCGAGGGCTCTCAGGAAATTAATCCCCACTCAGCTGACTAGTCATCCCCACCAGCAGCCCAGCACCGCTCCTCCTGGGATCTCATGACACAGATGAAAGAGCAACTACATGGCAAAAAAAAAACCCGAAACAAACTTCAGCCACACTGGTGGAGGCAGAGAGAAAAGATTCAAGGCAACACGGTCTCTCTGAAAACAATATTTAGAACACACACATTCTTTGCCCCGTTAATGAGCAACACATGATTCCCGACAGAAGGGGCTGCTTGTGCCCAGCCATCACTTAGTTTAGCAGGAAGATGCCGAGTGATTCTCCCGGGAAGATCTGCCAAAGCACCCAATCACGATGCAGAGCAGCTTAAAAAAGCAGAGAATAATAAAAAAAGCACCCTCTGTCTCTAAAACACAGTCAGTTCGACTGGCAGAGCAACTCGCTTCGGATCCAAACGCCGTGACACAGCCTAAAAGCAAGCGTGGGGACCAGATCCGCGGATTTCCCCGAGCAGGGGCAGGACAGGGGGATGCTGCTCTCCCTTCTCCCCTCCCTGCCGGCCCGGAGAAAGTCGCTGCTGCTGCCGCTCCCCGCGCCGGGCACCGGGCAGGGAGGGAGGGAGGGAGGGGGAGAAAAGGGAAGGGAGGAGTTGGCAGCGCCGAGCACCGGGACAAAGTTGCGTTGGAGCCGGGGGTGCGGCAGAGCAAGTTTGGCCCCTTCCTCCCCATCCCTCCCAACCCGCAGCCCCGCAGCTCCTACCGCCTGCGGCGGCGTCCCGATCAGCATCTCCAGGTAGTAACCTCGGCCGGAGTCGCCCTGAAGGTTCTCCACCATGGCTAAAAAGTTGAGGGTGCCGCCGGGATCCGAGGCCAAGGCCAAGCCGTCCGCAGCCCCGGGCGCATCCTGCTGCGGGCTGCCGGCCGGGCGCAGCAGCACCGGGGCGGGCGGCGGCGCGGCGGGGGCGGCGGGGTGGGACACGCGGAGCGGCAGCGAGAACAGAGCCCGGCAGAGCCCCGCGGTGCCGGCCAGCACCACCAGCAGCACCAGCAGCAGCAGCGAGCCGGGAGCCGCCAGCGCCGTCCCCATCCCGGCGGCAGCGCCGGGGCCGGGAGTCGCTTCCCAAGTGCGGCCGCCTGGCTGCCAGACTGGAGCAGCCGAGGGGTGGAGGAGGAGGAGAAGGAGGAGGAGGAGGAGGAGGAAGAAGAAGGGAGCGGCTTACCCACGCCCCGGCTCCATCTCCCCCTCCCCCGAAGCGAGCTCCTCCTCGCGTTCCTCCCGCACGGCCCCCGGGCGGCCGGAGCGCTCGGAGCTCCGGGAGCCGTGCGGGGAAAGTTGCTGCGACCCAGCGCCCACGGGAGAAACTTCCCGGCTGGGTTCAGCCCTGCCCGCAGCCCCGCCAGCGGAGCGTGACGGCACGGTGGGGACAAAAGTTTGCGAAAGCTTTAATGAAAGGAGAGCGGCGGAGAGGTGGCCGCGGTGACCGGGGAGCCTCCGTGGGGAGCCGCTCCCATCGCGGGTGGGGATGCGGGAGTGTTCACACGGGTGTGTTTGTGCGTGTGGAAATTCGTCTGCTGCGCCGGCAGGAGCGAGGCACGCAAGGCGTCTGCGAGAGAGAGCATGCGAGGCTTTGAATGTCTTCATCACGCACGGAATTCATAGCGGCGGGCAAGTGCGGCCTTTTGAAAGATGGGAACGCTTAGGGTGGAATTAGTCTCGACATCTCTGGAGTAATGACAGTGCCTGATGGATGGCTGGATGGAGAGGATAGTCCGAAAACCTTGAAATGTAACACTGGGCAAGTCTAGGCAGAGTCGCTCTGTGGCTGTTTCTGGCTCTTCCCCCGGTCGTCGGTAGTAGATAAAGTTGAAAAATGTCCAGCTGAAGTCATGTGTACTCTCGGTGTCCCCTGATAAATTTGCTGTCCTAGGCAGCCACCTGGTCTCTCCCTGTGTAAATCTGTGCCAAACTGCGTGGACTGAGATCCCTCCCCTGCCAGAGTAAACCGAGAGAGCTCCCCTCTTCCCTTCCCTGAGCTGGAGCAATCGTCCGCAAGATCTCCAGGTGTTCACAGGTATTAAATGAAGTTTCACTGAGAGGTGGGCAGTGTTCATTGCTGGGAAGGCTGAGCAGCCTGTTCGGGGGAAGGATACTTGGGCAAACTGTAGCCATTTGTCAGAGTTGCCTTAAAAAGAAAGTGGGAGCCCACCTTCCCTTGCTGGAGGAAAAGAGGTGTTTTCACATTTTTTTGCTGATGTTTTCGTCGCTCTGGCTCTGTCACCTCAAATCTGGAGCCCTTGTGCTCACTTTGTAGGGCCTCCCGTGGATCAGTTCAGTGCCTCTGGTGCAGCTGGATGCTTTTCCTCCTGCATCCATGGCAGCAGGGGGATGCAGACCCTGTCCTGGCTGGTGCAGCGCTCTGCAAGAAGGAAAGAACTGCAGGGGAAGCCTGCAAGGACCGTGGCCTGGCTGGGGACTGGAGGAGAGGTTGTAAATGAAGCTTCCTCTCAGGAGGTTGCTGTGCTTGTGGGAAACCACACACCTTGGTAAGAGGTGAAATTGTGCAAAGTTCCCCTGCTGCACAACGCTTGCTATTTGCCTGACAAGTAGGAAGGTGAAATATTGCAGCCCTGGTCTGTCTGGTCTCACCTGCTCCAGGCAGAGGGAAAATGCTGCTGGCAGCTGAACACCTGAGGGAGTGGCAGCCAGGCTCACACAAAGAGGTTATCTCCGGGGTGCCCAGAAATGGCTTTTCCTAACTGCCTGGGATAGTGACAGCTTGCATTGTAGGGCTTGCCTGGCTGCAGCTGAAGCTGAAGGGGAATTAAAACACTTGGGGCTCTTCATGGGTGAGCTGAAAACTGGAGAAATGCCCCCGCCCCTTTGGAAAAGGGAGTGTGAAAAGTAATCAGGAGTATAATTGAACACCCCCTCAGAGTGGTAGGGATGTATTTAGAACAGTCAGCAGCTATGTGCATTTTGTTTTAATTCTTTTACAGTGCAGTAAGTCTTCCCCCTTGCTGCTGTTGCTAAGATACGTTACCACACTCCTGGCTAAAGCAATTCCAGCCAAAGGAGTGCATAGTTTTTAGAGCATAGAAGATATAGCATAGCCTTTAAGTGTTTAAAAGAAAACTTGTCCTTTTTTTTCCTTTTTTCATGCTGTTTGGTAAAAGTTCTTGTCCTGTTTTCCAGAGCTCTGGCTCAGTCTCGCAGTAAATGCACATCAGACTGCTGCTGTGTGTGAAACCTTCCTGTCCTCCCATGGCATCATCCCAGCAGGGCTGGTGTGCAGCCTCAGGCAGGGTTTCTGCCTTGCCTCCTCTGCTCCTTTATTTATTGAAGTATCTGAGAAGGATTAGGCTGTGCCACGTACAGGTGAGAAGTTCCAGTGCATTTCTGAGCTGGCAGGAGTGGGCCTTTAAAGTGCAATGTGAACAGCTGCTTGGGAAAGGAGATATAAAAAAAAGTCCTCCCAGAGAGCCAAATGTAACCACATCCAAGATGTTCCTCAGAGAAGTCATCCGTATGCAATGAATGCCACAGTCAACACGCACATTTGGGGTTTTTTTTTATGTATCACATACAGAAAATAAATGAAATGCCAGAATCTGTACAGTTTGTATTCTACAGTATTTGGTGAATTTGTTTTTCTCTATTTTTGTGATTCCCAATATATGTTCTTCGAGTAAATAATAATAATAAAAGTAATTTGAAGTATCAGTCTCTGTGCATAAGCCTTTTTTTCTTTAAAATCAACTGTCCACATACAAATTTTCAGGTAAAACTTGACTTTAATCCAACTCTGCATTAATTTAATTTGATGGCACCGTGGTGCTTTAGATGTTGTGCCACTTGTCAGTGAATTAACATTTGTAACACAACCTGCCACCAGTATTTACAGAATACAGAGCATCATAAAAATGCACTGCTCTGTGCTGTGGACAAGGTGTGTGAACTCAGAGGGGACAGATGCTCTGTGGAGATGTTAAATCAGGGCTGTTGAAAAAACAAGCAGGAGCAGAGGAGGCATCTGAAGATGCAGAGGAAGTGCTGGAGCTGATCTGAGCAGAGGAGCTGTGTGTGGCTAAAAAGAGATCCTGTCCTTCCCGAGGAGGAAGCTATTAGGGGACTGCTCAGATCGAAGTGCCTCTCTGCTGAGCTTCTGAAGGAGTCAGGCTGACCTGAGCCAGCCTGACACAATGATAAGGGCAGATGGGCACAAACACTTCTGTCCTGAAATTGCTTTGTCTGCTTTCTGTGTTCTTAGCATAATCAATACTTTGGTTTTAAGGAGAGTGGTTGTTCCTTACTGTAATTCCACCGTGTTCCTGAAGGAAACAGGGCTGGATCTGCAGCGTGCAAAGGGTTAATTCACAGATTTCGGTAGCCCAAGGAGAGGAGAGGTTTTGTTCTTCCTGGACTGGGAAAAGGGCTTCAGTCTGTGGCTTTGTTGCAATCAGCTTTTTCATATTTTGGGGTCTAATCCAGTGAAGTATTGCTTGTACAAGCCAAGTGTAAACAATCAAGGGGCAGCAGAGGCCACGAGGTCTGGCTCTGTTTTGTGTCTGCCAAGGGCTGGCTCTGTTTGTCTTCAAAGGCCACAAATAAAACAGCTGGCCCAGGGGATGAGAGATGTGCCACCCAGGAGAGCTGTTCCAGGGTTATTCCTGGAGCTCTAAAATATCTCCTGTGCCAAAGGAGGGGCATGGACACTTTGGGATTTTTGAAGTATGCCCTGTGTGCAGAGCTCATGCAAAATGAATCTTGTGGCTGAAGACTTGGTGCTTGGGGATGCAGGTGCAAATCCTTATCATCCATCTCATTATTTTGGGTAGAGGATCTGTGGGTGGGGGCATCTTCTTTGGTCACTCTGTGCAATGAGTTTTCTGAATGACATCTCTCTTTGGCTGAACATGTGAGGTAGAGCCAAGATGCTCAGAGGGATGGAGCTGCTCTCCTATCAGGAAAGGATGTGGGAAATGGGATTGTTCAGCCTGGGGAAGAGAAGCTTCAGGGTGACCTAATTTTGGCCTTCCAAGAAAGATGGGGAAAGAGTTTTTACAAGGGCATGAAGTGACAGGACAAAGGGGAATGACTTCAAACTGACAGAGAGTTGGTTTAGATTGGATGTTAGGAAGAAATTCTTCCTTGTGAGGGTAGCAAGGCACTGAAAAAGGTTGTTGGAGGAGCTGTGACTGCCCCTGGATCCCTGGAATGTTCAGTTCCAGGTTGGACATTGGGGCTGGAGCAGCCTGGGACAGTGGGAGGTGTCCCTGCCATGGCAGGGCTTGGCATTGGATGATCTCTAAGTTTCCACCCAACCCAAACCATTCCATGATTTTATGATCCCTTTCTCTCTGACAAAGTGGTGTGTGACCAATCAAAGGGCAGAGCTGCAAAATGCACCTTGTTTGGTGCTTGTCCCAGTGCTGGAGCAGAGGGGCTGTGCAGAAGCCAGGATCCCTCCTTTGTGGAAAGGAGCAGGAACCGAGGAAGGGGAGGCAGAAACTGCAGGTCCAAGGGGCTCCAGGAAAGGCCTGCTCAGGCCACATGGTCCCAAAGGGCTGAGGTTAAGGGAAGGGTCGTGAACACCATCCATATATTCAGTATTATATTTATTTTGACTGTTTATCTCCTCCTGTTTTGAGTGTTTCTGGTCTGGTTGCTTGGGGAGCTGCCATTTGAGCTCCTGCCCCACATCTGAGCCAACCTGCAGAGCTCGTGATAAATGCATTGGCCACTCTCACAAAAGTGTTATTCCTCCCCAGAAAGTTCTGCAGGCTTCCTCAACTCTATTCTGCAGCTGGCACCAGGGAAGAAACAATTTGTGGGTTAGACCTTAAAATGATCCAATATCGACCTTCTAATTCCAGACCTTCCTACACCACAAACAGCAATGTTATAGATTCATAAACCATGAAAAATTAAACATGAACTATAACTGTGCTTGGAAAACAACACAGTGAGATCTGGCACTGCTGAGATTACCCAGATACAAATGTGGGGCTGCACCCACTTGCCCAGAAGTGGTGGAATATTCATTTGTTAATAATCATTTGTTAATAGTAAGAATAGCAAGAATAGCTTGTTACTGGGTGTTCAGGAAACCACCCAGCTTGGTTGAGACTTTTCAGAAGTGCTTGGACTCCACAATATTTACTTGGAAGTGGAGGATTTGGGATAGAGAGCCCTCATGGAATTCTAGGCAGCAGCTGTTGAGCTGGAAAGTGCAAGAAATAAAGGAGCTCACACACAGCAAAATTAGTTCTTGCAATCTGTCTTTATAATCTGCTGGTTTTTGATCCACCTTGCTTTATGACCCTGATGCTGACCCTGGCAGAGCCTCTGCAGACTGGTAAATTCTGTCATAATCTATAAAAATCTGCAGTTTCCTGAACTTGGGCTCCTCAACCCAGTGACTGCCAGCTGGGCACAGATCTTCTTTCCTTTCCTCTCTTCTTGGGGCAGCACATTTCTGAATTCTAGTCTAGAATATGTCTGGGATGAATGAGAATTAAGAGGGACAACCTAGGTACATATAATTGGAGGGATTAATTAAAGATTTTTTTAACACCTTTTTTTTTTGTTTTTCTTTTTTTTTTTTTTCTTCTTTTTGAGGGTTTTTTGGGTAGAAGGTTATTTGCAACCTGAGAATGAGTTCTTGATTTTTCATTTTTGCCTTTTTGGTCTTGAAATGATACTTTGTTTATTTATTTATTTATTTCTATATTTATAACCAAAATTATAATACAGAAACACTGGAAAAAATTTTTACACTCTTCCCAGTGACCTTGATCAAAACAACTTCTTCTGTATCCCATTTATTTCTAATTAAAAAAAACCAAACCAAACAAAAATAATTCTTAAAGCCCCAAAAATTGAGCTCTTGTTTTTCAAAAATTCTTGGAAAAGTTGAAGTTTCTCAGTTCATGCATGTATAAAGACAAATATGTGCATGACAAATGAAGATGTCACCAGCAAAGTAGTCCACAGGCACGGAAACATTCCTGGCTTCTAAGCCATGGGGAAAACCTGAGGTTCCAAAGAGAGGTTTGCATCTATCAGCTTTGCAAAATGAGGTCTTGTTGTCATCCTCCTGAGCCTCTGGAGATCTCTGAAATGCCAGGGAAAGGTGGAATGGAATTGTGTTTCACAGAGTGAACTTCTAGTCAGGATGTACCAGGGTATATTTAGACATTTGAGTGTTTGTGCTAATGCTAAATCCAAAATGCTGCTTAAAATTCACACATACTCTAAAAAAAAAGTGATAATGAACTGTTTTCAGCTGTGAATGTTGGACTTTCTGCAGGACAGAGCTGAAAAATGGTTTAGGTTTAAGGTTAAGTAAGTCAATTAATAAAAGGGCTGTTATCCAGCATTTACCTGGCAATGACAGTAATGAAATGGTCCAGAAAAAAATAAAAAAAGTCCTAAGGCAAAACACTTTAATCTGTTTCTAAAAAAATGGGTAAAAAATTGTCAACTTAGAAAGTTTGATTAAGTTATTAATGTGTAAAATGTTACACGACTTTGCACTTCAATTTCTCTGTCTTCCCAAGAGTTCATTATTCCCCATCAGACACAGAGGTCTTCTCATCATTTATGTCTCCTGCCATTTGTTTCCAGAACCCAACAATGAGAACAATTATGCTTGCCTCTTGGAATTCTTTGTTTTCAGGAAACAATGCATCAGGGAGGCTCTTTCAGAGATGCAGCCTCTGCCAGGCAGGCAGCCAAAAAGAGGCAGAAGGCTGAAAATAAAACTTGAAAAACTTCAGGTGGTTCTTGCCTCGTTTGTAATGGTAGGACCCACTGAAGTAAAGCAGATTGATTTGCTGCTTGTAAGGGCAAGATCTGGTAATTTTACTTCAATTTGTCTTTCCTTCTTTAATAGTTTGCACTGTTTCTTATGTTGAGCACCAGAAATATATTTCTTGGAGTTGTTTGCATGATTTCTGATTGATAATGCACAACACATTGAATTAGAGAAGCTCGTCACTGCTGAACTCAGGCTGGAGTTTTTTGGGCTGTAGGTCTGCCAGAGACTCATCCTATTTTCTGCAAGTTTGTTCCTGGCTGTTCTGAGGAATGCACTGGAGAAAAGAATATTGTTCTGTAATTAAAAACCAGTCCAATTGAGGTATTCATGTGTGAGAAGCAAATCTGGGATGTCCAGGTGCTAGAAAACAACAACAACAAAAAAACCACTCAAAGGAAATTTGCCTGTGAGGTATATAAAATAAAACCAAATGTGAGCATGGTTATTTTCCTACAAAAATCAGGTTGCATGTGCTCAGTTGCAGCCCATCTGGCAGCTCCTTTCTTCCCAGGACCCCTTTTACACCACATTCCATCTCAGGCTGGAGGAAGCTCCTTGGTCCTGGTGTGGGGCTGGGTCAGACTTTGCTCAGAGCTCCTGCTCCTGGATCAGAGTTTGCTCAGAGCTCCTGCTCCTGGGCACTGCAGTGCTGAACACGGGGACAGAAATCACAGCAGTGACAAGAGACTCTCAGGAGAGGGCAGGGAGGGACACAGCTCCCAGCTGAAGTGGCCTGGAGTGCTCAGGGGTGGACAGAAGAGCTGTGACAGCACAAAGGGACCTGCACAGTGACGTGACTTGGAGGAGAAAAAGGAGGAAAAGGAGGAAAAGGGCCCTGTTGGGGTGGCAGGGAGAGCACAGAGCTTTAGAACACTTCTCACCAAATGAGGATGGGAGTGCAGGAATCCAACACGCCTCGGATGAAGTGGTTTGGTAACTAATTAAGATTTTTCCATACCAGAATCTGTTCTGTCTTATTTTGAGAGCAACGAGACCTTCTGGATTCTCAGAGGCCTTTTCTTTCTTAGTCTCTACTGGGTGAGTTTATTGACTGCATTTTAACAGTTTCTGAAGTATCACTAAAAAAACACTTCAGGGTTTCACCTTCTACTCTGGTCCCCATGACAAAGATTTGGGTGGTGTTGCTTTTGAATATGAATTTCAGGATTTAGTAACGGTAATCCTATTATTAGTCTATTTAGGAAATGAAAAAAAATAGAAATAGAAGCTGACTCAGTGTTGGAGGTAATCTCCTTTATTAGACTTGTATGAGAGAATGTATTTTTCCAAGAGGAAAAGCCCTCAGGAATTTCTGCTTCATCTTTCTAGGGTCTCATGCAGGTTGAATATAATGTCTGCATAAAAGGACTGAATGAGTTTTTGGTTACCTCATATTAGCAATACCCTTATCCATCTCCTGTGCTCTATTAACACTTGGGCAAATCTTACCCATTTATAATAAAAACTTTGGGTTCACCCCACCTTGTCTAAGCAGGCTCTGCTTTAAATACTTCATGATAAGCATTTGGATTTGGAGGGGAATTGGCAGGAATGCCTTCTGCTGGGTGACCTTTGCAAATATGTCTGCTGCTGCTCCATGTAGTACCTAAGGAGATGGTGTTTACTGCACTGGTTCTCTCCTGGGAGCTGAGAAAGAGGACAAAGCAGCTCTTTGAGGCTTGGCAGAAGATAATCAGAAATGTCACTCCCCACTCCATTCCTGCCAAATGCAATTAGGACTTTTGCCGAGGAGAAAATCATTTAGGGGTTGCACTTAAATCTTAGAAGGCACATGTGAAATGCTTCATTTTCAGCAGCTGATGCTGCAAACAGAATGTGGATACAAGTAATGGAGTAGAATTTGTTTTTCCCGCAATGAATACAAGGTATAAAGTGTTTATTGACTTAAAAAGAAAAAACTGAACAAACAGAATAAAGAAGAAAGCATTCACGGCTGCTTTGAAGGAAAGAATGTTTTTATTTCATACTTTGAAGAAATTGTTCAAGTAGTTCAGCCGTGTAAAAATGTGACCCCCTCTAATGCTGCCAAGGGCAGTGAGATCAGGGATAATCTGCTGAGGAAATGCAGCTCACGCAAGCCAAAGGCAGAGTTTTAAACTTACAGCACCAATTTTTTTCCAAGAGGGAAGCACGGGCAGAAGTGGTTTGTATTTTTTTTTTTTTTTTGCTTCCTGAAGAATCCCATTACCTGTTTTGATGAATGTTCTCTCTTTGCTGTAGATGCATGTGGATGTGAGGCACAGTCTGACACATCTTCTCCCTCCAAACCTGCTTTGTCTTCCCAGTTAAAAGCTCCACATAAGAGTAAAGGGGCTTTAGGAAAACTGTACAAAAGTTACCTTTCATCTTGCATTATTCTTCTAAAAGAATTGCAGGATAAGTGCCAGAAAAGTAGACCAAACTGGACCTTTGCAGAACCTTTACATTAAGCAGGGACACCTTCCACTACCCCAGGTTGCTCCAAGACCCGTCCAACTTGTCCTTGGACACTTCCAGGGATGGGACAGCCACAGCTTTTATGTGCCAGGGCCTCACTACCCTCACAGGGAGGAATTTCTTCCCAATACCCAATCTAAACCTCTGTCTTTCAGTTTAAAGCTATTTTTGTGGCCACACAGAGATGAATGCTCTCATTGCTGTGGTGAGAGGAGATGTGCACATGTCAGGCTCATCACAGTTCTGGGGATGTGCAAATTGCTCTTTACATTTGTGTGGTGCTTCAGTGCCCTTGGACACTGCTGCCTGTGCTCTCTGATTCCCAGTTTCCTCTGGAAAATTTTGGCAGTGCTTCCTCTGCAGAGGAAGAATGGGTGGAGAACTTTTCCTCCTTGCCTGTCCCTGTGGTACCAGTGCTGCCAGGTCTGTGTGGTGCTGTGAGTGCTGCAAGGCTGTCTGGAGGATGGGCTCTGTGACACAGGTGCTCCTGCAGTCCTTGCACTGACACGAGGGAGATAGAATATCCTAGAGCAGGTCTTTAATTAGGGAGAGATGCCACCTCCAACACTCTGCTTCCCCTAAAATGTCACTGACTTCTTGTTCCTGGAATATCACAATATATCTCTCTTTGCTATTCCATGCAATTGCTCAGTAGTCCTTGCAGTTCCAAATATAAAGTCCTATTTAAAACAAGCTGCTGCAGAAAGCCTGAACCCCCAAATATTTTTCTGTGCAGTGAAGAGGCCCCTCTGGCCATGCCCTGGGTTGGGCTTTGAGGGTTGCTGTGTGGATAGATTGGGATCCTGACCTTCAGGATGGTGTTTCCTAGGACACTGTGGGTGTGTAAATGTTAAGTGCATTGGTGAGGCCACACTTGGAGTTCTGTGTTCAGTTCTGAGCCCTGTAGTGCAAAAAAGACCTGGAGGGGCTGGAGCATGTCCAGGGCAGGGAACGGAGCTGGGGAAGGGGCTGGAGCCCCAGGAGGGGCTGAGGGAGCTGGGAAGGGGCTCAGCCTGGAGAAAAGGAGGCTCAGGGGGGACAGCAGCAGGAATTTCCCCATGGAAAGGGAGCTCAGGGATTGGAAGTGCCCAGGGAGGTTTGCAGTGCCCATCCCTGCAGGTGGCACCTGGAGGTGGCACTCAGGGTGACAAGGTGGCCATGGGGACAACTGGGACTGCCTGGGCTGGGAGGGATTTTCCAAACCTCAGGGATTCTTTGAATGCTCTTTCTCCGTGTATTTCCTTCCATATGTAAATCCTACTGTATGAGCTGGCATCCACATTTGCCTTAAAGCAGTGACATCTGAGGCATCTTTCTGTCCCATGGACAGCAGGCTGCTGGAGCCTTTACATCTTGTTCTCATCCTTGCCCTGCAATTTATTTTGGCTGTCGTCACTGAGCACTTGCATTCTCTTGTTTTCAGAATCTTCCCTGGTAGCTGAAGTCTGTAAGGTCAAAATATCAATTTGCTCGGATGGGCAGTGCTGCAGCAGCTGCTGTAACACAGAAAAATGGTGGTGTTACACTTCTCTGCACATCAGACTTTGTTCCTTCACCCTCCTCTGTTTCTGCTCTTCCCCTTCTGGGAAGAGAACCCCAGACACAAGTCAGGGGAATTCACCAAGTTAGGAGTGCGCTGAGTTAGAAAGAAACGCTGCAGGAAAGAAATGTTCCCTAAATGATAATCCTCCAGCACCAAGGCATGAGCTGCTTTGTAGCACTTTAAGTGCTCTTGCTTTGTACTCATCCTGCTCCCAGACATCCCTGCCCTGCTCAGGAATCACATCCCCACTGCTGTGTTTGACCCAACAGTTTGTTCCTTCTTCTTTATGGCGCTGCTTCACCTCAATTCCAGCCTGACTGCTCCAGTTCTTGGCGGTTTTGAGGTGCTGCTTTTAGCACTGGGTATTGCTTTGGCCTCTGCTATCTCTCTATTTACACTATCAGCAGCACTTTTGCTGCTGGCCAGTGATATTGGTATGCTCGTAGCACCCAGGTATGTTCCTTCTTTCTTGTCTGCACATGTACTCATCAATAATTCTGTTTCTGCCTCCCTTATCTCCCTCTTGGAGAGATACAACTGCTTTAAAGATAACAAACCCCAGAAATTCTATTCTTCCCCTCTGATTCTCACCATTCATCTTTCTCCCCTCACTAGCAACACTTGTGTCATTTTTGCTGTTATTGCCAAGAAAATACCTTTTTAAGAAACAGTGGTGCTCAGCTTTGGACCCGTCTCGCCCACACTATCAAAACATGGCATGGGTATTTTTAGGCACAGTTCATCACAATTCTTAATTTTGGTTCAGTGGATAAGCTCTTCCATGTGTCTTTGTTTTGTGCCTCAACATCAACCATATTATCTATGATTATTTCTGAATTTCCCTACCCTGCATTCTCCTAAAGCTGATACAAACCAGACTGATTTTTTTCAATTTTCTTCCCTGTTCCTCATGATCTCCATCTTTTCTGCAGACTACCTTTTGTAGTCTGATATTCTCACCTTATGCTTATTTTCCTTCACCACCTGCCAATTATTTTTTTTTTCATTTTAGCATACTTTTCTCACTCCTTGCTCTTTCTACATCAAGCTTTTCTCATTTTTTACTTTAGATTTTTTCTATTAACTTGTTCTACTTCTTGTTTATTTCCAAAGTTTAAATCCCTTCTTAAAAGGACTTTCTGTATTTTTCTTCCTAATCCCATGTATATTATAGATCAGCATTACTTGTTTTCTTTTCTAGGCTATATTGCCCTGGAAGATATTGAGCTTGCCTGATGTTTTTATGTTTTTGTTGTTATTTATTTCTTTATATAATCCTCCTCCAAGTGTCATACTAGAAACCTTTACAAAGGGTATGGACCTTTGATTTCCAACTTCATCGTTATTCTGTTTCTGCTCAAAACTAGCATAATTTTAAGACTATATTTTCCAGAAAGACAAAAACATGAGAGGGCTTCTTTTCAAAGGAATCAGAGATACAAGAACTCACAAGGAACTTCTTCAGAGCCTGAAAAAAAATACTGCATTGGGCAATCCAACTTGGAAGGGAAAGGAAAACTTTGGAGAGGGTTCAAGACCCAGCTAAATGTAAACCTGGGGCTGCAGACAGTTTCTTGACCTTTTTTTTATCCAATGTGATTTCATCCCAAGTGCCAAACACAGTTGGTCACAGATTCCTGAAGTGCTGAATGAGACACAAAGAGAAAGAAAAAGCCTGCAAAACTGTGCTGGATGGGTGGCTGTAAGCCTGGAGGCAGCATCCAACTTTGAAAGCCAGAGAAAAATACTTCTGCTTTGGTGATTCAATGTGTTGTTTAGGGTGCTGATTCCATCTCAAGTCTCTCTGCATTTGAGACAATGCTCTGCTCCTGAAGACAGATGCTTTTGGTGCAATTCTCCTTTTTCACTGGAAAAAAACCCCATTATCTATCCTTTACATCTCTAGGGGAAAGAAAATTTGATGTGACTGTGTCTGAAAGATTCATAAACCAGAACGTGTATGAAGTCTTTTAAGATTTCAAAAAGAAAAATCATACTGTGGTTTTTAAATCCATCTTTCTGATTTGTGGGACAGGTGATTTGTCATTTGCCATCACAATCAGAATACAAATACCTCTCATTCCTACTAGAGGTGGGGAGATGTGGAAAGATCAATTCCTTCAGTGGGCCTTTGTAAGAAGAGGGACAGTGGGGAAGAGGAGGATTTTCATGGGAAAATCATGGAAGCTCCATTTACATGACACAATACTGGGAAAAGCTCCATCATGTACAGACTGAGGAAATCGGGAGAGATTTATGAGAAACTGTTCCATGTGTAGGGCATGCATGGGAGGATTAAGGTCTCTGAAAATGCTTTTAGCTGTACCTAAGCCTGGAGTGGGCTTACACCTCTGTTTCAGAGCTGGGAGGCTTGGAGATGTAAAAAAGCTGTCCTAGTTTGGAGGACAGGTGTCTGCTGAGAAAGGCAGGAGCCTCTCTATGAAATGGAGAATGTAAACCCCCTCCCTCCAAATTATTATAATTTTGAAATCAAGGGGCTCTCAGGCAAAGATATGGGAATTAGGAATAACAGTTCTTTTCTAGGGAAATTAAAATAGAAATACAGTACTACAAAGAGACAAACCCCAAACCCTGACACAGTCAGAGTACAACCTGACACCCGTCAGGCAGGGTGTTGGCAGCAGTCCCATTCCATGGTGGCTGCATCCTCCTGCAGTGACAGATGTGGCTCAGTTGGAGCAGTGCTCCTGTACAAGGTGCAGTTTCCCTCCGGAGCTCCAGTGGGGATGTGGAGAAATCCGGTTTTCCTCTGGAGTCCAGCGGAGAAAGGGGCTCCCTTAGTGTCCCAAACCCTCTGTTTTTATCTTGGTAAGAAATGTTGGGCCCTTCCCCCTGACTGGAGGAACTCCCAATGGGATGCAGTAATTTTATCAGTGCCACAGTGGGACTCAATGGCCATGAGCAGAAAATGACTGGCTGGAGGAAGGATGGGCTGTGAAAAGATAAAGAACAATGCCCTGCCTGGTTTCAATGGATGGCCCATTAGCAGAATATCTCCCAGGGAGATCAGGATCACTGTCCCACCCTGAACAGATGGTGATAGAACAGATACCTTTTATCACACTCTGTATTGTAACCCAAGACAAAAAGCTCACAGCACCTTTGAGACCTGGGAGGATGTTGCAGCTCCCTGTGCAATTCAGGGATGCACAGCTGCAGGGATTCAGACCAGGCAGTGGATTTCCTGTCTGGCTTACAGAAGAGGGGGTAGAAGGTGCTCCTGAGAAAGGGAAAGATCATTCTTTGGGTGAGGGAAGATTGAGGGATCCTGGTCTTCATTGTACAGAGCTGCCCTGGGTTTTTATGGGGGAGGACAGGAGGTTTCTCATCAGTGTCATGATCCTCCCTGTCCTGGAAGATGAGAGCAGCTTGTGGCCACTTTTAAGAAATTATCAAAGCAGTGGGTCTGGCCCAGGAGCTCTGACAGTGAATTTACTGCTGCCTCCCTGGCACCCCTGGGTGTGCTGAGCTGCAGGAACTGTTCTTAGGAGAATTCTCTGGAATGTCAGGCTGCTCAACACAGCTTTTGGACCTCAACCAGATGTGTAGGTGCTGCTGTGCTGAACAAGGCAGATTTGTTGGTCTGGGGAACATCTGCTCAGTGATGTCCTGGAAACATAAAGGCAGAGCTGCAACTTCAAGATGGGTGCAGATTAATGAACCTGGCCTGAATCAATCAGGTCCTCATGGTGGACTCAACACGTGGAGTTTTTTCTGTCTCCTGCACTGCAGGGTGTTTTATTGTTCAAAAAGATCTCCGGAAGGAATTGTTCTCCAGAAGAACGCGCTCTGAAGAATATTTTCTTCCATACCATGAAAAAGTACTCACACCTGGGCTTTATTTTATCAATAAATTATAGAAATTTGCAGTAGTCTATATGAGATGACTTGAGTTTAGGGGTGGGAAGAAGAGATTTTCGTGTGCTTCCCACCTACTTGCAGTAGCATGGGAATATTTGTTTTGAAGTACCTGCACTCCTCTCCAAAATGTGGCACTGTGATGTCAGCAGTGAATTCTTATTTTCCTCATTGTTTTCTCACACAGACACTTCCTAAAGCCATTAAATCCTTATGTGGATTTTAGGTCCCAACTATGATCTTGTTACCATATTAACTTGTAGACTGCTGAGGAGTTTTTTGTTTTCTCTTTTCCTCTTTACCTCTCTGGTATTTTCTCCCCTGAAATACACCTGAGTGATTGCCTCTGCATACATAAACACACAATGATTTCACTTTATAGAATCATGGGAGGATCTGGTGGGAAGAGACTCCTCCTTGGATATGTTGTCCTGGTCCTCCTGCCTGCTGAGGAGTTTACTGAGTTACAGTGCTGGCTCTTACTCAGCCTGGTGCCCACCATCCCCCCAAACCCTTCTGAGCCCTTTTCAGTTGTTTCCCTGTGTGTCCTGAGGCATGGAGTTGTTTCAGTCCAAAGCTTACTCCTTGTTGCATTCCAGGATGGTTTTTGTTGGCCCAATCCACCTGTTCTACAGGATTCTCCTGGATTCAAGCTCTACATTCAGCATGTGAATTTTCCCCTTTTTCCTGGTACTCAGGTCATTTTCCCTGATTGTCATGGATTTGCAGAGATGGCAGACAGGGGCCTTGCTGTCACATCAGCCAGCCCTTTCAGCACTCCTGCAGGTCTGAGTGAGCTTTTCTGTATAATTTGCAACCAGTTGCTCTCCCACTGTTTGCTGTCATCCTTCCCAGACCCCATCTCCATGGTAAAACACAGAGGAATTGAACAAGACTTGAAATTTGAATACTGAGGATAAAAAAAAGGAGCCTTGAGCACGCTGCCACTTTCTGCACTGCCCATCCCTGTGCCTTTTACTGAGGTTCACATTGTCTGCAGGCATGTGCTCAGAGAGTTTTTAGTGCAAACTGCCCTTGGTGATTGAGAAAATAATACCTTTGCATTGCAGCAAATTGGCCCTGTTTGTACTACTCAAAACTGCCTCAGCTGAGCGTGCTCTGTCTGAAAATGCCACTGAAAACAGCTCAGGCAGCCTTTACTCTGATGAAACAATCGTGCTCTACAACCCCATCTAATGCAGAAGAGTGTGCTCCAGTGGTAAATCCTTTCCCTGAGGATTTCTGTGGTTTCAGAACACAGGAATGCTGATGTGATGGCCATGGCTCAGCTGGTACATGTAATTTGTTAAGGTGCAACGTGATGAAATCCCTGGAGTGCTTTGGAGGGGGCTGCACAAAAGTGATGGGGTGGGAGACAGGCTTGTGTTCATCCTCAGGAGATTTGCTGTGTTTGGGGTATTTGTGTGAGGACAAAGGCAGCAGAACTGTGTGAGACTGACATCCTCCTTTGTTTTACTTCTACTGATAGGCACAAACAAGACTTGGCCATGACAGTCTTAGAAAAACAGAATCCTAGAATGGTTTGGGTTGGAAGGGACCTCAAAGATTGTGTAGTTCCACTGTCCCAGGTTGCTCCAAGCCCCATCCAAATTGGCCTTGGACACTTCCAGGGATCCAGGGGCAGCTGCAGCTTCTCTGGTTACCCATGCCAGGGCTTCAGCACCCTGACAGGGAAGAATTTCTTCCTAATTTCTAAGCTAAATGTCCCTTCTTTCAGTTTGAACCCATTGCTCCTTGTCCTATCACAGTTACTGATAAAGAGTCCTTCTCTTCCATGATTTGAAACAAGGGAAAATCAAATTATCTGAGACATCAGAGGAATTTGATGAAGGAGGACCAGAACAAAGCCAAGAACCTTAAACACAGGGCCTGTATAACTTGCTGAAGAGTTCAGATTAAAAGATTACAAAACAAGTCTTTTTTTTATTGTTTTGTGTCCTGAAACTCTCTCTTTCCCACTTCAAAGAAGGAGAAGTTTCCTTACAGGAATGAAAGGCGTAAGTTGATAACAAACAAGTCAAACCACAAGTGCTCTGTGCAGCAGTGACCTGCTGCAGGGATGAAGGGCTCATTTCCTTGCAGGAGCTGAGGGTGGCTGGGGAGGTGCACTGGACCATGAACCTTCTGAGCTCAGAGCCTGGCAAACTTCCACCCAAGCCTGGCTGGAGCTGGAGCAGCTTTGGGGAAGCTCCAGTTACCTGGATCTACAAGCCACATCACTCCCTGTTGTGTCCCACGTGCCAGCATCATCTGGCTGCAGCCTCCCTCAGCAGGGAGTGGGAGAAGTGCCAGAAAAAGGCCATTGTGTCAGATTTTCCTGGTGGAAAAGGAGCCCTGTGTAAAGCCTCATGTTGCCTTGTGCTGTTTCTTCCCTTCCACAACATCAAAAAATCAGGTGTCCATGCTAAAAATACAGCTGGGAGCAGAGCTGATGTTGAACGTGCAGAATTCACCTCTCAGGGAGCTCTTCCAGTCACAGAACTGAACTCATGTTCATGTTCTGGGTTTCATTTTCTCCTTGGGAATACCTGAAGTTCAGTATTGTCACAAATGCTGCACCTTGAACCACAACTCCTTGTGTAACTGCATGAACATTGCAAAACACTTCCATCTCTTCAATAACTAAAACTTCCTTAACTTAATAAATGTCCAGCAAAGCCTCTGTGAGGAATTAATGTTCTGGGGAATTTGCTTCAAGACAACATTGTGATGATTTGTAGTGCCAGCCTATCTCATCTGAAGGTGAAAATGCAGCAGGCTCTCACTATTCCTTGTCACCCATGCACATGAAAAAACCCTGCACTTAAATATTTTGTAGTTTTCATATCTTTAAACAAAAGCTAATAAGGAATAATGGTGCAAAAAGGGAAAATACTGAGTACTTTGAAAATACTTTTTGCTATTCATGAACTGTTTATTACCTGTATCTGGACTCTGCAAATCTGTTCAGTGGATAATACAGATAAACAATTGTCAATTCACATGTGCAAACTATCTAGCATGACTTTTTGCCCTCTCTGATATAGTGCTGGCTACATAGCTGCTCATGGACTGGAGAACAGATTTTTAGGCAGTGGAATACCAAACAGCAAATATTTGTGCTGCTGCATTGAAAAACTCAATTACATGCAGGCATTTTTCAGGGAATAGGTACTTTTCAAGCATTCACATGAATCAAAAAGCTATTCACTGGAATGTTTATGAACTTCAAAGCAGTGGTACATGAACAGAAAAGAGCATAAGAGTGCTTCAGAATTCAAAGAGACATTCTTAAACATCATTTGGCAGTGCCAGCCTCAGGCCAAGTGTCAATGCTATCTCCCTGCTCACTATTTATTATTCTGGTGATATATGCACTGAGCATTTGGCATGGCAAAGTGTTCTAAGTTTCTGTTTTGCTTAAAATATTTGTGTCAGCGAGGGGTTGTAATCCAGGGAACTGCTTGGAACTGCAGGCAGCCAGGAAGGGGAATCAAGGCATTAAATCTCCATTAAATCTCACTGCCACTCGTCACAAAACTTCTTTCCTTATCCTCTCTTCACAAAGGATACCTGGAAACACTTTGACTGGGTGAATGATCATGGAATTAGGGAGAGAGTGGATAAATTTTCATCTGTTGATTGTGGAGGGACTCCAAAAGAAGTCTGGGGAGGAATATTGGGCTGATTTTTTTGTTTGTTTACATGGAATTTCCCTGCATTGGAGAGACAAAGAATAGAAAGTCACTTGAAGCTGGCCATGTACCAAACCAGGTATTTTGGGTTAAAATGTCATCCTTGCAGCATCGTGTAGCTGTTTGATTTATAATTTACCTGCAGATTTAGCTCCTCATGAGCCTTTGGTGAAGGATGTACTGGAGTGGTTCAGTATGGAAGAGGTGCCTGGAGATGGCTGTGGTGTCTGGGACACTTCCAAAAGATGGAAAATCTGGGAGATGCCGTCCTGGGAGACTTCCAAAACCCTTTTGGATCAACCAGGTCTCACTGTGAAGTTGGCCATGCCCTGAGGAGTGGTGTGGAGCAAAAATCTCATCTAACCTGAATTTTCTGTGGCTCTAGGGGCTGAGAGAGGTGTCCCCAGGGAAAATTCAGAGGGGAAAGGCATGAGATTAGTCTGTGTTTCCTATCTGGGCTGCAGGGCAGAATTCCAAAGAGCATAAATGGCTGGAATCTCTCTCTGTGCAGTCAGCCTTGCATGGATTCTTTATTCAGCCTTGATTTTTCTCTTGTGGGTTTTATCTCATCTCTAAAGTCATGGGAACTGAAATTTCATGTTACAATTTGTCTCCTCTTATCAGCAATGCATGCTTTGTGTTATCTCTCTTGTCTACGACCATTTTAACATGCTTTTTTTTCTTTTTTAAACAGCAAAAATATTAGGAAGAGAATTATTGTGTTATTAGATATTACAGTATGAAATGAACAGGAAAGTTAAGGGCAGATAACAAGGAAGCCTTTCACTGCAAGACTTCAAGGGATGTGGCAGCATTAAGTTATTTAAAACAAGTCTGAAAAAATTCTTCAGACTAATGCTGTGGGGAAATATCCAAGATTTGTTGTCTGGAAACTACTGAACTCTTACAGTCCAGTTGTACAGGACAGAGCATATATTCAACTCTTCAGTCTTTTACATCTCAATAATTTCCACAGTAACACACCAAAATGATTTTATAAATAACATTAAATTTTGTATGTGCTGGCCTAAACTCTCTGTTTTCTTCTCAGAAAGGACTTGGGGATTTCTAAAAGCTCAGCTGACTCTTATGTCTGCACACACAGGGGGAAAAGTTTGGCAGTGTTTGTTTCTATTGGAATAAAAAATAGGAAAATGAGCAAAACACTTTATTTTTTAGGGGTTAAGTTGAAATTGCTAGATTGAAGCTACAATACATTTATTTTTAGGGTATTTAAAATACTGTCCTGACCCTGTGCTTGCTCACCTTTATAAATTCTCTGCTGTGCCAAGCAGGATGTCACCAGGCCTCTCTGAAAGCTGAAGGGCTGATCTTTAGAGTTCTGGGTGGAACCAGCACATAAAGACATAACATTCTCTTATAGAGCCATCACCACTAAAAAGTAAATTAAATTTGAGGTAGTGTTGTCACTTACTTCAGCCTTGAATAATGTTATCAACATTTTAAAAAGAGCAACCTGGAACTCTATTTTGCAAAACACGTGCAATCAATGTTCTTGACCAGAGAAAGAAATTAATAAATAATTAACCACTTCCATAGATCACAACATGTTGAGAGCAAGGGGGCCTGCTTTGAGAGGACAGTCATAAATTGCAGGGCTAAGGCAGCTGAAAGCTGATGAGAACTGGGCTTGAACTTAGGCTGGCCTAACTCTGTGATCTATGAGAGTCCTTCAGTGTGACAGTGGCTCCATGCTCGTGCCAAGTGTGCTGATGAAGTTTCAAGGGGTTACCAGTCATGCATAGTCTACAGATATTTGTATTACTGAGGGAATCAGATGTGAAAGATAGCTGTTGTAGTCAGGGAAATGACTAATGAGGAAGGTTACCAGGAACTTGGCATTTTAAAGCCTTCTCAGTGAAAAATGGTGTGGGAGACAAGAGGCTCCTTGCATGCTGATGTGTTGGGTCCCCAACCTCAGCCTCTCATCCAAATAATGAAACTTCCTGACAGTGCTTTGTTTGATGAACACAATGTTGTGTGCAGGAGGCAAGATTTCAAACCTGGAAATGGAATATTTTCCAGCATTTTGGTACATGCTGGGATTAGCAAAGAAAGGTTTTGTTCAAGCCCAATGAGGTGTCAACGTGTTGATTGTGCAAATTGTGATGGTACCAGAGGACAAGGCTGGAGCAGGAAATGTCAGGTCAAGGGAGGAACCTGGTGTTCTTGTTATGGTCTGAGGTGGTGAAGTGTCTGTGGCCCTGAAAATGGGAATCCCACTGTCAAACATCCTAAACACAAGAATTTTCAGTCCCCAGCACTGTGATGTGCACGGAGGAGATTACAGATCTGATCTGGACTTCAATTCCAGAGGAGCTTGCTCTGTAAATCCAGGCACTTCCCTTCTCCCTGGAATGCTGATACTCCAAGCTCTGGTCTTCCTGACCACTAATGATCTTTCTGATGGGAAAACAGAGTCCCAAGACATGTAAATGAGATAACCACTGCAGCTGATAACGAGCTCAGACACCCATCCCATAATCTTGTCCTTGTCACTTGGTGGCTTTATCTTTTTGATGATAAACAGAATCACAGAATCACAGAATCACAGAATCACAGAATGGTTTGGGTTGGAAAGGACCTCAAATCTCATCCAGTGCCACCCCAGCCATGGCAGGGACACCTCCCACTGTCCCAGGCTGCTCCAGCCCCAGTGTCCAACCTGGGACTGAACATTCCAGGGATCCAGGGGCAGCCACAGCTGCTCTGGGCACCCTGTGCCAGGGTCTCACCACTCCCACAGTAAATAAAATACTGTGGGTTGTTTTTTTTTTTTGGTTATATTTTGCATAATATATGAAAATAAAGCAATTTAGTTCTGGTTGCACCTCAGAGCAAGCTGGCAAGGTAGGAATATCCCCTTTTGCTAAGGCTATTTCCAGCTTGATTTTGCAAAGATGGGAGCACCAGCCTCTGTGTGAAAAAAAAGTTTGTGTTTGTGCATTGGTTCCTCATAAAAATAAGTAGTAAGCATGATAAAAAAATTCTATTTGACTAATAACCACACATCCTGTGTGCATTTAATTTTTAGCTGTGCCTATTTAATGACACAAAAAAAAAAGATAAAGAATTCTCTATAGACTACTCTAAAGACAATACATCTATATTTTTTTTAATTGTTAAGAAGAGTGTAATTATAAATAATTTACACTTTCTGCTCACATGTTGACCCTTCGGGATGCATTTCTGCCTGCAATAAAGCAGGATCAGCCAGGCTCTCTCACAGAGGTCCATGCACGCTCATGACCACCGGGTGTCACTGTCATATAGATAAAAGAAGCTCCAGCACAAGAAAAAAAAATAAATTCTGGTTCTGCAAAGCTTTTCTGCCAGAATTTAATAGCGTGGCAGTCTTGTGAAGCACATTCATCTCTTCAGGCCCAGGATAATGGGGTCTGTAAGGAGCAGTTTTGACTCTGGTGGTGCTGGCACTCATTCAGGTGCCAAAATCCTGCCAAGGTTGAGTCTCTGGTTCTGAGCTCAGGGCTTGAGAGTGTTGGGATGCTCAGTAATTAGGGCAGGAGATTGCATTTATTTATGAGCATCCAGGGCTTTCTGGTGTTACTGTTTTTCATTAAACATTCCCGTGGCCAAAATGTGAGGGAAAAAAAAAAACAAACCAGCAACTTGCTGCTTTATCTCTCCAGCACCCCCTGAATTTATGTTTCTGGAGCTGTAATGACAGCTCATTGGAACCCTTTGTCTTTGCAATGCTACATTTCCCAGTTTTCCCTGTGTTATTCCAACTTCTCTTTGCCCTGGCTCCTCTCTGAGGTGGGCCTTAACCTGAAAATGAAGATACAGCTCTGTGAAAGTTCCACATGGGAACTGTGCTGCTGGGAGAAGGAAGAAGGAATCTTGTGGAATCACTTGCTTCTTTGATTTTTCTGTTTGTTTTTTAGCCACCCTGTCCTGTCCTTATCAAACTGAGTCCCTGAAGACTCCAGAATTCTGCCCCTGTGTGTGACACAGCAGTGCAATTCCAGGAAGGTGCTACTGAAAATAACATTCTTAATAAAATACTGTTTTTTTTCTGCATGGGACAAGACTCCTGTTGGCTGTGCCTGGGGTTGGTGGGTGAATATTTAGTGGTGGGACACAAGAGAACTTTATTGTCCTCCTTGCCATGTGTTTTTCATGCTTCCAGGAGAATGTGGCTTTGTTCTGCAGCCTCACAGAGCTCACAGCTAGAGGTGGAAATTCTTCCTCTCCTTCACACCAAGCTCCATTTGTCTCTGTTGTAGCAAGTGGGGGTTGGAAAGGATCAGGCAGGTCCATCTTATAACAATTTTTATATATAATATATATATATAGTAACTTATATATATTATAACATAACAACTGGCAAACAGCAAATTATGCAAAACCTTTCAGATTTCACAAAAAAAAAAATTAAAACAATTAAAGAGACAACTGCCTATCTCCTGATCTTAGGGAAGAGTTCAGGGTATATCTTCCATCTGGAGTCTATTAAAGGAAACATTATCTACTCTGCTTTGTGGGGAAGGAGAAAATCCAGAGGTGTGGGCTGGCTCCATCCAGATCAGCCTTGGAGTCTGCATCTTCCAAAATCCCAACCAGAGCTTGATCCAGTTTCCATAGCCAGACTGGGGAAGGCAAGAGCAGGATGGCATCTCTTGTATTGTGCAAACGCTGACATTCATTTTTCAAAATTACCAAGGAGTGTTGTGCAGCAGGCTTTTTTTATGTGCCTCATTATTTTTTGTTTTTTTGGCTGGTGCATTGCTGGCTGCCATACGGCTCAATATAAAAATCTTTATGGGTGTCTGCTGTCTCTCATAATACATAAAGTTATGTTAATTAACACTAATTAAATCAATCTAAAACATATATGAAACATAGCCCCACAAATTAGATAATTGAAGTGAGCTGGCCAAGTCCTTAGATTTTTGCTAAATGCTGCTGGTGCCTCATGAAAGCACTGATGACACTCTCCTGCTCTGCTTGTGCTCTGCAGACATTCCTGTGCAGACCCTGCTGCTCCTGAGTTTTTTTATTCACTGGAGCTGCAGGAACAGGAAGGTAAATGCCTGTTGTCATTTTGAACACAGCTGCAAAATCCAAGTTGCAGCACAGTGGCATTTCTTGCTGCTGCTCTGAAGTTTTTCTCAAGTGTCCTTCTGACATCAGTTTGGATTCGCAGCCTGAAGCTGGCCTGTGGTGTAGCAGATTCAGCAGGGCTGAATTTAAAACCTGATTTAGGAAGTAGGAAGCAGAAGACAGGTTTGTTTACATGAAAGTATCTGGAAATGTTTCAGAATAATGAGGAAACACAAAGTATCTCAAGCAAAATGTCTCTACACAAGGAATTTCCTTGATTTATTGTCATTTAACATAAACCACTAATTACTGAGAAAAGATGGAGGGAGAAACGATTAGGCACTTAGGGAAACTCTTTTCCTCCCCTTTTCCAGGATAAGCTTCAGTGCAGCACCTCTCCTTCTTCCCTCTCTCCACATCCTCTGTCCTTTTATGAGTCCCCACTGACTCCTTTGGGCAGGTGATGGGCAGAGGGAAATTTCTTTTGGCACTTCTTGCCTTCCGGGACTGTGCCTCCAGCCCTGTTCTCAGGAGCATCTTCCATGTGCCCCATCTCTGTTTTTCCTTTCTCATCACAGTTTTCCTTGGCATCCCAAAAAGATGCCTCCATCTCCTTTGTCTCCTGCCCTCAGTGCTTGCCCCCATTTCTGAAATATGTCTGAGCAGAGGAGCCAAGTGCTCCTCTGGCTGGCTGAAATGCTGAGATTTAGGCTGTTTTTTATGTTTCAGAGCTGTCTGGATGTGGCTGTGATCAGCCCAGGGCAGTTCATGGCCTCCTCCCACACAGGTCACTCCTGCAGTGCTCTGCTACCCAAATCCTGCCAGTGATGCCCAGTACAAGTATTCCCAGTGGGGTGTGAAGAATGGCCTCACTTGCTCTCCAGGTTCCTACAAAGCACTGAGAAACAGCTCTGTTATCCAGAAAGAAATAGCCAATGCAGCAGTTCAAACATAAAATGAAAAGAAGATATAAAACACGAAAGGAAAAGAAGTGTGGGTTTACATTTTAATTTTTTTTATATTTTTGTTTAAAAGATTTCTCCAGCTTGTTTGTTTTCTTTCAGATTACTTATTTTAAGGAATAAAGTGCTTGCTGACAGAGGCATAAGACCTTTTATAGGCTAAAATAACAGCAATCTGTCTCCTCCTGTAACTCTGTGACAGCTACTAAATCAATGACAATAAAACATCAATGGTTAACACTGTACAGTTTATTCTGGAAAAAAACAGCTGTGAGGGTGGTTATTGTGATCCCACAGTTATGGACAAAAGGGAACTCAGGCCAAAACTGGGCACTTGGCATCTCCTTATGCAGAAAAACATGGCAACTCAAACCAACAGGGTTAGAGCCAGAGCCAGACAAAATGTTGGGGCTCAAGGGCAAAAATTCCTGACCTGGTGTCCCAGTTTGGAGGACAGGTGTCTGCTGAGAAAGGCAGGAGCCTCTCTTTGAAATGGAGAATGTAAACTCCCTCCCTCCAAATTATTATAATTTTGAAATCAAGGGGCTCTCAGGCAAAGATATGGGAATTAGGAATAACAGTTCTTTTCTAGGGAAATTAAAATAGAAATACAGCACTACAAAGAACAAACCCCAAACCCTGACACAGTCAGAGTACAACCTGACACCCGTCAGGCAGGGTGTTGGCAGCAGTCCCATTCCATGGTGGCTGCATCCTCCTGCAGTGACAGATGTGGCTCAGTTGGAGCAGTGCTCCTGTACAAGGTGCAGTTTCCCTCCGGAGCTCCAGTGGGGATGTGGAGAAATCCGGTTTTCCTCTGGAGTCCAGTGGAGAAAGGGCTCCCTCAGTGTCCCAAAACCTCTGTTTTTATCTTGGTAAGAAATGTTGGGCTCTTCCCCCCGGCTGGAGCAACTCCCAATGGGATGCAGTAATTTTATCAGTGCCACAGTGGGACTCAATGGCCATGAGCAGAAAATGACTGGCTGGAGGAAGGATGGGTTGTGAAAAGATAAAGAACAATGCCCTGCCTGGTTTCAATGGATGCCCATTAGCAGAATATCTCCCAGGGAGATCAGGATCACTGCCCCCACCCTCAACAGATGGTGATAGAACAGATACCTTTTATCACACTCTGTACTGTAACCCAAGACACCTGGGCTGTGCTTTCCTGTTTGACCTTGAGAAATGACTTCAATCTCTGATGAAGGCAGCGCTGTTGGTATTTTCTCTGGTAAAATGAGAATAGCATCAGTTTTTGATCAGTTATTTGAAGGTGCCTGATGGAAGGCACTGAGCAGGTATTGATTATAGGAATTCAGTTCATGCTTTTCCCACAGGAATGGGAGGGTCAGCATTGTGAGAGAACTTGAACATGATGTGAAGTAACTTGGTTTTCTGGTTTGATTGCTCTGGGTTGCTTACAGATAAATCCTAGTTTGGAAGTGAAACAACATTTTTTTTTTTTTTTTGCTAATAATGTTACTTAGTAGTAAATTTTAAACTGTGTTGTGTCTCTGAAAATAACAGAAAGTACTAGTTCTGAAAAGAGCTAGAAAGAGTAAAATATTGCATCTGTTTAGATTGCATTTTAAACAGGATTATTTATTAAGAGAGAGACATGGGCACATTTCCTGAAACAAAACTGCTTTAAACACGAGATAGAATTTTACCAACAATGAAAGGAGGAGTCATTAAAAAAACTCTCAGAATAAAAAAAATCAACAATGCTGCTTATTCAGGGGAAGGAGCTGGGTTGCAGAATTTGTTTGTGTTCAGAAAAACTCTGATGGTGAACTGTGATGGGCAATAGGCAGCATGTCTGGAGCAAGGTCACTCATTAAGATTTGGGTTCATTTGCTCTGGGCAGTTTATAAATGAAATAAGTGTTAAGTGTAGGACACAGGTGGAGCCCCAGAGCTCAGCTGTCCACTCCCCTGGAGAGGATCAAGCAGACCTTGATGATTTCTGACACATTTCTCTAACACATTCCTAGACCTGCAGTGATGGAGAATTCCTGCAGCTTTCCAGTAAAATGTTTTTCCTCATGTTTTAATTCTTGCTGTGAATTAAACCTTCTCTCCCTGCTACTGTTTCCACAAAGAACAGGTTATTCCTTTCCTGTGTATGACAGCTTTCTATCTGAAGATGGCTACCTGGTACATTTTCCTCTGCTTTCAGCTGCAGTTCTTTCAGTGTTTTCCCCTTTGGACTATTTTCTTTTACTCCACGCTTTCCTGGAGTGCAGTGCCCAGCCCAGCTGTGTTCTTGCCAGTGCTGGGTAGAACAGAAGGGTTGATTCCTGTCTCAGAAACCTTATTTTTGTTTCTGTATCTCAGTGTGACTCTTGCCATTTTCACAACAGTGTGACACTGCTGACTCATGCTCGGTTTGTCATTGACTGTAACACCTACACCCATCTCTGCAGAGCTGTTACCTAACCTGCTTCTCCACATCCAGGATTTGCATTGTCTGTTGAGTGTAGGATATTGCAATTGCATTTATTGAACTTCATTTCCCCCCCTATTTTGCTAGTTTGCAAACATAATTTTACTTTCTATCTCACGTGCCTCTGGTTTCTTCCAGCTTTATTCCATGGTCGTGGCTATGAATGAAAACACAGAACTGGAGTGAATCTGGGTTATGTCTACATAGACAGCTCCTCCTAGACTGGGTTTTTGTGTAAATGTTATATCAGATCAAATAAAAATTCTTATTAAAGTCAAAAGAGAGGAGACAGCATCACAGAATCACAGAATGGTTTTGGGTTGGAAGGGACAATAAATCCCATCCAGTGCCACCCCTGCCATGGCAGGGACACCTCCCACTGCTCCAGCCCCAATGTCCAACCTGGCCTTGGGCACTGCCAGGGATCCAGGGACAGCCACAGCTGCTCTGGAAAACCTGTGCCAGGGCCTCCTCACTCTCACAGTATAGAATTTTTTCTTAATCTCCAATCTAACCGTACTCTCTGCTCAAAGCTGTTCCCCCTTGTCCTGTCACTACAGGCTCTAATAAATAGTCTCTCTCCATATTTCCTGTCTGCCTCTCCTAAATTCAAAAGACCCTTATCTTTTCATAGTTAGAAATCAAACTGACTTGAAGTAAAAACGTTTGTTCCCATTTTTCTAGGGAGGATTTGATACAAAGGGGCATTTACCTTTGTGGTCTTCTTGGCTGTCTTCTGACAGTCACTTTCCCTTCCTGTTAGATAGCAGAGTAACACTCTCCTTGTTTATACTGAACAAAGCTTTTCTCGCTCTGTTGGTGTATTTATGGAATGTTTCTTGTTACCCTCTATGTCTCCTAATTATGGCTTTCTCCTTTATCCTTATGTGCTTATGTTTTCCTTTTATACTTGTCCTTGGCAATCTGATTTAGTTCCCATCTATTGGGTTCCTCTGACTTCTGTCTGACATCAATGAGCAGCTCATGATATATCTTAATTGGTCCATTATGCATGGTAGCAGAATGAAGGATAAACAGTTTCAGCTCCTGATAATTTTTGCCTAAATTGCTGCTGTGCAATGAGGGTCACTCACTGTGAACCTTTATCATTCATCATTTTGGGAGCTCTGACAAGGTGAATGTCCAGGACTTGCTTTTCTCCCCTCACGTTCCCTCTCACTGCAAAATCATGACAAATGCCTATCCAAAAGTTCCTGGCTGTGATTAGAAGTAGGGTGACCTATGGTTTATTCTGTTGTTCTGCAGAGATAGACCTCTGATAGTGCTCCAAAGAGGTGCCAAATGTTCTCCTTGTTCCACATATCTTAGTGCCCCATAATTGACAGCACTGATCTCTCTGTCACCAGGGACAGGACCCAAGGGAATGGCTGGAGCTGTGTCAGGGAAGGTTTAGGTTGGATATTAGGGAAAGATTCCTCCCCCAGAGGGTATTTGAACACTGGATCATCTCCCCAGGAAATGGTCACAGCACAAACATGACAGAGTTCAGGAAGTTTGGACAATGGGTGGGATTGTTGGGGATGATGCTCTGCAGGACCAGGATGGTGATAATCCTTGTGGGTCCCTTCCAGCTCAGCATTTTCTATGTTTCTATGATTAATAACAAGACTGAATCAACCCAACAGCTGCCTTCAGTCAGTGTTTTGGTTTTTGAACTTGCAGGGCTCAGTGTGGTGAGATGATGGCTGCGGTTTTACGCTAATGATGATCGTCTGCAGCTCCCACAGGGCCAGCAGAGTGGTTTTTATTAAGTGCTGTAATTCAGCATCTCATTGCATATGAAAATGAAAGAGATTAGTGCGTTTGTGCTGAACATATTTCCACATCAGTAAAGTAAGGTGACAAGACAGCTCTCCAAACCCAATTAGCTGCAGTGAGTCCCAGAGATCTGGCCCCATCTTGTCTGAGGAATGTCACCTAATGTTGGAACATGTGTTACCAGGAAACAGAGAGCCTGAGCACGTCAGGAGCCTTCAAGGAACCCGTGTTCAGACAACCTGCAGATCCTCTGCCAGCAGGTGTGTGAAGGGAAGCACAAGGCAACCTAGGAGAACTCATTTTCAGGGCTCTAAATCAATGCAACTCATCGAAATCCTCCAACAAAACCCTTTGAAAATGAAAATAAAAAGAATACGACCTTAGATGACTAATTTCATTAGTTTGACTAATGCTCGTCGGGGATTCTGAAGATTTAAAGCACCATATGAAGCTGAGTATTCTTTTAGACTGCTGCAGGGTTGGATAAATGATCTCACATTTCTCACCTGCCCACACTCTGTGTTTCCACCCCCTCTGCTCACAATCTGGGTTTTGCTACTCTCTCTGGCCTAATGTCTCAGCATGTTCTGACTCCTTCTGGGAGCCAAGACATTCTGAGGAACGGGCTAGAAATAAAGGCAGAGGCAGATCCCTGTTTACTTTGTGCTCAGACATTATGTAATTTCTATGGATCCTAATAGATGCAGGAAAAGACACATTTGTGGGGCACTGGGAGTATATATTCATTTTTTTGTTCAGCATACTTGATGCTGAGCTGGAACTTGTTTTCTTGGAAGACAATGCCCAAAGCAAGGACCAGAACAGTCCTGTGTACAGAAGAGGGGGTTTGTAGCAGAGGTTTCTTCAATATTGTTGTTAAACAAGCAGGAGAGTGCTGCTTGATACCTCTTAAAGCCCTCATTTTGCAGAAAAAAAAATAATCCTGCAAGGCCCCATAATTTGGTTAACTACTCAGGCCTGACACTGAATCCTTGGAGACATCATGAAGAGGCCTTCATTCTGCAGCAAACAGATTGGCACTGCAGTGATGATAATTGTAATTATCATGAGCATAATAAATAAATGGCAATGCATTTTGCTAGCTTTAGGAGACTCAGTAATCTGGCAAACAGCTTGCTGCACTCTATCACACAATAATGATATTCACTGCCAGCCCAGGAAGTTTACCTAGGGGCTGTGACTCATGTTTGTTTTGAAAGGCACAGCATTAAAGGCCTGTGAATTATGTCTGTTGTGAAGAACACTGCATTTAAGTAATTACAAATGCAAAACTAAAGCAAATCCACCAGGCGGGGGGAAAAAAAAAGGGGAAAAAAAAAAGTCAAGTTAATTGATCTCTCTGTTCCACACACTTTCAGTCATTGTTTTTCTTCACACAATTTTTGCCACTGGACTGGTTTTCTTGGGATGGTTTGATTTCTGGTGCATCTTCTGGGGCACTCTCTGGTCACTGGCTGACTTTCACTGTGACATCAGGGTTGTTCTGACTCTGGGAGCCAGCCCTGCATGAGCCTGAGTTTGGGGAATGCCAAGGCTTTTTCCTGACCTGCTCCTTGGGCAGATAAACTGTGACAGAAAATGCAAGTGAATTCCTGGGGACATAGCAGGGAGATGTCAGGCACACATTAAACATGCATTTGTCTGAGAAATTGCAGATGTTTATGTTTTTCTTTAACGAGAAAGGTTATTATAGGAATGGTTTCTCCTGTTGTTTCTCTCACCTGGAGGTTACTTCATCAGCAAACAAAAGGTCACCTTGGAGCTCAGAGAACTTCCAATGCCAGTGTCCTGCAGCTTTTCCTGCTGTATCAGGCACAGCAAGAGTCCTTAAAAAAAGCTGCAAAACCTGAAAAGACATTGAAATCACAGATAAATAGTTAGTCAAGTATGAATGGTAGAAGAGAAATGCTTTAGTATAGACTCTAATAACCAAGAGGAAAATATAATTTTAATTTTTTTTTTTTTCTTTAGAAGTTGCTCCCTGGACATGTTGTATACAGATCACTGAAAAATTCGCTTTTGTTTCTGATCCTGCAAACAATCAGGCAGGCACTTAGCAGCTTTCCTGAACTGGGACCAGAGCAGGGAATAAATGATAACTCCAGTCATTCCTTGGGTGCTGAACTGTAGGTTTTCCTGCAGGTGAGCTGCCATGGCAGAGGGATGCCTGAACCATGAACTCATTCCAGCAGCTTCTCCTCCCTGCTCTGTGCTCCTCCAGTTCATCCAGCATGCCTGGGACTTCACCAGGTGCATGAATTTGCAGATAAACTGAGAGATTTATAATTTTTTTAATCAGCAAACCCTGTTACCTCTGCCAGCCTTCTAATTTCTCACCCAAATCTTGTTTAGAGTTACTGTCAACCTTTGCTATTGCCAAGCTTTTAGTCAAGATAAGTCAGGCTAAAATAGGCATCGAAGAGTAATGCATAAGATTTTGGAAAATAAGTTAGGAATCTTTCACATTTGCCTTCTAGCTTCTGAGTTATTCACAGCACATTTGCTTGGCTCTTCCCAACAAACTTTGAGGCTAGAAATTATTTTGGAAAATGAGTGAATTAAGGTAGTGTTATGGAATTATAGAATCCTAGAATGATTTGGGTTGGAATGGACATGAAAGATCATCCAGTTATGCCAAGGGCAGGGACACCTTCCACTATCCCAGGTTAAGCAGAGCTCCATCCAACCTGGCCTTGCACACTTCCAGGGATGGGGCAGCCACATCTTCTCTGGGAAACCTCTGCCTCACCACCCTCAGAGTCAAGAATTTTTTCCCAATATCCATCTAACCCTACTCTCTCTCAGTTTGAAGCCATCCCCCTTGTCCTGTCACTCAGGCCCCTGTAAATTGTCTCTCTCCATCTTTCTTGCAGGCTCCCTTCAGGCACTAAAAGGCCACAATTAGGCCACCCCAAAGCTTCTCTTTTCCAGGCTGAACAATACCAGTTCTGCCAGTCTTTGCCCCTAGACTTGAGGCATGATGGAAACCTCCAGGCTGACCAGGACAAACTGAAAACTGCTCTTGATGCTGGGTCCCCTGGCACCTCTGACATTGACAACAAATCCCTACCAAATGTCCCAGTGGCACCATTTCAGCTCTGTGACCTGTCCTTCTCCCAGCTCTTTGTGATTTCTCAAGGTCTGAGGCTGTGTGTTCCCTTCCTGCATGACACAAGATACTCAGAAATTCACTTGAATTTTTTTCTCATTCCCACAATATGCTATTGTTTTCCCCTAGTGCATTTAGAACAATTAATTTGGTGTCAGGGTTAATTAGAGATATCTGGTGTTTGGTATGTGCAGCCTTCCTTCTCTCAGAGAGGTTGACATGAATATATGGGAATGCTTTCAGGAGCATGATATGTTATTGCTGTGTATCATTAATGTGTGATATTCATTCTGCATGTTGCATTATCTATAAAAGACATCTTATTTATTTTGGTTGTGTTCATTTAATATAAAACATTAAGAAAGTTGAAGAGTTGCACAGGCTAAGGGCTGCAGTAACCACTGAAAGTTCACACAGCAATAAAGAATTGTCTCTTGTCACCAAGTCTGCTTAACTGTTCTGAATGTGGGGTAATATGTCCTAAAAGCAATAGTTCAAAAATACATTTCCAGTTTATTGGATGGGAGCTCAACAATAATCCCTCGCTGTGTGTTTTGATTCACAGTTCCATTATGGAAACTGCCAATTTCCCTGCCAAAGTCTTGGCTCAGAAGATTCACAGTTGATCCCCGTGAAAAACAGGTGATTGGATTTTACTCTCATTATCTTGCCTCTAGTTGAGTTGCTTTAAAAGTATGATTCTGGCAAAGAAGAAAGGAGAAAGGATGGAGTTTAAAACTACCCTTAAGCATCAGAAATCAGAAAGAGACTACAGTAATTTCACGATTATAAGCCGCACTGAGTATAAGCCGCACTTCCGGGTGTCGGCAACTTTTCATTCTTTATCCACACATAAGCCACACCTGATTATAAACTGCGTGTTACAATACAGAGTGTGATAAAAGGTATCTGTTCTATCACCATCTGTTGAGGATCCTTATCTCCCTGGGAGATATTCTGCTAATGGGCCATCCATTGAAACCAGGCAGGGCATTGTTCTTTATCTTTTCACAACCCATCCTTCCTCCAGCCAGTCATTTTCTGCTCATGGCCATTGAGTCCCACTGTGGGACTGATAAAATTACTGCATCCCATTGGGAGTTGCTCCAGCCAGGGGGAAGAGCCCAACATTTCTTACCAAGATAAAAACAGAGGTTTTGGGACACTAAGGGAGCCCCTTTCTCCACTGGACTCCAGAGGAAAACCGGATTTCTCCACATCCCCACTGGAGCTCCGGAGGGAAACTGCACCTTGTACAGGAGCACTGCTCCAACTGAGCCACATCTGTCACTGCAGGAGGATGCAGCCACCATGGAATGGGACTGCTGCCAACACCCTGCCTGCCTGATGGGGTGTCAGGTTGTACTCTGACTGTGTCAGGGTTTGGGGTTTGTTTCTTTGTAGTGCTGTATTTCTATTTTAATTTCCCTAGTAAAGAACTGTTATTCCTAATTCCCATATCTTTGCCTGAGAGCCCCTTGATTTCAAAATTATAATAATTTGGAGAGAGGGGGTTTACATTCTCCTTTTCAAACAGAGAAGCTCCTGCCTTTCTCAGCAGACACCTGTCCTCCAAACTAAAACAGCAACTTTTCGTTCTTTGTCCATATATAAGCCACACCTGATTATTAGTCGCACTTTGGGTTTGGACCAAAATTTTAGTCAAAATGGTGCGGCTTATAATCGTGAAATTTCTTACTTGGGCAGGAAAATGGCCAAGATCTGCCTCTGGAGCAGTTGATGCTGCCCAGTGTCGGAGTCCAGAGTCTGGAACAGGAGGGCTTTGGATCTCATCAGGTTCTTTCTGGTAAAAGAATTATCAGAGGGATGAAGACCCAAACCCAATCCTAAGGCATCTGGGTAAATAAAACTCAGAGTGGAAGGAGTACAGACTGGAGGAGAAGCCAGAAAAGGAAAAAAAGATTGGCACAGAGAAGGGATTTAAGCTTTTCATTACCTGTTCATGTGGGGAAAAAAAACCAAAACAGACAAATTAATGACAAGAGAAGGAAACAGCTGAAAATGCATGAGAGTCTTTTTTAGTTTGTTGGCAAAACATGAACTACCTGAGACTTTGATAATATTCGCTGTAGACTTTAGCAAGGAACTTGCAAAGTACTGGAAGAAGCTAATGGTATGCTAATTTTCAGAAACTTTTATATGTTTAACCTCAGAAACTTTAAACTGACTCGTTTGATATGAATTCCAGGAAGATTCCCAGAAAACCTTTTGCCTCACCTTGAGTAAGGCAAAAATTAAAATGTGGTTGTGTAATGCTGTCTCATCCAACATTCCCTCCAGGCAGAATAAGTATTCTCCAACTTCATAGTTTTTAATAAAGCAAGAAGTCACTGTTGATGTGATTTACTCTGATTTCTGAGAGGTATTTGAAAGGTCCTTGAGGGCTTCTTTGTTAAAAGAAAAACCAGTACAAAGGCAGCAAACCCACAAAGGTGGGTTAAAATTGTCCTTGTTCTTGGGATATGGGAGTGACTGCAGGTAGTAAGGCTGTTAACATCAGGTCTATCCAGCAATCTGCTCTTGGGTCAGTCTGTTGAGTATCTTCAGAGCTAATAACAGCAAATCTCAGGTGAGGACACAACCAAGAGCTGGGTGTGACACAGCCTTGCCTCGACCTCTTGAGGAGCAGCATTCATGTGAACTACATGGGTTTTACAAATGTGACAAGCCAGGGCATGCATCCAGGGACAAGGCAGGAGCTCTCACTCGTGGGATGGGGCAGCGTGGTCCCAAGGTGGCAGCTCTGGAAAGGAGGCAGAGGCAGGAGCAGGGAATCAATCAGCCACGAGCTGTGGTGCAGAGGCACTGCTGAACAGCAGTGGAGGAAGGAGGCAGGGGGCAGGACTTGTGATTATTAGTGAGATCACCCCAGGAATGCCATCTGCTCGGAGCTGCTGAACTGTGAGAGGTCTCTGCAATACCCCTCAGCAGAGGGGAAGGGGCAGCTCCCAAATATTAGTAAAGATAATAAAAAAATACAGCATTTGAGGCATTAAATGCTTCATTCTGTCAAAAGCTGGTGATGTCAAATGACTTGAAGTTTCAAAAGTACAGAATTCCCATGGCTGCATAAGTCAGATTTGCAGGTGCTCCCGCAACTCTTGGAGTATTTATACTTAGGAGCTGAGACATGAAGCCAGGAACATGAATTTTATTGACTGGCTCTGAAATTCTTGTTTGGAATGAGGGAATATCGACAGCAAGCTGGTGTCTTGGATTACAACACAGGGTATGATAAAAGGTATCTGTTCTATCACCATCTGTTGAGGGTGGGGCAGTGATCCTGATCTCCCTGGGAGATATTCTGCTAATGGGCCATCCATTGAAACCAGGCAGGGCATTGTTCTTTATCTTTTCACAACCCATCCTTCCTCCAGCCAGTCATTTTCTGCTCATGGCCATTGAGTCCCACTGTGGCACTGATAAAATTACTGCATCCCATTGGGAGTTGCTCCAGCCAGGGGGAAGAGCCCAACATTTCTTACCAAGATAAAAACAGAGGTTTTGGGACACTAAGGGAGCCCCTTTCTCCACTGGACTCCAGAGGAAAACCGGATTTCTCCACATCCCCACTGGAGCTCCGGAGGGAAACTGCACCTTGTCCAGGAGCACTGCTCCAACTGAGCCACATCTGTCACTGCAGGAGGATGCAGCCACCATGGAATGGGACTGCTGCCAACACCCTGCCTGACGGGTGTCAGGTTGTACTCTGACTGTGTCAGGGTTTGGGGTTTGTTCTTTGTAGTTCTGTATTTCTATTTTAATTTCCCTAGTAAAGAACTGTTATTCCTAATTCCCATATCTTTGCCTGAAAGCCCCTTGATTTCAAAATTATAATAATTTGGAGGGAGGGGGTTTACATTCTCCATTTCAAAGAGAAGCTCCTGCCTTTCTCAGCAGACACCTGTCCTCCAAACTGGGACAGCTGGTTTTGTCACTCACCTTGAAGTCATCTCAGAAGAATCTCCTGTTTTTCAGCTGAAGGCACGTGGGATCCTGTTGAGTCATCCTTGCCTTAGCTGTGCACCTTTACACACAGGGACTGACCTGTTTGTTCAAAAAGCCAAGCATCAGCTCCAGCAGAGCAATCTGCTTCCTGTGCCAGGCCTCCAAACTAATCTGAATCCTGGTATTGCAACCTTTCCTCTCTCTTCTGCCCAAATCTGGAGTTTTCAAATGTTCCTAATTTTGTTGAAATGCATATTTGGCTAGGAGTCCCAAGTTAACATCTTTGATATATACTTTGTCAGGGTATAAACTTATTAATATGGCAGAATAACTGACTATGTTTCCTCTCCTCCTAGCACCAAGCAACCAGGCAAGGGAAAATGTCAAGTTTTTGGCTCTATTTGACACAGGAGTTCAGCACAGCTTTCTGATTTTTTTTCCTTCAGATACATTTAGCAGCATCTATTCAAGGAGCTGTGCAGAAATTCTGTGAGTACTTTGGCACATTCTCTTGTCATCCCAACACTGCTCTTTGAGGGAAAGGCACCACAGAAATATTTCAGGTACCGTGCTAAACGCTCTCATTCCAGTGAGGATTTCTGTTAAAAAGTGGGGTTTTTTTTCCCTGCAATCTTGGAATTTTAAGTGTTTTTCAGAGTTCCTGGTCATGGAGGGTCTGTTCTTGAAATAATGCCTGGCAGCAGAAGTGCACACAGAGCTCTCCCTGCAGCTGGTGCACAGGTGAGCAGTGACACCTGTGCTGAAGCCATCTGGGCTCAGTGGCAGGGCTGGGACCACACCTCGGGATGAATTGAATTTCCCCATTTCACAGAGCAGGGGTTATAAGAATGACAAGCACCAAAGAAAGCAGAGAAGTCTTTTACTCAGCTGCTTTTTCACTCATGTCAGGGGTTGTCATGCATGAGGGAATTAAGCCACACCAAGCTGAAGGGGACATGTCACCCACTGGGGCCACTACAGTGTCACATCTGGTGCCTGAATGTCCTCCCTCTCATTGGGACACACTGAAGAAAACCAACAAAAATGTAGGGAGATTGCTAATGGACCACTTGAAAAGAATTGCTAATAAAAAAATGAATATTTGGTGGCAGATCTGTAAAAAGAGGAATAGAAGTCTTAGCAGGTCAAAAACAAGTGATCCCAGCTCAGACAGTAATTTTTTTTTTCTTCATAAAATGATTTTTGTGAGAAAACAACTTGTTTTCATGCTGTTTTTAATTTCCTTCAAGGAGCTGTAGGTTTTTTCTAGAACTCAAATTATGGGCAAGTCTTTCCTGCAAATCTTTTTAATTTTCAGCACCGAAATCTTTCCTTGTTGAGCGAGGAGAGAGAACATGGGATGAAAAGAGACCCAACTTGCCTAAAAGCTTCTGGGTGTCAAACTGCATCCAGCAAATCCACAAAACCACCATTTATTATGGCCAATTAGAAAAAGACAATCCTTTTCTGCTCCCTTGCCCTCCCAATTTCCAAGAGCAAACCTGTACCACCGTGGGGTGAATCATTTGGGTGCCATGAATGTGACAAAGCTGCAGAGGGAGTGGCACTGCAGGGACACTGTGAGGAAAAGGGAGAGCAGTGAGGATGGAGGAAGGACCATCATCATCACCACCACCACTATCATCATCATCACCACGTTCATCATCATCATCATCATCTGCAATTATTGAGGAGAGGCAAACTGTTTTTTAGGAAGGTGGGAGCTGTACTCTGGAAGGAGAGAGAAGTGGAAACAGGAAAACCTCAGGAGAAGGATGGGGGTTGTATCACAATGAGAGTGGCTGTTTAGCTCTGCATTTTTTATTATTATATACATCTTTTTTTAAAGATTAAGTATTAGAATTAAAATGTTTCTTTGGGTTAGCTGAGCTCCACTATGAGACACACTCTAATTTTTTAATTTTTTTTTTTTCATTTTTTTCCCCCCCAAATAAAAATACATTCAGAATATTCAGGATATTTTAAAATCTCTTTCAGATGCAGTGGTTGCTTTCCAAGCCCCCAGGAAATCTTGGATGCATCCTTAATAGCCAAGTAAGGGAGCTGAACACATTTTCCAGGTGAGGAACCATCACCAGGTAAAGGTGAGCGGTTCAGGCAATCGCTGGGAGGACTCCTCGTGAAAATACTGATTCAGCACCGTAATGTTTAGGTAAATGCTACAACAGCTCTTTAAAAGAGAAAAGCGAGACACTTCTTATGTATGACTCACTAATCACTGTCTGTGCTGTGGAGCCTGGAGTACAAATTCCTTTTGTCATGAAAATGCTTGCTCCTTTGATCCCCACAGCATCATTAAACAGTTCTAAAGAGTAAGTAAATCTTTTGGCACATTCTTTGCAAAATAAGCGTTTCAGGATTCAGACGCATGTGGGTGTGTTTGTGATGCTGAGGAGATTGATACCGATACAATTTTTAGCAGCGGGTGCAGACTGTGCGCGATGCTTTGCCGAGGAAAAGAGGGAGACAGGTTTTTCCAGCTCTTTTTCCAAAGCAAATATGTCGAAAATTGAAATGCACAGGGCAGCCATGCGGGATTGCTGCACAGGATTTGCTGGTGCAAATTAAACCTATTTAGCCTGGGTGTAGAACTTTCCCTGTTGACACATGGAATGTTCTTCACAAAGAGTTTTGAAGACTTTTATCTTCATCCTGGTAGTTCAGATAAAACACATAGATGGTCTTTCTGAAGGCTGAAGGCACATGGAGGTTATTTCCTTTATCAGAATTACACATTATGGTCAATTTATCACTTTCTCAGCTGCTTTAATACCAATGGTGTTTTTCTCTGGTCCTGAGCACATCAGCCCAGTGCATGGATCAGCTGCCCTGATGATTCTTTGGATCTCTGCAGCTAGAAAATTTGAGGGACAAGGGGGCAGATTAGTTATCATAAAAATTTCACCAATGGTTCTCTGGTATTTATCTATTAACTTCACAAGGCTTTAGCTAAAATGGGAAGAGCTTGCTGAAAGAATACTGGGGATCTAAACCATTCAAAGACACACAACTATTTAGAAGTGTAAGAACAGCATTCTCATGCCACATAGCACTCTGTGTGAAATAAGTTTGTACCCTTCCAACACACCATCTGGCAGCAAACAGCACTTTGGTTTGCATCCCAGCCTGTGATCTTGCAAGAAAAATGAAATCATATGTAATAAAACATACTTTGAAAAGTCAACATTTTCATAATGGTCAGTGAAACTAATGGACTTAAGTGTGTTTTCAGTTTTCTGGCAGCAAATATTTTGGTAAACAAATGTCTGCCCTCAGTTGGGATATGTATATGAGTAAAGGGATTTATGTCACAGTCAGACACGTGTTCTTGGTGTGCATCTGCACCATGGAGTGCTCAGAACATTCAAATCTGCACTCCTGCCTGAGCCATTGCAGTGGGAGGAATCAGATTATGGGCTTTCAACTGGTACCCAAAATATGGGTGGAAGGAGTTGGATGTTTGAGAGAAAACGGAGCAAGTCTGTTGATTCAGGAAATGAGAAACTGGTTGGAGTGAGATGCAATCTGTGGAAGCTCACATGAGTCCCCCTAGAACTGCATCCTCTCTCTTATTTTGATACCTTGAAATTTTAGGGAAGATGATTCATGTCTGTGTTGGGTAGGGCATCTCTCCAATGTAAAGCATCTTCTTTCCCAGCACTGTGATATTTCAAGGGAAGGCAAGTCTGGCGAAAGGAAGTAATAGCCACTTGTTTAAAATTCTCAGCAAATCAGGCAAAAAGCTTTCATGTAGTTGGATAATGGACAAGTGTGTATCTTGGAAAATAAACAAGATAAAATACAGGCTGATAGATCTGTTCTTATTAGGTTTTATATGAGGAAATTAGTCTGGCCACTTGATAGATGATGAAATGATTAAGAAGAACCTTCTATCTAGCTGCACACACAGGGTTGTATAGATTTGATTATGTGAAAAATAACAATGGAGGCTCAGCTTTTCAGGGATGAGGATGGGTTAAAATAATTTACAGAGAAATTGCTGTAATTAAAACCACTCTAGCTGGTATTCAATCGGTTTGTCTCCTTCCATTATGGGTGCATCCTCAAGTTTGCATTAATATTCTCTGTGCCTCATGTTGTTCTAGGAACTCTTTCATTTGCCACTCCATGCAAATTTAAATTCCAGCCTCCCAGTCAGTGTTTTGAATCACTGGGATATTGAGTAAGTATATAATTCTTAGCTTAGACGCCGAACATCTGTTGCCATTTGTGTCCAATATGTAATTACAGCAGGGGGAGCTGGACAATCGGAGATTAAAAAGATGCTGCTTAATCTTCCACCACATGTTTCTACTTAAAAAGAATAACACACTGGAGAAATCTCATGGCAGCTCGTGGTGTATCTTCTTCTCCCCTTGTCCTTACTCAACAGATCAGCCTTCCTTTGGTCTCTGTCTGAGATTTCCACAATCCTTCTGTTAGGACCTGGAGTGTCTTCACTCAGACCTGGTTCTAGGGCTTGTTCTGGAAGGACTCCATTCCTGGTTTTCCACAATTAAAATATCATACCTTGTGGCATTCCTTTGGCCTCTAATGACATCTTTGTATTGATTTCTACCAGCCATTTGGAGAGAATGGGCACTAGGAGAGCCTGTTGGGATGGATAACACAATCCTCCCTCAAGATTTCTGCCTGTGCCATGGACTGTGCTGCACATCAGACCAGGAGCAGAGCGTGATGTGTGTTCCTTGTTTCTCAAGATCAAGCTGTGGATTTTCCAGTGGGACTACTCAAATGCCTTCCCAGAAGAGCTAAAAGCAGCAGCTGTGGTGCAGTGAAGGCAGAGCATCAGGAAAAGGACAGCAACCAGAGGTTGTAGGGTCATAAACATGGCACAGTATGCTTTGTCTTACTACACAAATGTTTTACCTAAGAGCTGATTCCAGGCAGTGACCTTTGAGAAGGGGCAGGAAGGAAAAATGCTGCTCAAGAGCAGGCTGGATGGGGCTCTGAGCCAACTGCTTTAGTGGAAGGTTCCCTGGTCATGTCAGCAGAGTTTGAACCAGATGATCTTTAGGATTTCTTCCAGTGCAAACCATTCCATGAGTCTATCTGGAGCAAGAAATGACATTGCAGAAACAGTGAGAGAGGGGAGGGTCACATCAGTGATGTTCTGCAGAGGAAGGAAGGAGGGAGGCTGTGGGTTTGTATCACTTCAGGAGATGTGGAGACACATTAAAGGAATTAAAGGAGCCCCTCTCAGCCCCCTGCCAGCGTCTGTGCCTCCCACAGGAGCCTCGTGAGCTGCTCTGGGGGTGTGAGTGATGCTGAGTAAGGAAGTTGCGCCTCTTCATTGACTGGAAGAACTTTCTGTCCTCTGCAAGTCTTTGAAAAATGTGACTACAAAGTTGTAAGACATTGATAAAACAGTTGCTGTGTTTCAGTGAAAAGTGTTTCACTCATTTTGTACTTGAGAGGGGAAAATGATTTTACTGCTGGTTGGAATAGCAATATCCAGTGAGATGTGCCCAGTATAGAGAGATATCCATTCTAAACTAATACAGTTTTCTTATTTGTGCTGTTGGCTTGTGTGCTTTGCCAAGTATGTCCTTCTAGTCTTTATTAAAACTCCAGAAGTTTGGGGGGTTTAAGGGTTTTCTTGCTCCTTGTTTTTATTTTGTTTCTTGTTGTTTTGGTTTATTTATTTATTTATTTTTAAACAGCTAATCTAGTGAAAAATTCATTTTCTCAGATTTTCTTTAGGACAAAACCAAAATATATCCCCCCCCCCAAAAAAAAAAAAAAAAGAAAATTAATTTGCCTGTCACCTCAAGAGAATTGTGATTTTGTTAGGAATGGGCTTTGGCACTTGGAAGGATTTATTGAGAGATATTTATGAGACATTGAATTTCAAAACATGAGATGTATTAGGTTCAGCCCTTGATATAATGACATGGTAAGGTGGTCTGCCAGACTTATGCCCTTAGAGAGGGTTTTGCTCTTTTAGCTGTGTAAGGACAATTAAAGAAGCACTATTTACTTCTTCACTCTGAAATATAAACACAGATATACCATTAATATCCTCAGAATTTCTTTAGATGTGAAATTAATAACAGTGATGGGGGCAGGGTGCACAATGCTGGGTGTTGGAAGGCAGCCACAGGTAATGCTTCCCCTTCCCAGTTTTACTGCATTTTACCCCCTCTCCCAGTGCATCTTTAATCCTGAAAAAGCAAATTAAGATAGAAAATACCTGGGTATGGACTCAAGGCGTGCTGGAAGCAATTGGAAGGAGTCCCTTTGGCTCTGGTGTGACCTGCAGCAGCCCCAGCCCTGCTGTGTGTGCTCCCTCCCTGTGCCTGAGGTTTCTGTCCCATCCTTCCTTCTCCAGCCATGGGCATCCTGTTTGCCTCAGCACCAAGGGCCTGCACAAACACCTCCTTGAGCTGCTGGCCCTGGAACAACACACTTAGAAAATCATGGAATCACAGAATCATTGAGGCTGGAAAATCCCTCCCAGCCCAGGCAGTCCCAGCTGTGCCCATGGCCACCTTGTCACCCTGAGTGCCACCTCCAGGTGCCACCTGCAGGGATGGGCACTGCAAACCTCCCTGGGCACTTCCAATCCCTGAGCTCCCTTTCCATGGGGAAATTGCTGCTGCTGTCCCCCCTGAGCCTGCCCTGGCCCAGCCTGAGGCCATTCCCTCTCCTCCTGTCCCTGTTCCTGGAGCAGAGCCCGACCCCCCCTCCCTGCCCCTCCTGGCAGGGACTTGTGCAGAGCCACAAGGTCCCCCCTGAGCCTCCTTTTCTCCAGGCTGAGCCCCTTCCCAGCTCCCTCAGCCCCTCCTGGGGCTCCAGCCCCTTCCCCAGCTCCGTTCCCTGCCCTGGACACGCTCCAGCCCCTCCAGGGCTCTCCTGCAGGAGCCAGGACTGGACACAGCCCTGGAGGGGCCTCTCAGAGCCAGCACAGAGGGACAATCCCTGCCCTGCTCCTGCTGGACACACAATTCCTCACCCAGCCCAGCTGCCAGTGGCCTCTTGCCCACCTGGGCACCCCTGGGCTCGTGTCCAGCCCTGGCCCCAGCACCCCCAGGGCTTTTCCACTCAGCCCCTTTCCAGCCCCCAGCTTGTATAATGAAATTGGAGCAACTTCAAGGGGCTGAAACGGAAAAATAACAGCATACGAAGAATCCAGGTATGTGTCAGACCACTGTAGTGAGGGACATACCAGGGGTGCTTTTTTTCATAAGATAAATTCTCTGTTTTCCCCATCCAGGATAAACCAGACCCTTTGACATAATGAACTCAAGGCACTGGCCCTGGCCAGGTGAGTTTAAGCCTGTGGAGCATTTCTTGCCTGAATCAGTTCTCTGCTTCCAGTAACACAGTGTGTGGAGCAGCAAAATGCAGACATTGAACTTGAAGATGACAGATTATTTACAGAAATGTGTGGGTGTGTGGCTGGGTGTGTTTGTCTGCAGTTTTTGTGCTGCCAAAATGCCAGTGGCCATTTCACTACATTGATAAACTTTGCAGAGCGTTCAACCCATCCACAGGAAAATATGGGGAGGTTTAAGGGTCAGCAAATTCATGACCTGCATGGCTCTGGATGTAGCTGGCATGGCTCATTCTCAGCTATTGTTAAATTTGCTTTCACAGTCAATGCTGAAAAAAATATTCTTTTATTGCACCATACTGTTTTCTTGGTTTTGTGGTTATTCAATTTTTGACTTCTTCATTTTTTCTAGAGCTTTTTTTTCCCAAGAATCTCCAACCCACCTGAATTTCACAGAACTCTGCCTCAAAAATATTTCAGGAGTTTTTGCTGCAAGCTTACATTTTTTAAAGGGTTGTGTAATACATTTTCCCATCTTCTATGGCATATTCAGAAAAAACATGTCAGGAGAAACATACTTAACACAGTAGAATTTAATTATGCATTAAAGTGCATCAAAAACCATGTCATTCTGTGGACCAGAATAATGGCATAGGCATCTTCATAAAGATTTGCTCATATGTGTTTCTTAGAGTAGCCTGTGCTACTCCATTGTTTTTATTTGTATGAGTTCTTTATTTGTATGAGTTCTTCAGTCAGGAAATCTTTATTTGTATGAGTTCTTCAGTCACATTTATTCTGTCTGCATATAAACAAATGAGAGCATCCCAGCAATGTAATTTCATGCATTTATCTCAAAGTTTATGATGAAAATTTGGTGAATGAAATATACTTAAGTGCTTCCAGAACAACAGACATTATTGGAGTTTGATTGCATTATCTTCTTCCCCTTACTTTAAAGACCTACTTGTTTTAGTGACCTGTGATTCTTTTCTTCGTTGATAATGATTTATATTACACAATCATTTACTGCCAGGAATGGATATGTAGGTGCTCACAATCCTTTTGATCATTCTAAGCTGAAGAAATCCTCCCAGTGGAAGATCACAAGGAAAAATCAAGTTCTAGTTTTCCATTGGCACGTCTGCCCTCACTAGGTGGTGGCCTGGGTTCAATTTATCTAATATTGTGCAGAAAATTTGTGGCCAAGGGTAGGCTGGGACCCTGAGTTTTGGTTTTCTACATTGCCCACAGCAAGATTGTCCTATGGAGGGGTCCAAGGGTCGTGCAGTTGTGTTATTTCAGAAGCTGTTTCAACATGAGAATGTCCTTTATTTTTATGATTAAATGGGCCCAGTTTTTTAAGTGCAGAATGCTTTGTCTGCCCTTCCTTCCTCCTAAACACGCTTTCAGAAAATGACTGCAAATTCTCGTGGAGTGATTATAGAGTGACAACTGCAGGAAACCTTCAGCTCTGCACAAAAATGATTGAAACCTTCAGCTCTGCACAAAAATGATTGATGGTCAGTGGTGGACATCTGCATATTGTGCCCCTCTTGAAATGCTTTACTCAATCTCAGGGGTGTTCATTTAATCTAAACTGCATTTTGCAAACTTGAGCACGCTGCTCAAGTTGAAGGGAAGTAGGTTTTTTTTTGTTGTTGTTGACAGTGTTCATTTGTGGGAATAGTGTATAACGTGGAATGGGTATTACTAAACCTGTCTCAAAGTAGGAAGATCTGGACATTTGCTGAGGATGAGATGTGCTTCCAAAACTCCTGTTCCTTAAAAGGCAGGTAAAAATAGCCAAGCTTTTCCCTCACAGACACCACTTAATTCGTTCACTCTCAGCGACAGTCATTTAGCATTTCAGGGGCTGCAGAATCTGCAACTTGTATCTCTTTGGAGAAGAAAATTTTATCTTCTGTCTCATTAGCTCCCTTCCAAGTTCATAATTTTTTTTTTCCTGTGCCAGGCAATATTTGCAAAGCTTCCAATCTCAGAAATTCCTTATCACTTCCACAGCACTGTCGCTACTCAGTGTTTTTTTCCATTGACTCCGCCAGGCTCTGCATCAGGCCAATAATGGCTATTTGTCAGTGTATCCAGGAGTTCTATTGACCTGTAGCATGCCAAATTTCATCAGTGTGTTTGCAATTCCCAAGCTTTTTGGCACGGCAAGCGTGTTACACGGCTGGTGACGCTCAGAAATTGCAGTTTTGTGGCGCTAGGAGTATAATCCTGATAATACAACATTTCCTATCTGCTAATGGCAAACATGAAGTTCCTTTAACGAATCCATAGGCTGCTGTTTTGATGGGGGGCATTTGTCTCTCCACCCCCCCGCCGTAACAAAATGGATTTTCTGACATTTCTGTGACCTCTTAGAGAAAGAATTAGGTGCACAGTTACCAAGCAACAGAAAGTCAGGCAACACACTTTCGAAGCCCTCTAATTGCCCATAATGGTAAGAGCAGCATCCACGTTCACAAAAGCTTCATATTCTTGGTACTTACTCTGCTGCAGGAACTCATTTACCTTTTATTGCCAGTGTGGTGTTAAGCTGTAGCCACCAAAGGAGGAGGTGGAAGTCTGAAGGCTCTGGAGCTGCTCTGCATATAGAGGGCCACAAGGATTGTCATTTTCACAATTCATGCCTCACATTTCACTTATCCAGAATATTTTAAGTGCTTAACTCACAAGAGAGAAGGCACGTTCATCTCTACAATGATAAAACCAAAGTGAATGCAAAAAAACCCCCCAAAAACTTACAAAATCTTTCAAAGATTTAAATGAGAGACCAAAGAAAGGCTTTAAAGCACAATGTATTCTGACAACTTATCCTCTAAGGATTTAAAATGACATGTTTCATGAGCCACACAATGAAATCTCTATGGGGGGTGGGGGAGAAATGCATGAATACATGTTTGAGACTTTGAAGGATTTCGATTTTTTTTCTCCTCCAGCTTGTGCCCTGACTGCATGTGAGGAGTCAAACTGTCCCCTCCTGGCATGGCATATCTGGGACACTGAGTGCCACTCCTCCCTGAAGCTTTTCCAAGCTTTTCCGTTTTATCCAACGACTGTAGCAGTCCCCATCCACTTTTCACAACCCACTTTCCCCAAGGAGGATTCAGGAAACGTTTTTCTTCAGGCACTGAAGAAAAGGCTCCTCATGGAGACATGAAGGGACAACCTAGGGTTACAATACAGGATGTGATCAAAGTATCTATTCTATCACCATCTATTGATATCAGGTGGGGCAGTGATCCTGATCTCTATGGGGGATATGCTCTGCTAATGGACCATCCATTGAAACCAGGCAGGGCATTGTTCTTTATCTTTTCACAGCCCATCCTTCCTCCAGCCAGTCATTTTCTGCTCATGGCCATTGAGTCCCACTGTGGCACTGATAAAATTACTGCATCCCATTGGAAGTTGCTCCAGCCAGGGGGAAGAGCCCAACATTTCTTACCAAGATAAAAACAGAGGTTTTGGGACACTAAGGGAGTCCCTTTCTCCACTGGACTCCAGAGGAAAACCGGATTTCTCCACATCCCCACTGGAGCTCCGGAGGGAAACTGCACCTTGTACAGGAGCACTGCTCCAACTGAGCCACATCTGTCACTGCAGGAGGATGCAGCCACCATGGAATGGGACTGCTGCCAACACCCTGCCTGACGGGTGTCAGGTTGTACTCTGACTGTGTCAGGGTTTGGGGTTTGTTCTTTGTAGTACTGTATTTCTATTTTAATTTCCCTAGCAAAGAACTGTTATTCCTAATTCCCATATCTTTGTCTGAGAGCCCCTTGATTTCAAAATGATAATAATTTGGAGGGAGGGGGTTTATATTCTCCATTTCAAAGAGAAGTTCCTGCCTTTCTTAACAGACACCTGTCCTCCAAACTAGGACACCTAGTCTTTGCCACTGGATATTTTGGCTTGCCAAAATGTGGAGGATGGTGCTGGGACAAGTGACGGTCACTCTGTCCTGCTGCTGTTCCTTGGGAAACCCTTTCATTCCTGGGTAGGAGAGGTGATGTGTCAGTGCTCTGGGTGTCAGTGATCTCTGCTCTCTCTCTCCAGCCAGGGGCAGTTTCTGTGCTCAAAAAGGGCTTCTTGCTACTTCTGTATGTGCTTTCATTTATTTCCAAGCATACTCACATTGTTCATTAGAAACAAATAAAGTTCCAGATCTTCCTTCTCACATCATTTGCACTGCAGTTATCTCTGGCAATGTTAGTAGACATTATATTGGCATAAATGAAGACAGGGCTAGAAACTTAAGCTTTTTGTCCCAAGACATAAAGAAAACTGCACTCTAAACTTAGCACTTAGAAAAATAATTTTTTTTTTTTTCCTTTTTCTTCTGTCCTCCAGCAGAAATGGGATTTAATGGAGAGGTACCATAGAGTGGTGGCGAGCTGGCCAAGGGCTCAGCCATGCAATCTGTCACACGCTGTGGCTCCAGCCCAGCAAAGCCTGTAGGCATCTGACAGCTTTCAGAGGGTCTCACAAAACTATACAATTCTTCAAAATCAGCTGTGAATTGCCAGGAAACACCACGCAGGGTAGGTGGGGACTCAGAATTTTGAACTTAGAGGGAATAAAAAGAAGCAGAGGTTAAAGTATCTACCTCTACATAGACATTTGAGCTGTGCTTTTCTATTTAGGGCCCTTTTACTTCAATGACTGTGCAATTACCACCACTTCCAGTGGAGTTACTTTGAAAATATTATGTAGTTTCTTGTAGCTGTCTAATTAACTTGTCTCCTGTCTGTAAGGGGAATGTACCACAGTTTTCAAAGTGGAGAGAACTTCTTTGGAACCATGTTCTGACAATTCAAGAATATTTCTGCTATTTTCATTTCTAAGGGTGGGTATTGTTTGGAGACACACAGTCTGGAGGCCTGAGAGGAAAGTGAGAGTTATTGTGTTTGCCTAGTGCCTAAAATGAAGCTATTTTTCCTGGTTTTGGCTAGCCTGTTTTTAATAGGAATTGATCATACTGTGAATTAGAATTTCCATTAGGAACTGCATATTAGAAAAGCAAAAGTAGTTCTGGCTGAATTTGGAGTTTTATTGCTATAGGGTCCCTTAGAGCATGTTTATGCTGAGTCTTGATGTTAATACGGAAATATAAATTATTTCCTCTTACAATTATACCAGCTCCTTAAATCTTGTCCACCTTCCTACTATTATAAATTTAAATATTAACAATGTAATCAGCCCTACTGTTGGCAGATGCATCAAGACATAAATATCAAGACTCCTCAGTATGAGCCAGGCTGACAACTGGGAATAAGATTGGAAAAGCAAAGTTGTTGTGGAAGACTGCAGAAAACTTTCCATCCATTTTTTAAAAAAATTTTCCCTCATAATTACAAGAGTTGTGGAAGCAAAGCTGGTGTCCAGAACATCTCAGCTGAATTTTGTGTAACATCCTGCTATCAACAATGGTTGTCTCAGTGTTTTGATAGCAGAAAGCCACACAGATGTGGCTCTCTAGGAATGAGAAGCCTTCACAGGAAGCTTGCTTTAGAAAAAGGTTCATGTGCACAAGGATCTCTTGCAATACCCTAATGAAGGCTGAAGAAAATTCCTGATGAAAAAATTACTCTTGACTCCAATGAAGGCAGTGAAAGAGTGAAAGAAAAGTGTAATAGATACCTTCATGATAGCAGCACCATCTGGAGAAAGATGCCATGGTTCTCTCAAATTGAGCACGTTTTTGTTGGTGTAAAGATACAGACCAGAAAAATAAGGGCTGTCCATTGGAAATGAAGGGAAGATTAAGAATGGGATTTTTATTGCTCATTCTTCTCTCCAGCCCAAAGGACACACACATCCATACATGTGACCATCCATATGTGTTCTCTCCAAACTCTTTGTGAAAGCTTTGTAAGCCTAAACCATTCCTTTCTCTCTTTCTTTAACCATGCTGCAAGGAATAAGTCAAATATACCTCTGATATTTTTTCCTCTTAGTGGTTGGCATTAGACTGCATAGCAGAATATTTACCATATGCCATGAATTTTCTTTGCTATTATTGCAGCTTTGATAAAGTCCCTGAAAGATTATTGCTGGAACTTTAATCCCCCCCAAGTCACATCCCTGGACATTTCCATGTAGGTTACTTCAGAACACTGAAATTCTGTGTTGTGGCCATATCCTAATTGCAGGAATTCATCTCTACACCACAACAAATTATACAGGCACCCATCAGTCACCTGCCTTAGGAAAATGCCAGAAGAAGTGATCTCTAGGGAGAAATTCCCTTTTCTGGTGCATGGCGGGAAATGAGAAGTGAATCATTTGGAAACAAGTTGGGTTATCTGCAGATAAACCATTCCTTTCTGTGGGCAACAGTGGTTCACTCTGAGCTCACAGTGTTTTCAAAGAGGAGCAAGTCAGACCCTCATCTCCTTTGCAGCACAAACCCACACAAAAATCTGGGAAGTTTTCTAGCTCTGTCTCCCTCCTCAAGGACCTTTTGCCCTGAATTAGAGACACTTTTTTTCCCCCACCCCTCTCTTCAGGGTGGAATCTAGAGCTGTCAGTAGAGAAAAATATGAAAATATCTGTCATTCTCAAATTCCAATCTCCTTTTTGCTGATAGCACTTCTGGATTCTGGACTAGCAGCCCTTAGCATCTCACCCTCTGCAGACTTTTTCTCTAGCTCTCAAAAATAGAAAATTGCTCTGGGATTTTTCCTGGAAGGCACCATGAGTTTGCAAAAATGATTGCTGCAGAGAACCTCAACTGAATAGCAACCCTTATGAGTGTGCTCAAGAAAAACCACTCCTATACTGCTGTGGAGTGTAGCTATAACTGTATTTTATTTATTTCATGAATACCATGCAATATTACAGGCACAGATTAGTCAGTCAAGTCAGATGTAGGTGGCTGGGGCTTTTGGCACTTGTTATGCAAATAGCAAACAGCAGTAGTAACTCACTCCTAAAGGTAATGACAACATATATCTGCTGCCTTATTTTGTGTGCTCAGTGTGCTCCTCAGAGCTGTCTGCACCTTGGGGCGAGTGTCAGGGGAAGACTTACTGGTTGCAGCCATGCACATGTAATATTAAAAAGCCAGGGAGCTGTGGATGGCATCTCCCTGCTCACTGTCAGACCCTCCTGAATGCAGTGAGAACCATTTCACAGCAAGGAATGGCCTTGTTATCCAGCTTGGAGCGTGGCAGCAATACAGATGTGACTGATTGCTGCTTGTCTTCATCTGCCTGGCTCCAAAACTGTGACACCTTCACCCTCTGATGGCTGGGTCCTGCCACAGAGCATCTTGGATCTGCTCCTAATTCTTGAGGGTGCAGCCCATGAGTACAGCAATTTCACGATTATAAGCTGCACGTTACAATACAGAGTGTGATAAAAGGTATCTATTCTATCACCATCTGTTGAGGGTGGGGGCAGTGATCCTGATCTCCATGGGAGATATTCTGCTAATGGGCCATCCATTGAAACCAGGCAGGGCATTGTTCTTTATCTTTTCACAACCCATCCTTCCTCCAGCCAGTCATTTTCTGCTCATGGCCATTGAGTCCCACTGTGGGACTGATAAAATTACTGCATCCCATTGGGAGTTGCTCCAGCCAGGGGGAAGAGCCCAACATTTCTTACCAAGATAAAAACAGAGGTTTTGGGACACTAAGGGAGCCCCTTTCTCCACTGGACTCCAGAGGAAAACCGGATTTCTCCACATCCCCACTGGAGCTCCGGAGGGAAACTGCACCTTGTACAGGAGCACTGCTCCAACTGAGCCACATCTGTCACTGCAGGAGGATGCAGCCACCATGGAATGGGACTGCTGCCAACACCCTGCCTGACGGGTGTCAGGTTGTACTCTAACTGTGTCAGGGTTTGGGGTTTGTTCTTTGTAGTGCTGTATTTCTATTTTAATTTCCCTAGTAAAGAACTGTTATTCCTAATTCCCATATCTTTGCCTGAGAGCCCCTTGATTTCAAAATTATAATGATTTGGAGGGAGGGGGTTTACATTCTCCATTTCAAAGAGAAACTCCTGCCTTTCTCAGCACACACCTGTCCTCCAAACTAAAACAGCAACTTTTCGTTCTTTGTCCATATATAAGCCGCACCTGATTATAAGCCGCACTTTGGGTTTGGACCAAAATTTTAGTCAAAATGGTGCAGCTTATAATTGTGAAAGTACTCTGTGTCTGGCTTTCACAGACCCACTCCTGGAGGTGTGGTCCTCGGAATGGGGTTTGAAGGGGTTCAGAGAGGCAGCAGGGACTGGCTGAGGTCAGGAGCTGTCCCTGGAGCTGCTCCTTTGGGCTCTGCACAGCTGGGCTCTCAGCACAGCACTGGGCTCTTTGTGGAGCTGTCTGGAACATCCATCAGGAAAAGGGAGCTTTAAGAGGGAGCACATTGGGTTTGATCACCCCAGGTGTCCCCATTCCTGGTGGGGATGCAGGGCCTGCAGTGATGGAGCACTGGCCTTTACAAGGGAACTGACACTATTTCCTGGAAACAATTTTGTTTTAAAAAATGAAAACTCTCTCTTTAGCCAGGATGAGTGAAGATGAAGGGAAAGGTTTCTGTATTGGAGAGCAACATTCTACAAAGTCTCCATTCCCAAATTATTTTCAGCTTTGGCAACCAAGTGGCTGGGTCATCAGAGTCAGAGCAGAAATAAAAATGGGAGAAAATCTCAAACTGAGGAGCCTTTCTATTCCCTTCTGAACTTCCTCTACTCAGGCAGATGTGGTTCTGTTTAGCTTTTTCTTTTTAGATTTTTTTTTTTTTCCTGAAAAACTTTACATGAAAAGAATTAAGCAGCCAGCCTTTTGACTTTGACTTGGTTGGTCCTCAGTGCTTTTTGTCTTCTCCCCTCAGATCCTTACCAGTCATCCCTGTGTGCTCCCTGCATGGGCTCAGCATCCCTGTCTGGGGACTGGATTGGCAGGGCATTTGCTGCAGGCCAGGCTTCCAACATTCAGGAACATTCCTCACTCACAGATTCCAGCTGGGGAGCAGAGTGCCTGACCCTGGGAGTAGGGCAGCTTCACCCCTTCTCACTCTATTATTTTTCCTGAGGAGAGCTGCTCCAAACCTTCATGGGTGACAGCTTTGCTGTCCCTCAGGGTGACCTTCAGTGCAGGTTTGGCTCAGGGTGGTAATTTTTGTGCACAAACTCTTGGAGAGTGCAAGCTGTCACAGGGTGACCAGGTTGCAAACTCCTGGGTGCTCCAAATTAGTTTTTAACACTTCAGACTCTTCAGGTGCTTCACTCAGCTGTTATCTCCATCTCTGAGGTTTTTTTTTCTGGAATGCTTTGCCAACAAAAAGTAAGATCCTCTAAATAACCTTTACCTAATCTCCTGGAAGGCCTTCTAAGTAAGAGAAAATTAAAGTATCATTTCTGAAGTAAAGATGTTCACTTTCTGGATGTGCTTTTACAGACTGGATACAACTTATTGTCCTATTTATCCACAAATAAGAATGAGTTCAAATCTGATCCTCTTCAGAAGCAACACAGGTTTGATTTTCAGGCTCACAGTGACTGTCAATGCTCAGACTTGGTGGAAGCTGGGATCATTTTGTAGGAAAGGGATTCTGCAGCAGCTTTCTCCTGAAGGCAGGGTATGATCTGTTATAGTCTGTTCATGGTCTGTAGCAGAAATGAGTGGTTTCATCCAGCTTCTGGGGAGACATTATCCAAGAGAGATGCAATGTTTACCTCTTGTTTTCCCCACAGCAGAGAAGGTTGGTGTTGGAACCCAGAAACCTGGGATTTTTGAGCTTTCTGTGCTTTCTTGCACTGACCCCCTGGAGAACACTGCTTTTGACCCGAGCCTTGGAGTAAACTTCCAAATGTGAGTGATGGAATTAAAATCATGGGTGTGTACTTAAAATATAATTGTGTAATTTCACATGGTGAAGGATTTGGAAATTTGAGGTTTTTAGAATATAGTAATAGGTATGGGACAAGATGGATGTTCTTGGGTGCTGTCTCTTCCTGTTTTCTTGCTCCTTCTTCATGGTTTCAGGCAGTAGTTTTTGGTTGGACAGTCAGTGCTGCACTGAGGGTCACAGGAGTTTGGTTATTGGACTGAAAGGATAAATAATGCAGGTGTTAATTCTCTATTGGACTGTTTAGCTTTAAAAGACCTTGTAACTGGATTCTGCTCCATTTTGCTCACTTTTAGCTGGTAGCTAGAAGTGTTGCAGAACTCTCTGTACTTTAGATAAGATTTAATAAACAATCAAGTCTGAACATGAGAAATTAATCTCCTTTGTGTTTTTAATCCTGACTCTGAGTGAAGGCAGAAGAAAATGAAGACAAACCACAAATTAAGTGGTGCAGTTCCCCCATGTGCAGGTTGGTGCACTGCCCACTTTGCAGTGGTGGCAGAGTCCAGGATTCTGTGGGAGCAGGGACAGGCACAGACCTTGTCAGCAACTCCAACCCTGCCCACAGCCCAGTGGGCACAGGACATTTTACATCAGAGAACAAGGCTGGAAAGCTCTGACTAAAGGCAGCTCTTGAACTGCTTTCCCAGGAGTGTGTGCTTAGTCCTGCCCTGTTCAGAGAGCTCACAGAGCAGAGTATGTGATTGCATAATGGAAGCCATGCATGAATAGAGAGCTAGATTTATAGCTTCACATGGTTCCCTTTTGTTTGATTTTTTTTAGTGTTTGGTTGAGCAATACAATGTTTTGAATGTAGTTCTTTAAAAAAGAATCCTGGAAGATTTAAATCAAATCACTTGAGACCTTAGTGAGTCCTTTGTACCAGTTGTCATTAGATTCCCAGTTCAGGTCTCAACCACACGAATGTCAGGGAGCAGTGGCTGCTTTTTCTTCTATCTTGTATCCATGGAAAAAAGCCTGGAAGACAGATATTGCTGTGGGGTCATGCAGTGTTTGCTAGCTAGAAATGTTTGAAGGATATTTCTTGGATTTTATTTGTGACTTTGGGGAGTGTGGTCACTTAGAGATGTCACTGACAGGGACATAAACTTCATACACTCATGCAGAAAGACAGGATGAGTCATTGGTGGAGACCTGAATCTGCCACCTTACAGCTGAAGTCATAGTTTCACAACTGCAGGGAGTGAAATATTCAATTGGCAAATGATCCCACATCTGAAATGGGCAAAATATTCTCTTGGCCTGCTTCTCTTGTGAAGGTTTGAGACAGTTTTTGTCCCTTGACTAGAATCAATCACAGGGAAGTAACAAGGAATTCCCCTGTTTGGAATTTCAAGTCAGCAGCACCCTTTTCTTCAAACAGGAGCTGATGTATCTGCATGTCCTGGGCACTGGCATGGCCAGTGGAAAGGGCCCCACGAGAAAGATGGAGAGAGGCTCCTTACAAGGGCCTGGAGTTACAGAAAAAGGGGAAAGAATAGAATCATGGAATCACAAAATGGTTTGTGTTGGGAGGGATCTCAGAGATCATTCAGTTCCAGCCCCCTGCCATGGGCAGGGACATCTCCCACTATCCCAGGTTGTTCAGATCCCTGTCCAGCCTGGCCTTGGGCATTTTCAGGGATGAGGCATCCACAGCTTATTTCGGCCTCACCACCCTCATGGGGAAGATTTTTTCCCTGACAGCTGATGTGAATCTACTCTCTGTCAGTGTGAAGCCATTCCCTGTGTGCTGTCCCTGCAGCCCTTGGGAATTGTCTCTCTCCAGGTTTCCTGCAGCTCCTTCAGGCCCTGCAAGGCCACCCTGAGCTCAGCCCAAAGCTTCTCCTGTGCAGGCTGAACAATCCCAGCTGTGCCAGCCTTTCCTCCCAGCAGAGCTGCTCCATCCCTCTGCTCATCCTGGGGCTCCTCTGGGCTCTCTGAGCAGCTCCAGCTCCTCCCTGGGCTGGATCCTGGAGCTCTGCAGCTCTGGTATCTATTTGCTGTGTCATACTATAAATACAATAAATATCTGATCATGCAGGAGTCATTTGTACCTGATCCTGACAAATGGATGCTCCTTTAGGTGTCTCAGCTTCCTGGATGAGCATACACTAATAACAAGTGAACCAAGAGTGAGTATGGGAATAGAAATTCAATGCAATGTGAAAGAATCCCAAACAATGGAATTCAAAGGTTGAAAATGAAACCAGTCTGTGAGGTTTGTGGGCAAATGGGGGGTGGGGGCTGCACAGGCTCCTGGCTCACTCACTGGCACTGACACTGATTTGGGATGAGTGGCATTTGGTCCAGTGCTTTAAAGGTCTGGTGACATCTCCTGCTGTCCCAGCTAATAAACAAGAGAGGTGTGGACTGGCTGTGTGCTGATTGCAGTTTATGAAATGAACAGCAGGTGGGAGAGAAGCAATAGGCATCCTCCTAGACCTCCAGCTAACAATGCCACATCTGACAGTGTGCAGCCTGCTGGACCCGAAATCAAACCTTTTACAGCACGCTCCTTGGAAACAGGGAGGGGTGGCAAGGAGCAGAGTGGTGGGGTAGAGGAAGGGGGAAGGTGGAATAATGGGATTTGAGTATGAGATTATTTTTGTTTTCATTCTTTTTGGTCCTTCTTTTGCCATTTCATACTCATATTTCTCTGCTGGCTGACAGTTCTGTCATCTGTCAGCCTTTCCCAAGCAGCCTGCCTCCAGATGATATCTGCCCACCTTGGTGGCAGGCACCTCCCTGACTATTCATCTGTCTCTTGCCTCCTGCCTTTATGTTTTGTCAATCTGTTTGTTTCAAATCCCTTTCTCTGTGCCCCATCTTGCTCCTGTCCTTATGCCTATCCATCTATCTCCATTAAAATCTGAATATTGAATATCAATAAAAATAACACAGCCTGTTTGGGGAGGAGGTCGTTTGTGTGATGCTTTATGACTGACTGTTGATTTGTGGTCAAACTCCACGGTCATAAAAGGGCTGTGCATCAGGCAAATGACATAAAATGCACACATCAGCAATTAAAATCAGCTGTATTATCTGGGCACCCAGCAGGGCTGCCTAGTTAAGGCCCTGCCAATGTTTTGATTATTACAACTCTGTACAAGAATTCACGCTGTTCCTCTCTCCTCACCCCCACCTCAGATACCTGACCCTTCCTCTCTTTCCGTGCTCCTCACTGCTGACCCTGTGCTTGGATTCTCCCCTGCATGATGGAGCTTCTGCAATCTTCCCTTCCCTCCCTCCAACTCATCGCAGCACAGCGCAAAATTCTCTCTCGCTCTCTCCTCCCCAAATATGGATTGCATTTCTGCAGGAGTGTTTGGCCATTCCTGCCAGCAGCGATGGTTTTTGTCCATTCCAACCCCCCACCTGCCTGTCTCTGTCCGTGCTTCCCTCTCTCAGCCTTTCTCATCACCTGAGCACTGCGGGCTCAGCACTGGGAATTGTGCAGAACTGCTGGGCTGCAGCAGGAATCCCTCAGCTCTGCCTGCTGCAGCTGCACTGAGACGGTGCCTTCCTTCATCGCCTTCATCATCTTCCTTCATCACCTTCATCACCTTCATCACCTTCATCACCTTCATCACCTTCATCACCCTCATCACCTTCATCATCTTCATCACCTTCATCACCTCCATCACCTCCATCATCTTCATCACCTTCATCACCTTCATCACCTTCATCACCTTCATCACCTCCATCACCTTCATCACCTTCATCATCACCTTCATCCCCTTCATCATCACCTGCACGCTGGCTGCATCCCTCTCACAGGGATGTGCTCTCACATTCCTCCTCTCTGTGTGCCTCAGCCTCTCTCCCTGCTGCATCCATCTCTCCTCCCACACCCTTTGTGTCCCTGGATATTGAGCTCCACCATGGGAATGTCCCCTGAATGTGCCACCCTCCGTGCCCCAATGTATTTTTGGAGCCCCTGGGCCATCTACCACTTACAGCATACTCTGAAAAGACCTCGAGGTGCACGGGCTCTGTGGTTATATTTGAGCACTCACCTGTCTTCATATCACTGTAATATTCCTTAATTGTAAACACTTAGGCTGCTTTTAATGAAATGGTTTCAGAGTGGAAGCTCCAAGGTGGTATTTAATTTAGTGCTGTGGGTTTTTTTGGTGTCTGGCCAGTAGACACTCTCTAAAGTAATTCTGTGCCTCTCATTTTTCACGATGAGGATGGACAAGCACTGTCACAGGTTTCCCAGGCAAGTTATGGATGTCCCATCCCTGGAAGTGCTCAAAGCCAGGCTGGATGGAGCTTTGAGTAACCTGGTCTAGTGGAAGATGTCCCATGGATTATCTTTAAGGTCCCTTCCAACTCAAACTATTTTATGATTCTAGGATTTTGTGATGCAGATTTCCTTCTGGTTGAGCAGTTGCAAGAGGGGCTGGAGAAAAGCACTTCCTGCACCCTCTTTGTGGACATCTCTGGTCCTGGAGTGAATCAGGGATGGTGTCACCTAACCACAGGCAGGAAACGCCATTTGAGACTCTCCAGGATACCCAAAACACGAGGCAGGAGCTGGAAGATGTGAGGCAGGCCCTAGGAGGGGCATCTGTGGGGACAGTGACTAAATGAACTCCCTCTTGATGCTGAATCTCACAGTGAGTGCCAAAGCCAGGCTGTCCTGAGGACACACCCAGATCCCATGCTGCCTCCTTCCCACCTGATCAGAAATTCTCCTGCAAGGTGCAGGAATGGGCAGGTTTAGATTTTTCAGTTGTTTGATTCCTCCATACTAAATATTTGCCTTCCATGTAGCCTTAAGGGATCAACTACTGGTCCAGCAGTTAAGAGAATGAGGAGAAGGAAACCTTTGAGATGTTTTGACAATCTTTGGATGGATTAGGAGGAACTCTGGAGAAAAACCACCTGCCTCCAAGGGAAAAAAAAACCCACTTCTGCAGTCTATGAGATTTGAGCCTACGTAAGACCTTGTTAATTCTCACAATCTCTGTTAAATGATGGTCACTCCCACTGGCAGACCAGGAGGAGGGAAAATTGCACCAGCTTGTGCTGCCCACACAGTGCATGAGGAAGAGATTTTACTGGGTGTTTTGCATGAAATGCAGATTTTTGCATGAAAGGGTACAAAATAATATTTTTAAGTGATGAGTTCCATACTTTCATCTCATGATCTTGCTTAGACATTTAGCTTACCTAACACATAATTTTAATTTTCTGGCAGAAATTTTAGAATTATCCAAGGTATTTAAAGAGGAAAACCAAGGGGAAAACCCCCAACTTTTGCTTCTCCTTTTCCTACTGTCTAGCATGCAAAGAAATCAAATCACCCTGGCAGCTGCACACCCCTAACTTTGTAATAGCTGGAAATGAGTTCTACTTACCTAGAACAGTGCTTCCATTTCCAAACACTTGTGGCTATCCTGGCCTTGCTGGAAACAGTGACAAAATTCTAACTAGCTACAGTGCTGTTGGATCCAATATTCATGGCAAATACTTATGCTCCAGATGGTTAGAAAGATTTCCATTTTCCATCAGCGTTATTTCCATGTTTTGTAGATTCACAAACATATTTTGCTTTAATCTGTGGCATTTGTTTTATTGTGACAGTGAACAGTAAATTATACCTTAAAACTGATGCTTTCAAAGCTCTGAGACCAGCCTTAGAAATGTTTCCTGAAGTTTCTCTGCATGTTTGACTAATGTTTAGCTTTAAAACTGCTTATTTGTGTTTAGAATTGTGTGAGGTCAAGCCAAGAAGGTGAGGCTGCTTGCTGAGTCACCACTAAACACTAAATTCACAGAATCAGAGAATCACAGAATGCTTTGGTTTGGAAGGGCCCTTAAAGATCATCTCATTCCAATGGAAGGCAGGGAACCTTCCATTAGACCATGTTGCTTAATATCCCATCCAAACTGTTTCTGATTGACAGGGATTTGTACCCCATCAAAACATATTTCAGTCATTTATTTTGGTGTCTTTTTCTCCATTCCTTTCTGATAAAACAAGCCAAATGAGGTGTCCTTCTCTTGAAGGAAAATAAATGTTGGTTTCCCTCTGTGTGTGACACAAATGTGAACAATTGTACAAGTGCTGCTTGGAAAAGTGAGTTCAACACCCAACCACAAAAGGAACATGTTGAAAAGTATTCACTGAGGTGGAAAAGCAGCTGCAAGACCCACCTGGCCAAAAGTGTTTCCCATTCCTTTGCAAGGGTGTGACACGAGCACGGCCTCACACTCGAGGGTGCCATGGGTATCTGGGGCTGGAAGAAGATTGACAGAACTCCTGAAAAATTGTTGTGCTGCTGAAGTGCCTTGGGTTCCAACACAGGGTGTGATAAAAGGGATCTGTTCTATCACCATCTGTTGAGGGTGGGGCAGTGATCCTGATCTCAGTGGGAGATATTCTGCTAATGGGCCATCCATTGAAACCAGGCAGGGCATTGTTCTTTATCTTTTCACAACCCATCCTTCCTCCAGCCAGTCATTTTCTGCTCATGGCCATTGAGTCCCACTGTGGCACTGATAAAATTACTGCATCCCATTGGGAGTTGCTCCAGCCAGGGGGAAGAGCCCAACATTTCTTACCAAGATAAAAACAGAGGTTTTGGGACACTAAGGGGGCCCCTTTCTCCACTGGACTCCAGAGGAAAACCGGATTTCTCCACATCCCCACTGGAGCTCCGGAGGGAAACTGCACCTTGTACAGGAGCACTGCTCCAGCTGAGCCACATCTGTCACTGCAGGAGGATGCAGCCACCATGGAATGGGACTGCTGCCAACACCCTGCCTGACGGGTGTCAGGTTGTACTCTGACTGTGTCAGGGTTTGGGGTTTGTTTCTTTGTAGTGCTGTATTTCTATTTTAATTTCCCTAGTAAAGAACTGTTATTCCTAATTCCCATATCTTTGCCTGAGAGCCCCTTGATTTCAAAATTATAATAATTTGGAGGGAGGGGGTTTTCATTCTCCATTTCAAAGAGAGGCTCCTGCCTTTCTCAGCAGACACCTGTCCTCCAAACTAGGACATGAAGAGTGAAGAGGGAGGAGATGGAGGGGGAGGATGAGCAGACAGCACTGCCCCAGAGGGAGGGATGCCAGGCAGCTACAGGCAGGACAATTCCAGGGCTTCACTGAAGTCCAGAAAGAGAAGACAATGGCACAGGGGGGTTGCTGCCCTTACCATGCAAGAGGCTCATTCCATGAGCTGGAAGGGCTCATGGGGAGGCAGGCAGGGAAATGACACTTGGCAGGGCTATCATCAGCATGCCAGGCACGAGGCAGGAGCCAGCAGCAGGGTGCTCCCAGGAAACTTGCCTGCCTCTGCAAACTTTAGCAGCCTCATCTCCCCTCTGTGGCAGAGACTGGAGTGATGTGAGGGCTGTGCTGATGAGGGGATGGTTGTGGGATGGGATCCTGGTGCTGAGATTGGTGTGCAGGTGCCTGTAAATGCTCCTGGCTGCTGCTTGGGAAGAGGTGGTTTGCCCTTCTTTTAGTTTAGAGAGGTGGCCAAACACAAAATAAATTAAACATCAAAAATGCGTGTTGGGAGGATCTGAGATAAGCTTTAAAAAGCTGGGAAATTTGGGGATACTTTCAGTTTAATGCTGTGATTTTTACCAGCCTGGGGACAACAGGGAAAAAGGTAGTCCCAAGGTCACTTCAAATTACAGGGCTTTGTGAAGCATTGCTGCTGCTAGCAGAAGAGTTGAGCTGGCAGAGGAGAGTTGCAGAGGTACAGGCCTATAAAATGCATTATTAAAGAAAATCTGAGTGAAATGGCAACCAGAATGGAAAACAACAAATAATACTTACAGCATTAGGAATTCATTTCAGTTTTATGGCCTATAGCTTGGGTATAAATATAAAGCATTGCATTAAAATTCATGATAACAGATTATAGTCTTCTCCCCTATCTGCACCACTGCAGGCATTGTGCTTGCAACAGAGTTGTGCTGAGCAATTTGGGGACAGGATTGATAACTCCTGTGGTAGCCAGTGGTGGCTTCCTCCATTCAGCACTCCAACAGAAGCCAACAAGCAGCACCACCATGCCCAGTGACAGCCATCCAGACAGCCCAGCCTGACACCAGCAGTCAAACTGCTGCAGGTGCTGAGGGATGCTGAGAGGAGCTGTGCTGCTGCATGGCAGTGGGGGACATGGAGGGACGTGCCTGCCTCCCCCTGTCACTGCCAGCTTTTTGATCTTCTGCAATCTGCATGAATTATTTCCTACAGCTGCAATGCATTCTAATTCTCTTTAAGATTATTCCAGCCAAACTGGACACGTATCTGTGTGAAACAGAAGTAGCAGCAGCACAGCTAAGGTTTTGTCACAATTTTCCTTTAAAGACAGCTTTACTAAACTTCTCACTTTGTTGCTACTGGAGGTTGTTGGAGTCGTGTGTGAGAGACAGAGATTGCCTTCTACTTCCCAGAATTTCCTGGAAAACATCATTAAAATGATCAAGGTGGGATGGGGATGGATGGTGTTACCCCGTGTGTGGAGGGCAGGAATGGATGTAGCTGCATTTCCTGTGGCTCTAAGTTTGAGAAGCAGCCTCTGATGGGACAGCATTTCTCAGTCAATTGACAGCTTTGAGAAACTTGCCTGAGGTATTTATTATGTTTGAGCAATATTGTAAAATATGTTTTATATCCCAACTTCATGATTACTGGCCCGAGCTCCAAGTTCATGTGATGTTTCTTGGGAAGCTAATGTGCAGCACAGAGCTATTTTGCGTTAGAATAGTCTTTGATTTAGCAACGTGAGCAAAGTGCTGCTGTAGGGAATACCTGAGCTGAGGAGTTATCTGAGTTTTCTTTCTCCAGAAAAGACAACAGGGTTCTTCAAAAGACAATGAACATTTTGTAGTGAACATTCTGTGAGACACGGATGGCATTAGCATTGTGATTTGGAGAGAGAGGAAAAACTCACAGTTCTGATTGTTGTGGTTTAAGGCTCTGTCCATGCCTTTACACTTCCAGTTTCCTCTCTAGATTCATTGACAGATTGTCCAGAGAGGCTGTGGAGTGTCCCTCACTGGAGATATTCCAGAACCATCTGGACACAATCCTGTCTGGGACGACTCTGCTGGAGCAGGGAGGTGGGAGCTGGTGACCCTTCCAGCCTGACCCATCCTGTGATTCTGTGACTCTCAGGGAATGTCAGACAGTTCCAAAGAGTTATTTAGTTTTTATTTAGTTTCTCACAGCAGGCCACTGAGGGTCTCTGAAAAAGCAAAACAACTTCTCCTGCCTATTCATGATGTGCCTGCACAAAGCTTTGTGTCTTTGAATCAGTGCTGATGTGATAAACTCACATTGAGCCATGTCAATTAATTCATTTTACTTGCTCCATTCAGTGAGGAAACTTCTAATGGCCACCAGTTTTGTGAGGATGTGTTTAACACCATAAATAAAAATACCTAGCACTGTTCATCAGCAGGATAACCTTGGGAGGAGCTGCCTGGAGGATCTGAGCCTCAAATGTGTGGACTGAGGAGGAGCACGTGCAAGTGGAAATGTCAGCCCTGGCTGCATCTCTGGCTGTGCAGCTGGGTGCATTCTACCCTGGACAATGCTCCTTTCTGGGACAGGGACAGGGAATGAGTTCATCATTCAGGGGCTGCATTCAGCAGCACACAAGCCCCAGTGAGTCACTGCTGGAATGGTGGCAGGGCAGGAAATCACAGCTGCCTCCTGTGCAGTTATCAAATATTCCCCGCTGCTGGCAGACACAGCCACTGCCAACACGAGCAAGAGGTGATTTTTATCCTCTCCTTTGTCTAGGTCTGAATCAAGCCCAGCACTTCTACCCCCTCTATCTGTACAGAATTTTTTTTTTAAAATGACTGAAGCCATGTGTGACCAGTGTGGTGACAGCTCCTGCAGGCAGCAGCAGCAGCTCTGAGATGCATGGATTGCCCAAAGTAATCTTTTGGGCCAACTTGGAACCAAAATTTGGGAAAGGCTAATGTAGCTAATCTCAGTTAGTACAATTATGTATTAATCCTAAATAATTTTCCTGGACTTTCTCAAGGCTATCCAGTATGGTGTTCTTTGATGCTAAAAGCTCTGTTTTTCTCCCTTTCACTTGCAACTTTGAATGAGCTGTTCTGCATTTTCAGAACAAAACTCTGCAGTGTGCAGAACGCTGATGGTATAAAGCAGGATGAAATAAATTTAGTGCAGTATAAATAGTGCAATGGACACTGCATTACTTCATTTTTTTCCATGTTTAATTAAAAAAAAAATCCCTCCACTGAGATTATCTGATTCTTCTTCTCTGCATTTTGTAGACTTTTTCCAGATTTCTAGTCTAGTTTGCTGGGCATGCACAATTAAAGGAAAGCCTTGATTATAGTGTTATAAATGAAGTAAATATATTTGAGGCCAGGATTGGGGATGAATTCAGAAATACAGAGAAGTCTCCAGGAGAGGCAGTGATTGGATGCACTCTCTGGGTCAGTAATGTGGCTGTGGAGGGGAAACTGGACAATATGAGCCTTTCTCTACCACTTCTATATGAAAATACAGATCAGCTTCTCCTGGGTGAGTGGGGCTGTCCTCAGTGACACAAATTCAAGTGATGGGAATCACTCCAGACCTTCTCTTGCCCTGAAGCTCTCCAGCAGAAGTGGCATTAAGAAAAAGCCTTTCTGCTCCAAGGGGTTTGTCCATTTTGGGGTGACTGTAGCCTCTGACCAGGTAATTCCCATCATTTTGAGCTGGCTGTGTCTCAGCTGGCACTGCAGCTCCCAGAGCAGATACTGAGAAGTGATTATCAACATCTGACCTTCTGGATCCATAATTAGTGAGAAACAAAGGGTTTGTTTAACCATGGTCCTAGGAACTTTTGATATTCCTTCACAGAATCACAGAATCCTTTAAGTTGGAAAAGACTTCCAAGATCATTGAGTCCAACCTTTGGCTGATGCCCACCTTGTCCCCAGAGCACTGAGTGCCACCTCCAGGTGACACCTCCAGGGATGGGGACTCCAAACCTCCCTGGGCAGCCCCTGCCAATGCTTGACCACCCTTTCCATGGGGAAATTCCTGCTGATGTTGAACCTGAACCTCTCCTGGCACAGCTCAAGGCTGTGTCTTCTTGTTCTACCACTGCTTGCCTGGGAGAAGACCCTGATCCCCACCTGACTCCAACCTCCTTTGGGCTATGAGCAGAACTATGAACCTGTATACACTTGTTATCCTCCATATGGGTTTGTTTTTTAATTTTTTTTTTCAGTGTTCTGCAGGAATGTGTAGAGAAAGAGAGAAAATTAATTTGCTGGATGTTTGTTTTGAAGGAATTGAGATCACCTGTCAGCCTGATAAAACAGCTTATGAATCAAGACTGGAAGTTTAAAGGGGAGAAACAAGTGTAATGTCATCCCATATTACAGAGATGGACTAAACCCAAGGAAATGAAGGGCTCCTGGAGACAACACAGCACAAGAAGTGTTGCAAAAATTGCAGCTGGGACTTTTCTCTTTGGATGATCAGACAGGAACAGGACAGGATGGGTATGCACACACACTCTGAGCCTTAAATCCTCTCTTTTAATCTTTATCAGACACAACTATTTCCAGGGAGTGAAGGCACTTGGTACAAAGAGAAGGGTGACATGACAGGAATACCTGTAAGCAGAAGCTGTCATGGGGTTTTGATCATTTTGCTGCTATTAAAAAAACCACATATCTTGATGCATCTTGTCTTTCAAGAAATAACCATAGTTGTGTCTCTCATTCTGTCAAGTCACTTGTTAGCACTCACTTCTCCAGATTTTTTCTTTTCCAGCTGCTACAGATGGGATAAGCTGTGGTGCCAGGCAGCCTGTGTATGTTTTGGGCTTTCCTGTGTGGAACAAGAGAATAAATTGAGCTAAAAATGGGGAATATAACACAATGCTAAATGGGAGACAATAGGGTGGGATTGTGGGGTTGTTGGAGAGGTACTTACTGAGTCTTAGAAAGTGAAATTGCAGAAGCAAGCCATACTCTTCACATGGATTCTGATTTTATTTTCAATTTCTTTTATTACCCAGTAGTTTTGGAATCTTTAAGCAAACCAAGAGAAATCAGCAGGCTCACCAATCCGAGAAGCAGTTTTTTATAAACATGTCAGATGGTGACCAAACTGTGTTCAATTGCAAATGCACCCAAGGAAGCAAGAACACACCTACGGGAGAAACCACAGGCACCATCTGTCTTTATTTAGGAAGTGCAGTCTTCCCACTTCTTCCCCTTTCTTTCCACTCCCCTCCTCTCCAAATGACTTCCAACTATCAGACTGTCCTTGAATAAAGCTCTCTAGTTCTGTCAACAGGTTTCAGTGCAATAACAACAACAAAAGCCTTATTTTTTTTCTTCCCTTATCATTGTGAAATTAAACATCTACTGAAATGAAATGTCCACCTTTGCATGCTGTAAATTCCCTTTTTCTTGGTGGGGAAGTGAGTTGTGGGAGACAAGGATCGCAGTCAATATTTCTTATAATTCTTACTATTCACTAAGCTGTTATTAGGGATCTAAACAAGCTGTTATTGTTAATGGCAAATAACTATTCAGAGAGCACTCTCACTCCAGCAGTGGACTTGGATCACCATGGAGCAGACAACTCCCAGCTGGAGCAGAAGCTTTGGAGCCATTTACCCAGAAGCAAGAACAAGGAAATAAAGGTGATGATGAGGAAGGTGAGTTTCCATGGCAGAAACACTGCACAAAGTCAGAGAAAGTTTGCTGAAGGATGAAGTGACTCTCTGATCTGGACAAGTCAGGCAAGAGAGGAGCAGTCCTGGATGAACCTAACTTCACCCCTAGCCATCCTCAAGATTGTTGTGGAAACTGAGGGCAAGGAATGTTTACCTTGTTTGTGGTGAAGGGTGGTTGTGCTGGATAACTAGACACAGCAGCTTTCTCCAAGAAGGGCCTTGAAAGGTAGACTTTGTGCCAGAGTGTGCTTTGGATTGCAGAAGGAGGGAAAAGTGTGCCTGCTTCTCTGCTGCTGGGGTCTGCACACATGCTGGTAGAAGCCACTAGTCCCATTTCCATGAGTCTTTGTCTAGGAAGAAAAACAGAGAAGGGAATTTAAGAGGTACTGCTGGAATGTTACCGGAGAAAGAGGAGAGCACATTGGTCTGCAAAATAGAGCTGATACCTGGAATTGGAGAAGAGTGCCCCATCTAAACATAAAACAAATCCCCATGGGCACGTGTGTGAGCGGCTGCTGTGTTTGGTGAACACTGAGAGACACAAATTGTATCATATGTTTGCCCTGGGATTTGAGTGACTACTCAAACAGCATATGTGTCACTGTCCTTGTTCATCACCAGAGCATCTTGACAGAATGATGGGCTCCAAATCCTTCAGTTCCTTCCCTGTTACTCTATTATGTGGGACATGTCCTTCTCTGCAGTTTTAGAGTCAAAACCAAGGGAGTGAATGTGGAACCCACTGCTTTCCTTTTAGGCTTTTTCCTGCAGTGTGTTTGCACAGCCATGGGATGGTCTTGGACAGCCTGGCTCACAAGAGAAGGTTCTGCCTGTGTATATACATCATGATGCACATTCCAACATCCTTTGCCTTTTACAACATCCACAGCTTTTGAGTGACATTTGTCATCTCCTCAGTAAGGTGGGAACAGAGGAAACAGTTGAATTAAAAGGGAAATGTTTTCTCATTTTGAACATTTTCTTCTTTCAGAAGAGGAGCCCAGGTGCACCCAGTGGAGTTCTAGGGAAATACAGGGCAACCAAAGGAATGCAAAAAAAGTTTCAATGCTGGCCATAGAGGAGATTTCTGCCTCATTTTTTCTTCCTGCCTGCCAAACTAGCAACAAGGCACATCTTTACCACATGAGACTCATGCCCAGACTAAAAAGGAAAGACTCTTTTCCCAAAATTCCATTCCAAATTAATTTCCCAGCAAAACTTATTGTAGTTAATCCAGCTGTTAGTAGACCACCAGAATGAAGCAGTTCATATAAAGCAAAGAGAATGGGTACAAAGGGAAGTAGGCTAGGTTTAGATTAGATATTGGGAAGAAAATCTTGACTGTGAGGGTGGTGAGGCCCTGGAACAGGCTGCTCAGAGAGGTTGTGACTGCTCCAACCCTGGAAATGTCCAAGGACAGGCTGGATGGGGCTTTGAGCAACCTGGGATAGTGGAAGGTGTCCCTGCCCATGGCAGGGGGAAGGAACAAGATGATCTTTCAGGTTCCTTCCAACCTAAACCATTCTGTGATTCTTTGACTTCTCCCCTGCCCACACAGCCCTGCTGTGGATGGGTTTGGCAGGAAAAGGGAAGAGGAAATGTTCCACATCTACCTCATCCCTCAGCAAACCACTCTGAAGGCATTTCTGTGCCTGGGAGTCTGGCACTCTGTGCTGGAGTCTCCTCTGGATTTTTGGGAGCACAGGGCTCCTGGGTGCCATGCTCAGGGATGTTTTATCCCTACACACTGTCCAGGCCAAGGGAGCAGAGGGATTACCCAGCTGTGTCCTGTCTGCATGGGCAGAGATGTTTGTGCTATCAATAGTTCCTGGGAAATTCAGCTATCAGCGAGCAAAATGTGGCTTCTCCATTGTGCTGTGGGTATTGCACTCTATTGATCAGAATTCTTCACTAAAGCACTGGTAAAATTTCTAATGACATGTCTGAGAGAGGAGTGCCTGGTGCCTGTGGTCCCTCCCACACTGGACTGAAATGCCCTCTGCACTCAGACAACCTAAAGCACTTTTGACAGCTGAACACAGTCTAGGCATCTCTTCCAGAAATGTTTGGGGTGTCCATCTTCTTGTGATTCTATGAAAAGATCACAAACAGCTTTTTAATGAAGCCTTTGTTTTGGATGCAGTGTGTTGTATAATAAAGCTGAAAATAGTTGTGGGTTGTTTTTTTGGTTTTTTTTGTTTTTTTTTTTTCTGGGTCAGCTGTCTGTCATTTCTGCTGGTTTCCATATTCCTGCTGATTTCTCTGAGAAAACTGAAATTATAGAAAGCACATTATATGAATAAACAGATCAGGCAGGTTGCTGTCGTTAAAGTTTTAAGGGATTCACTGGTCACAGGCTCTGTAACTTTTTCTGGTATTGTACTCTACCATTTCCTGCTCTTGGTTTCTCCTTTTCTGTCTTTGGTCAGCCTGGGTGAGTGTTCTCCACAACTTTGTTTTCCTCTGCTATTGGAAATGTACTTTTCCACCCATCCTCCAGTCAAGGTGTTGCTCAAACCACCCCTTTAGAAGCCTTCTTCTCTGTTTAAAATTCTCAGTTTTAAATTCTGTCCCAGCCCCTTCCCATCCTTAGCTTCCTCCATATCCTCTTTTCCTGGTACACAGTTCTCATGGAAAAAAATCCATTCTGACTTTCTGTTTTCTGGGGTAAAAATCCTATGTCTATAAAACACTACTCTGAGAGATAAATCCTGCACAGTGGCCTCTATAAAAAACCTTTATAAAGCTTTTATGAAAAAAGCAACACCAGAACAGAGAAATGTGGGGGGTTTTGACTGTGGCTCAGCCTTCTGAGTGAATAGAAGTGAAAGAATAAATGCCAAAAATGATGAGTATGAAACTACAGTACTTAAGATATTGTTAAAAGAATAGGTGAGGCTAAAGTAATATATGTGTTTCTCTTCTTTGTATACAATTATCCTACACAAAGAATGAGAGATGCTGGGCAGCAATGTCATGGTTTGACACAGAAGAAAACAGGGATTTTATTTTTAACAGCACTGCTTCTTGATCCATTTGTGATAATGTCAGGAGTTCCAAGGGGGCTGCAATTCCACGTGGTGACAAACAGCCTGAAAAAACCCTGCTGGTGCCTATTCTGCAGCAGGAATAGATGTAGGTGTCTATTTGGAAACACTGCACCTGTGTAAAGCCTTTCAAGTCGCTTTCCCTGCACCCTGGGAAGTTGTCCCCATGCCCCATTGGAGAAGGGGCCTCATGCTGCTGTGGGAAGAAATGTGAGATGAGAAAGGAAAGTCACAGTTTGCCCTTTCAGAAATGCTGCTGCATCAGGCCTTGATCCTGTAAATTCTGTTGAGGTGAAAATAAGGGATTCTTCATCAAAATGAGGTGATCTGGTCCACAATAAAATTGATTTGTCTGATTTAGGAGGTACCACAAGGACTGTGCAGATATCAGATTAGAGAAAAATATGCCTGGCATGAACTCCTAAAATCTTAGTTCTGAGGAAGCAAAGGATGCAAAAGAGAAGATGAAGGCACCTGTGAAGATTTCTCAAGTGAAACTTAGAATTGAGTCTTTAGAGGATATTTGTACATAAAATCAAACATATTTTGTTCCAGATATGATTTGCAAGTGTAACATAACCCTCAGTTTGCTGACTCTCATAAAGACTCTCATTGTGGAGCATCTTTGCTATTTCAATTGATTGTCTTGACTGAAATTTCAATCAGACCAATCTGAAAGTGCTTAGAAATTTTTATGGAGTCATATCCTTGTGTCTCAGAAGCTGACTGCAAATTTTGAAATAGTTTTCCTGCCTTGATGCAGATACCAACAATTTCCCTGAGGTTGCCAAGCAAGTATTGTAGAGAAATTGGTGCACTGATTCTTCTTCCAACAATCAGTGACTCAAGGACAGTGGGTTTTAGCATTGAAATCTTGAAATAGCATTCAAGAGCCCTAATTAACACCAGGATTGCATTTTGATGTAGAGAAAATGATGTTTTCATTGCTTTATATTCCCAACAGCCATAGTCTGCTCTTCCAAGTTAACGGCACATGGGATACTTAAAATCCAAAGGAACAAATTTTCTGTCATTTTTTCATATCTTGGACAAATTCTTTCTGGCTAATTCTGGATTATATCTATGTTGCTCCTTAATTTTTGGCATAGTTAATATCTTGTTTTGAAAAACTTGGATTTTCCATACTTAATTCCTGGAACTCCTCCTGCCACTTTAAAGTTTAGGCATATTTGACTGGATGCATTCAGTCAATGATATAATCACTACAGCTAATTGAAATAGTTGGCAATTTCAAGATTACTGTGAAATACAAATGTTTGAAATAATAAAAACCCCAGAGCATTTTCCACTTTTTAATTTATTTTTTTAGGGTTTTTTTTTTGTGTGTGAACATTTCTGTCCATTACCCAGTACCTCTGGGGGATAATTTTGAATTCTTTACAATTTTGCTGGAAAAAAGAGAAACTACTCAGACTGTAGATATTATTTTAAGTGACAGCATTTTCTGTCTTTCTAACAACCCTCCTATTTGCAATTCAGGGATGGTATGGATCATCAGCTTTCACTTTTTGCACAGTAGACTGCAAAACAGCCACTCTGTGTATTGAACACAGAAAATTCAAGCTGGTGATTGTTTTTATAGAGAACTTCATTTTGAGATGCTGTGCCTATCCACTGGAAATTTCTGTTTCCCCTAATAGTTCACAATTCCACTATTTTCCTATGATGTATCCAGTGGCTATGGATCCCATTTCCTTTTCACTTCTGCAAACACAAGAATGCTCCATCATCCTCTCCCTCATTCACATATCTCAGGCTTTACTTCATCTTAACTTTCTCAGGAAATACAGCAAGGCTCTCATTTTTCTCATTAACACTATTTTAAATTTAACAATAGCTTTCATTCACTGAGTGAAAAGATTTTAGAGCACTTACCAGAATCTATACTAAGAACATTTATTTCAGAGGAATATAGACATTCATGGATGCAAACAATAAATGGGAATCTTGTACTCTCTATCCCACCTTATCAATCATGGCTGTGTTTTCATTTTGTGAAAGGTTAATATGCATGACTGTGTACATGTGCACAGATAAAGTCATAAAATAGTTTGGGATAGAAGGAATCTTGAATGAAATGAACAGTATCAGTTGGTTTGTTCCATGTTTAAGGAGCCATTTCTCTATTTTAAACCACTATTAATCACACTGGTTAATACTCTAGAGTAACTTGCAGAGTATACAGATTTTTTCTTCAAAAAACAAAATTTCCTTGTTACCCTATTCTTGCAGCTTTAACTTGTATGTTTATCAAATGCTTCTGAAAACTAATCAAATACAGTCCTAGTGAGCAAAATTAAAACAGTAGAAGCAGTCAAACTGCTGAATTTTGTAATATTATGTTCCCATTTCTTAGCATTTACCTTTCAATGAAAGGGAGGTACACTGAACAAAGTCATTCAAAGCTCACTCAAATATTGGAAGCCTGCTGTGTCTCTTCTTTCCCTCAAATTACAGATAAAGTAGCTTTCCAAACAGCTCTACTCACTGAAAAAATTGAAATCAGATATCCCTGCAATGTATTTCACTTGATAATGAGTGTGTCCCACCTGAAGGATGATGCATGTTCACATTCACGTTTTTCCAATTTATTTAATGTTTTACTATTTTTTTTCCTAATGACAGAAATAATGTAGATAAAATATGGGAAAAACTGATTTAAGAGCCTTTGTGTTAGAAGAAGACATTTGAGGATGTTGGGTATGGCTGTTCAATATGGACCAGATTCTGCTGCTCCATAAATTGGCTGCTTTCAAGGGCAATGTCTTAGTTTGCAATGCAGGATGTAACCAGCAGTGTGTATTCCATCACCATCTGTTGAAACCAGGTAGGGCAGTGATCCTTTTCCTTTCCATGACCCATCCCTCATAACTCTGGGGAGATATCCTCTGTTAATGGGCCAGATGTTAAAACCAGGCAGGGCATTGTTCTTTGTCTTTTCACACCCCGTCCTTCCTCCAGGGAGGTATCAATGGCCATTGAGTCCCACTGCATGACTGATAAAATTCCATCATCCCATTGGGAAATGCTCCACCCAGGGGGAGGAGCCAAACCTTTCCTACCTAGATAAAAACTGAGATTTGGAACATCAGAGCAGCCTTTTCCACTGGATTCCAGAGGAAAACCGGATTTCTCCACATCCCCACTGGAGCTCCGGAGGGAAACTGCACCTTGTACAGGAGCACTGCTCCAACTGAGCCACATCTGTCACTGCAGGAGGATGCAGCCACCATGGAATGGGACTGCTGCCAACACCCTGCCTGACGGGTGTCAGGTTGTACTCTGACTGTGTCAGTGTTTGGGGCTTTGTTCTTGTAGTGCTGTATTTCTATTTTAATTTCCCTAGTAAAGAACTGTTATTCCTAATTACCCATATCTTTGCCTGAAAGCCCCTTGAATTTCAAAATGATAATAATTTGGAGGGAGGGGGTTTACATTGTCCATTTCAAGAGAGGCTCCTGCCTTTCTTAACACCTGTCTTTCAAATCAGGGTCCAGAGGGTGCTAAAAAGTCTGAATAACCCTAACTGGCTGCTTCTTGGACCCATGTCTGTGAGTATGGGAATCAAAATGCAGCCCTGCAATAAGGTGATGTAAAAGCCTTTCACAGTAAGGACCATTGTCATTTGCTGATATTGGCAAATGTTAATTTTATAACCATCATGAATAATTGAAATAATGCAAACTGCTCTAGTTAAAATAGCGCCTGTTATTAGATAGGACTAAACCTGACTAAACCCTGTTCCAGGGTACTGCTAGCTGTGTGAACACAGAGTGGGAGACCAGCTCTGATCCTGAGGCGTTTTGTGCTAAATAATGAAAGGTTGAGGAAAGGGAAAATCATCACCTTTGCAGGGAAGGAACACCAAGATGTAAAAGGTAAACTGATGCCAATCAGAATTAAACAGATTGAGCTGATCCAGCACTGGCATGAGGAAGCAGATGGGATTAACTTTTAATTTCATTTCCTTCTGGCACTCTACAATATTGGGGGTAATTGTATTTTTTTGTCCTAAGTTTTTGTGCGTGTGTGTTTTTCTGTTTGTTTTGTTTTTAGGGTTCATATTTTGAGTTCTCTAGATTAGGGAGGTGGTTGTGGTTGGAGTGTGGAAATGGAAGTGTGAGATGAAATGGGAGAGACTGGGATATGGTGAAGATCCTGGCTGCAGAGCTGGGGAACTTTGCTGCTGGGACTATGAGTGACTTTAGCTCCACAAGTGCTTAAAGAATGGCATTGAGTGAACACAGATTTATTGCATTTATTTATTTCTATTTAAACCAGATTTGGATTAAGACAGTGGTGCTTGTTCCTGATTTGGCAGAACACCTGGGATGACTGTCAGCTTTGTCAGGAACATGGTAAAACCTGTCTGTGACGCTGTGTAGCAAAACTGAAGTGGCAGTAACCTTGTGTCACTGGAGGTTTGAGACCTTTGCTTTCTCTGCATGTTTTTGGTTGCAAGGCTGGGGTTAAGAACATTCTGCGTTGTTTCTTTTGGCAGACCCACATTCAGCACAAAAACAGGCTTCTCAGATCCTTTTCCTCTTAAAAGACCGCCCACAAAACTCTCTGGTGTACACAGAAATACCTGTGAACAGTGCACAGCTATCACCTTCTAAGAAGTTTCACTCACCCATCACTCAAATATTAAATCCCCCTAAGCCTTCTCCTAAAACTTCACTGTTCATAAAGTTCCCACTGAGGATTTTCCATTGCTTAGAATCCTCCTGCACTCCTGTCCTGGCTCAGATCAGGAGTCACCTGCAGGTACAAGTCTTTTTTTGTCTTTCCATCTGGGGGTAATGGCAAGGGATTATCAGTGCTAGAGCAGAGGGATTTGGGATTCCTACAGCCCAAAAAACTTGGGAAACTGTCTGCAGCTGCAACAGGATAGAACTCGAGTCAGCTTGGGTGCTTTGGGGGTGATTCACAAGGTGGTGGTGAACTTGAATTATTCCTGTTGCACAAGATAATTTTTTTCTTTCATAGAGAAGGAAAATGGTGGTTTAGAGAGCTGGTGGTGGTACCTTTTCATATTTGTGATATGCTTACTTTGCCAAAAAAAAAAGAAAAAATAAACACAACTAATTTTGAAGGAGACTTCTGAAGACAAAGCTCAGCACAAGTCAAATAAAAAGGATGGGGCAGAGCCCTGAGCTGACCTTCCCAAGCCCTGTGACAGTCCAGGTGATCCTGCTGGGACTCTGCAGGACACAACCAACACCTGCCCAGCTGTGGGTGCTCCTGCTGCCCCATCACAGCTCTTGTCACTGCAGATGGATATGGAAAACGTGCTGGCTGATGGAGTGAGGCTCGTTTGGCACCCATTGCAGAGGAGCTGCTTTACCTGCTTGTCTGGGGCAAGAAGTGAGGTGCAATTCTCTGCTGCATTCAGTCCTGCATTATTGCCTCAGTGGAGTGACAACGTGGGGACAGAGCCAGGAGCTGCTGGCTGAAATTCCCCCATCATTCACCAGGGCTCTGATGGTCGTTTTCAGTATCACATCTCCTTCCCTGAGGTCTCTGTGACCCCACAACCTGAACACTGCTCAGTCTGTGACCTTTGAGCTTTTTGTCCTTTGTTCCCAAGGGTCCTGCATTTTCCAATGAGAAGAAACAGCTCTGTTGCCCTGGTGGATTCACAGTTTGAGTCACTGCCATCACATCAGCCTGTTCTTTCCACGAGCACTAAATTCACTTTAAAAAGTTCCAAGGAGTTTTATGAGAAAAGCCCATCTTTTCATGGGTGTGCCAATATACAGAAACTGTTATTTCACATCTGGGATCTCTCTGTATGGTAAGTATACATAATTTTACGACTCATCCACTTTAATAGGTGCCCAAGAATGCTGAAAATAGGACCATAAATTTGTGAGAGATAAAACATTTTCATAGAAAAAGAAAATTCAAAAAAAATAAGCAAGGTCTAAGATGTTCTGGCATCCGTTAGAAAAAGACATTAAAACCCCAATCCTGCTTTTTATTTTATGACCGTGTATAAGAAAGCTGAAAAATTCCCAACTTCCAGTAAAAGATAAAAAATGTACTTCTCCTCATTTTGTAGAAAACTGCTCTGTAAAATCTAAAATTTAAATCATAGTGTTTGATTATCAGCTCTCACCAAGAGGATTACAGAACAGTCATTAAATCTTATTACAAAGCGAAGTGCAGAAAGTAATTGCACATATTTGTAAGTAGCTTAGAATTGATTAAAAATGCATAAAGAAAAACTGGAAAGTTTTCTGCAGGCTCAAGGCTGCTAACCCCCTCTGGGTAAACACACAGCAGCTCATCCCTCCAGGAGCCTTCTCTGCATCCTCATGGATGCAAGGGGAGGATTTCTCCCTGCTTTGAGGACAAGGGCTCTGCACATGTGAGCATTTGAGTTGCTGCGAGCTACAGGAGATAGGGAAGGCCTGCAGTCCTGTTAAAGCCAGGAAGCTTTAGGAGAAGTTTAATTTAAGCTGTTCCTCGGGCTAAGCCTCCCCTTCCCCACCCCCATCCTCCAGTGAAGGCTGCTCCGAGGCTGCATTTTCAAAGCAGTGTGTGGGGAATTAAGTGCTCCGGTTCCATGGACGTTAATGTGATTTTGTGAGCAAATATCCTCCACTCCAGCACGGCTCTGCTCTGGGGGTTTGTGTGTTCCTTGGGAGCAGAGGAGCTGTGCCAAAGCAAGGCAACTTTAGAAGAACATTTAACTCTGGGTAACTTGGAGATGCAGGATTTTGGCTGTCTGTTGGTCCTTCGGGATGGTGGGTGAGGAAAATTCCCTGCAGAGGCTGAGCAGGAGGTTGGGTTGGGTGAGGTGAGAAGGGAAGGGAGCTGGGGAAGGGGCTGAGGGAGCTGGGAAGGGGCTCAGCCTGGAGAAAAGGAGGCTCAGGGGGGACCTTGTGGCTCCACACAAGTCCCTGCCAGGAGGGGCAGGGAGGGGGGGTCGGGCTCTGCTCCAGGAACAGGGACAGGAGGAGAGGGAACGGCCTCAGGCTGGGCCAGGGCAGGCTCAGGGGGGACAGCAGCAGGAATTTCCCCATGGAAAGGGAGCTCAGGGATTGGAAGTGCCCAGGGAGGTTTGCAGTGCCCATCCCTGCAGGTGGCACCTGGAGGTGGCACTCAGGGTGACAAGGTGGCCATGGGGACAGCTGGGACTCCGTGATCTTGGAGGTGTTTTCCAACATTCTGTGATTCTGAGTGTACTCACCCTCTGGATGACACAAGACAAAACATCTTGAACACTTTGAGCCCCCAAATCATCCTTTGCCTAAGCCTTGGCAAGTGTGGTTCATAACACAATGCAAGCAGAGTCTGATCCTCTGCAACCCTGCCCTCAGCATGCAACTTGTTATTTTTAACTTTCCATTTCAGCTACTCACACATCTTCCCTGGCAGCGTGCAGAATATTCCTGAAATGCTGCATTGTGTCAGGGGTTGCCTTTCATTTTGGATTTTTTTTTTTCCTCTCCACAAGAGTGGTGGGTGGTGTTTTGGAGGAGATGGAGGCTTTTCCTTGCTGCTGCTTTTTTCTCCCTTTTTATGAACAGTGCTTTCTCTGACGTACATCATACAAACCTCTTACTTTTCCAACTTTTCAGGGAGAGAGCAGGCCCTGTGCATGGGAAGAGAAGGGATGTCCCTTTTCCATCAACACTTTCTTACCACACAGTGGCTGGACAGTGACAGAGCTGGGGCTGGTGCCTTTAACTTTTGGGAATGAGGCACAGAGAGTCATGGCCTTGCACCTGCAGTGCAGTTTCTCTCTTTTTGATCCCATTCCCAGAGCCAAGGCTGTTGGGTTGTTCCCACTGTGCCCAAATCTGGGGATGTCACAGCGAGGGCATGTTGAATTCCTAATTACCAACCCCATATTGATAAATTTACCCCAGTTCATCTTATTTTCCTGTTTCAGCTCTGGCAATCATGTGAGAACAGAATTAGGGAGATTACAAAAGATTTTACTGTTCTGTATTCATTTAGAACATCTATACAGGCTTTTTGGATAATCTTTATTTGTAACTAGGAGAAAAATGCACATTTTGTCAACTTATCTTCAACTCACTGCATGGGACTAGACCTGGGTAGCTGTCCTTCAAATTAATACAAACATAGGAATTAAAGCACTACCTAATGAGCTGAGAATATATCTCCCAGAGTTTACTATTGATTTACTGTCCCAACATTTCTGAGAATTACCCAGTGCATAATCTGTAGAACCAAATGATTTCTCTGTGAGGTTGCTGCTATTTATTAAGGTTTTATCTAAAGCCTTGAGAACTGATGTGTTTTTCCTAAAAGCCATCTAAGAATCTCAGTTTTCTTTCTGTACCAAGAAAGATTTTGCTGCAAGGAGTATGGAGAGAAGTCACAGATGTGAATGTCAGGGAGCAGAGAGGATGTAAGGACCAGGGAGCTGGGAATGGAAGTGACCCTGGCACTGGTCACCTCACAACAGATGTTGTCCTGCATGGTCTTGGTCATGGACATTGACACATTAAATGCACCAGGACCTCAAGAGGTGCCAGCTCCAACGGATACAACATTCTGTTGCTCACACAAGATGGTAAAGAAAACACCAACCACAAAAGACAGGCAATTAACAGCATAGAAACCATTAGGTAGCTGTGATTGCAGCAGGGTAAAGTCCTGAATTAATTCACAAAAGTAGCCTGTAGGTCTCTCAGACCCTGTGAGTTTCTTCAGTCTATAACATCAGAAGGCAGAGGTCATCCCACATCTTTTTTTCATTGTTTGTTACAGGTTCTCCTGGACAATCCTGAAAAGCACCTGTAAAAATGGCAGTTCCTTGGAGTTTTTCCAAGTTCTTCCCATGCTGTTTTTTTTGTGACTCGGGAATGGGAACTCCTGTAACAGGCTGGTTTGTTTCTACATACAGAACTTAGAAAACATGTCTGTATTTCAAATCCTCAATCCATTTGTCCCTATTCAGAAAGCCCCAGCTTGACTGGGGAGTTCATGTTTTGTAGCAGATCAGAGATTTCAGTGGCCCTTTAGCACTCTCAGATTTTTACTCAGCCCAATCTCAGATCTACTTTTCTTCCTTCAAATCTCACAGCAATGAAAGAACTGCCACAAAACCCCAGAACTGAGTTTGCCTTGACATGCAGTTGGGATAAGCCAGAGACCACGTGTTGCTGTTGAAAGGGATATTTTCAGAATTATTTCAGTCCTGATTGAAGAAATCTCTTCTGTCCAGAAACATCACTTCAGCATGTTTTAAGCACATGGTGAAGCCATGGAAGCCAGAATGTTTCTGTTCACATGCCTGAGTGTGATCCTGAATGTTGTCCTTTGCTGGTGAGAAGGATTCCTTTTTGTTTTCACTGCTCTGCATTTTTCTGTGCTCACCTACTCCAACATTTGTTTATCATCAGCCAAGTAAACTTAAGGCAAACTGCAGTTTGTTTAATCACTGCCTTGAGAAATCTGTAAGCTGATCCTTGTATAAATGAGCAAGCACTAGAATTTGCTTTAACAGTTTTCAGTCCCTTTGGTGCTACAGAAATTTTCTTTGATTTTTGCCAAGTGGTTTTTTTTTAGTTTTAGGGTTTTTTTTCCTCTGTGTTTTTAGGTAATCACTATTTAGCTGGCTTATGTTCTTGGATTTTCCTTTTTTTTCTCCTTCCCAGGAGATAAACCCAGTAAAATCCTCCCCTATTGAAGCCAGTGGCAAAACTCCCACTGTAGCCAGGGTTTTATTCAGCCAAATAGTTTCTTGCAAATAAGGTATTTAGATACTGCACTCTGGGGTGATATTCATAAATTTAATGCTGCTTCCTCCAAATAAAAATTCATATATGTTAGTGAGCCTCTGTGTGGCTCCCACAGAACTGCTTTTCCTTAAAAACTTACTCACTGTCCTGGAGCTTAATGCTTTCACCAAAATCCATAAGACCGCAGTGAACTCAGCTGCCCTGAGTGCTTTACACGGTGCCAATAACATCATCAGTGGCTTGAAAAGGAAAATAAACAAAAACCCCACAAATGGGAAGGCTGCCTTCCTTCCTGGACACGTTCAGGTATGTTACACCTGGGTAAATCTCAGCCACACAGACATAAATTTCTGAATTTTGGGATTCTTTCAGGCCCCAGAATCACAGGGATGGGAAGAGAGCTCTGGGATTATTGAACCCAACCTGTGCCCAGTGCCCACCTTGTCACCCAGCCCTGAGTGCCACATCCAGACCTTCCCTGGTCACCTCCAGGGATGGGGGCTCCAAACCTCCCTGGGCAGCCCCTGCCAGTGCTTCACCACCCTTTCCATGAAGAAATTCCTCCTGATGTCCAGCCTGAATCTCAAGTGCACTTTGAGGCCATTTCCTCTTGTCCTTTCTCTTGTTCCTTGGGAGCAGAACCCCACCCCAACCTGGCTTCAATCTCCTTTCAGGCAGAGCAATAAAGTCTCCCCTGAGCCCCATTTTCTCCAGGCTAAACCCCCTGTGCTCCTTCAGCATGTCCTGATTTCACTTACAGGGACCTTTCACCAGGTACTGACCTGGACTTAGCTCTGCTTGAGCCACACTTTGCACTTGGCTCAGAGAGTTTTCCAGTGCTGGTCTCACAATCTCAGCTCAGACCTTTGAGGTTGTCTCTGGCCCCAAAGTGAAGATCCCCAGCTCACCCAAGACCTCTCATGGATGAGGTTGCCCAACAGGAAGCAATTTGTCCCCAGGCAATGGAAAATTCAAGTGAGAGGGTGCAACAGAAATGTGTTTTCCCATGGCAAGGCTCCTTTTGGGGTGAGTTCTCACATATTGGCTCAGGACCCATTTACCTGTGCTGAAATCAGAAATTTAAGAAGGAAGCAGAGTTAATTTGTGTTTTAAGAGTATCCCCAGGATTCTTCACTTCCATGGTGATTGTTATTTTTGTGTTATCTGGGTGACATTAAACAGGCAGGGTTGCATGGACCATGGTGCTGCTGATTGAAAGGAGCATCTTTAAATTTGAAGAGATTGGGCAGGTTTCAGCTTTTTGTGTCTGTCTTCCATGCAGGCTCCACACAGGGAGATGCACAACAAGAGATCTGTGATATGACCTAACCTTTAAAAAATGACTGCTGAGCTCGAATATCTCTGTGCTTCCAGGCCCCTGTGGGCAACGCTCAATACATCCTGAAAATTATTCCTCTTAAAGGTGTCTCTGGATAGGCATGCAGGAGGAAAAGGCACACAAAATCACAGGGCAGCTAGCTGAGATCAGGAGCTGCAATTAGAGATGTGCATTCTCACACGTGCCAACATGCACAGACTGCAAGTTTCACTGCAAAGCAAACAGGTAAATTCTACCTGTGGTTAAACTGCATGCCAAACCTACATAAAATGTGCCTAATTATGCTACATGAGCTCTAAAAATGAAATATTGAGGTAAAATACTACCACAGTCTTTATACAAGTACTTCAAATGGAATACATAATACAAAATATTGATTCAAGAGGGGTTGGCGTATTGAAAATCAAATGAGTTTTTGCCATTGCTGAGAGCACAGGAGCCCAGTGTAATCAGCCTGTTCAACTAATCATTACAGCAGTGCTGTTTGTGGCACTCTACTTAACAGTCTGTCAGCAATTCTGTGAAAAAAACTTATTTTCCAGGGATTTTTATTTTGGCCATAAAAGGCTGCTCCAATGTGAAATTAAAAGTACATATAGAGATGTGAAAGAACAGAGCTCCCCCACCCCTGCACCCAAGAGGCTTTTGAAAGGTTTGATGCTGGGTCACTGAGGACAACAAGAATTTTGCCTTTTATGTCAGTAGGAGTAGAATGGGGATGAAAGGCTCTTCTGGTGATTAATTGCAGTCAACAGGAGCTTTGCTTTCGACCTTAGCTGAGCTTAGTTTTGCCAATATGTTTTAATCACCACTGTGTGGGGAACTCTGAGGTGCCTCTCAGAGGGATTTTTTTGCCTATAATCATTGTTTCCTCTCTGGTAGCACCCTTGGAAAAAGCTTTTCTGGTGTGACACTTTAGTCAATGAGGGCCAATGCTGCAGCCCAGGTTTCAAGTCCAGTAAAAGCTGTTTACTTCTGTTCCAAAATGGAGCTTTGCCACCACAGTATTTATGCTGAAAGCTGGCACCAGAGGCTGCAGCTTCAGCACAGGGGAGTAATGTATTAGTTTGAACACTCCTGACTACCCTGCAAGATAAGATTTGACACTCAGCTGGACCAGATCCTGAGCAGCCTGATCTGATCTTGGTGCTGGACCTGACTGGTGGGGATGGAGGTGGAACAGGAAAATGTGAGGTCCCTCCCCACTCACATTGTTCTGTCTCTGGGAAGTTGTGCAAGACTCTACAACCTCTGCTGACACTGAGAACTGGTCAGATCCCAGTTTAGGAACAGCTCCAAGGATAAAACTTCCTGTTGAGGACATTTAGAGTCACAGTTTGCTTTGGGCTCCTGGCACAGGATGCCCAGAGCAGGTGTGGTTGTCCCTGGATCCCTGGAAGTGCTCAGGGTCAGGTTGGATGGGGCTTGGAGCAACCTGGGATAGTGCAAAGTGTGGTTTGGAACTGGATGATCTTTAAGGTCCCTTCCAAACCAGGCCATTCTGTGATTTTAGGATCACAGATATGATTAAGCTTGCTGGAGAAATGTCTTGGATTGCTGTTCCATCTCCAAAATGAGTGATTTATCTGAAAAGCCCTGGATTCAAATTATTCTTTTTTCTCTCTCTCTTTGGGGACCACTTAAAACTTTATTTATACAAAAATTAACTTGAATTCAAGTGTTGAAGTGCTTCTGGAAATGTTGCCCTGTAGAATTACATGAGCAGTAGCACAGGAATTATGTTTCTTTTAATTTTCTCTGTACCACTAAGCTGCTAAAGCTGCGTTGATGTGGTGGAAGTTATTGAAAGGTATATTTTTATATTTCTTACACAGTGACTAAGACATATTTCAGTAGCTACAAGAAAATTAGCAAAATCAAGGGACATGTGAACAAATGCCACCACAATGCCATAAACCATGCTAGATCTTAATGAGATGCTAATTAACTATTTGCACTCATATAATATAAACCACACCAGTCTCTTTGTTCAAAAGAAAGTAAAACTATCAATGTGATGAAAGAAATATCAGTTGCCAAGTAAAAGTAATGAGGTTTTTTTGGAAGTTGGCAAGCTCTCTGAGGCAGAGAAGGGAGAATGTGACCCTGGGGAAAATTTGAAGCATGGTGACTTGGTGAACACTCTGACTTTACTTCCATTCTGAAAATGAGACAGCAAGCTTGTATGCAAGTTGTGACAGATAATATCAGAGTGAGAAGGTAAAAATGAACAGACATAAAGCTGTGTCCCTTTGCAATATGAAATGCATTAACAAGTTTACCTATGGTACAAAAATAAAATAAAAAAAAATCTCTATTTACATTTATAGGATCACTCTCTAAATATTTTGCTTTTCTATTGACTTGTTTATGAAGTTTCCTGAGTGTAGAGAAGCCTTTCTCAAATTCCACACAGCCCTTTCCTCCTTGTCTCATTCACATGTGTTCCCTCAGTTACTGGGAGTTTCCAGCCATCTTACCCACCTTTAAAATACTTATTTTCTTCCATCTTTGCTGCCATCCTTTTTCAGTGACTGCTGTTTGCCTTTGTTGGATGTGATACTATCCTTTGGTCAGCAGTTGAGATTATTTTTAAGCTTGAAAAAATTGGTTACTTATAATGAAAAAAAAAAAAAGAAAAAAAAAGGAAAGGAAAGGTTGCTCTCTTGGGTGGATTTTAAAAATAAATAAACAAACAAATAAACAGTATCTTCTGTGCTCAGCCACTTTGCAGCCTCACACCTTCCTCCTGAGTCAGCTACTGTGCTTGTTTGCTCCATCATTATCCTGGAGGAAAAGTGTCAGAGTGATGGAGCACCTATGAGTAGCTTCCCAGAGAAAAAAATAAAGGGATTTGCTGAGCAAGCATGAGATGTGTTCCACAGAGAATCCTAATATCTGACAGCAAATCCAGGGCAGGAGCAGGTCCCCTTGCAAGGAGGCACCACTGCTGGAATCATGACTGTCCCAGGAGCAGAACTGTTTCTTACAGGTTTTATTTTTCTGATGGGCTGTGGACCCACAGATATATATACTATAAGAATGCATATATAGATATATATTTATTAAAAATAGTTTTAGTCACACATGTATTTGTAAGTAAAACCACATCCTTAAAATATTGTAAAAATGGTAAAGCTTTGAAGCCAAGGCCCCAAACTTTAGGGGATGCCAGAGGGAAGTTCTAGTGGTATGTATTTTAAATCAAATTCTGCTCTGTATGTGGAATGATATAATCTTTAATTACATGACTCCATACTAATTTTTCCATAGCCAGGCTATGCCCTTCAGCAAATGCAAGAGGCAGAGGCTTTGGAATGGGGTGAAATTCTTTGTGACTTGGCTGGTTTTTGTGGGGTTTTCTGTCTGTGTTGCTGAGCAAAGCTTAGCATCTGAAAAACAAAATAACCTAGCTGAATAATATTTCCCTTCCTTAACCCTTCTTCTGCGCTTCCTACAGACAAGTGGGGCAGCTGCAGACAAGTGAAAATTTGAGAAAAAACCAGAAATATTCCTCTTGTCTTCTGCTCCCGTTCCTGTAGGAGGGCTAGAAATTTTAGGGAGAAACCCCATTCAGCACCTCCATCCCTAGAGTGGTATTTGTTCAGTGGCAATGCAATAATTTATTCTACATGACACCAGGAACTTGTAAAGAGATGGAGCAGGCCCAGATCCATCCATGTAGGTCCCCAAATAAAACATGGAACATGCCAGTCTCCATAAGTGAGTTGGAATTTTCACTTTTCTCTTGAGGTTAACCCCTAGCCAACCTCAACCCCTAGCACATCACTGGGGCTTAGAGCAGGTCAGCCTTCCTCTGCCTCCTCTTTATTCAGGGTGTTGAGATTCAATAAAATACCGAGAATTTCCAAAGTGAATGGTTATGATGAGGTGATTTTTCCACATGGTCAGTTGTGTTTTGCAGAGAAGAGTCCACAAATCTTTAACTGAAACCTTAATGGAGGCTGTGAAAGCTGTAGGTTGGTCATTGCAGTTCAGTAACAAAAGCTGCTGAAATGGGGTGGGATAGAATGGAGAATCTAGAAAGTCTTCTTTAGCTGTAATGTTGCATTACCAGGACAGCATCCATCATGCATCATCCATCCATCATCCATCCATCATCCATCCATCCATCATCCATCATCCATTCATCATCCATCCATCCATCCATCCATTCATCCATCATCCATCCATCCATCCATCCATCCATCCATCCATCATCCATCCATCCATCCATCCATCCATCCATCATCCATCCATCATCCATCCATCATCCATCCATCCATCCATCCATCCATCATCCATCATCCATTCATCATCCATCCATCCATCATTGATCCATCCAACATCCATCCATCTATCCATCCATCCATCCATCATCCATCCATCATCCATCCATCCATCCATCCATCCATCCATCCATCATCCATCCATCCATCCATCTATCCATCCATCCATCCATCATCCATCCATCATCCATCCATCCATCCATCCATCCATCCATCCTCCATCCATCCATCCATCCATCCATCCATCATCCATCCATCCATCACCCATCCATCCTCCATCCATCCATCCATCATCCATCCATCCTCCATCCATCCATCCATCCATCCATCCATCATCCATCTATCCATCATCCATCCATCCATCCATCCATCTATCCATCCATCCATCCATCCATCCATCCATCCATCCATCCACCCACCCATGCAGCACTGGAGGGAGAGGGGAGCCTTCAACCATCTGTAATGGTAGATGTAGGGCCTGAGGTGGTTCTGCATTACCAGACCCACACCATCATGGCTGTGGAGAAATATTCATCATCTGTGGATGCTAAAAAGAGAAAATCCCCAGACTAGGGAGCCCCAGAGTTTTCTAACCCAGCTGGAAACCAGCAGGACTTGGCCTGTAATTCCCACTGCATATAGCAGGAGTATATTCACATCCTCAGGGAGGAGAGTTATGGTTTGTGCTCCACATTGCTTTAAAAAGTGAACCAAATCAGCTTCCTGTCCCTACTCTGATTTGAAATGAAGAGAAGGAGATGTTCTCTTGTGTACTGCCTGTTTTCTCACACATTTCTCTACTAAAACTGGCTCTTTTTTCACTGATAATTATAGTGTTCCACTGATGGCAAAACCGTCAAAATTCTTTGTGGACGTGGAGAAATTAATTATTTTTTAGCTCAGGTCTGAGAGCATCAAAAAAGGGAAACTTGAAACCTTTGTTCTGTGCAGTTTTATTCCGCCCAGCTCTGAAGAACACAGAACGACGCCGTTCACTGGAGAGAGATGTACTGTATTATTTCAGGGGTTTATTGTTACCAATATAATTTGGGAATGTGCTTTGCTCCCCATGGAAAAAGAACTGTTTCACGATGTACTGTACTTTCTCTTCTGAAGTTCTGGGTCCTGCTGGATGCAAGCGGTTTAGAGAGGATGTTCATTCTCTCACAAAGTGGATAAAAATTATTCAGTGGATGTCTCCTGGTCCCGCACTGATCCTGTTTCTCCCACAGTGGAAGCCACAAATAGCTCTAGCAATGTCTGCTGTCTCCTGTTTGTCCCTATTTTCCATAAGGCCTGGAATCATGCAGGTGAAGGGGTTGAATGACTACACAAAGCAGGGTGCTTAAACAGCCTTTTTCTCTCCCAAATCCCTCACAGATCAAAACTGGCATAAAAATCCTTTTTTTCCCCATAGGAATTCTGTGCTTTCCATAGGAATTCCATAAGAATGTGTCAGTAACAGAATATGGAATGTGCTGAATGAAATATGAACCCCAAAGAGGCTGACCTGGCCACTGGGCACACCTGATTTAGGGGTGAGACCAAAGATCTGATCCCACCTTTATTCAAGAACCACAGCACAGGAATTCAGGAATTCTCACCACAACTCATCACTTTCAGAGCTGTCCTTCCAGAGCAATGAGATGCTCCATGAATTGATGTGGGTGGGTAGAGGTGCTCTGGGATATTTTCATGCTTCTGGAGATAGAGGGAATTTTTTGGCTTCTTTTTAGTCACATTTCAAACAATAACAATGTTTTGGTTGCACTAGTTTTAGGAGGACTTAATTATCTCTAAGTAGAGAATAACAAGATAAAAGGAGGCTGCTCTTTTATCTATTTTTCGAGAGCAACACAAGGGAAATTTTGGAAGAAATCTTACTTTTAACCAAGAAAGGAGAAGGTCCTCCACTCAGCAGCTGGCAGGCAGCTGATTTTTGTGCCTGGTACTCACATCTCAGGGGTGTTGCACACTGTAATGACCATGGTGCCTTAATGAGCAAAACCTCTCCCCAGTGACAATGAGATGGTGACAACCAGAAAGTCAATATCCAGCAAGGTCAGATATCCTGATCCAGATTTCTCTTTCTGGTCTGTTAAAATATGACAGAATCCAGGGGTGACTGTGTGTGTTTGGGCTCAAACTGCTTTCTTTTTGCCCAGGGTTGAGTGGTCTTTATTAAATTTGAGAACGGTGCTCTGACCATGCCATCTTTTCCTCAGGAATGCAACCGCCTGGGATGTGGTTTGTTTAGGATGGAGTTATTTTCTGTAAGAAGTTATCCCCCCACAAAAAAATATTTCATATTGAATATAATTCCAAAGGTCAAACTCAAAAGTCTCAGAGGTCTTTTACAACCTAAATGATTCTGTGATTTTTTTAAATTATTGAAGTAAACTTTTGGCCCAGTTTTTGTAACCTAAAGACATACAACTTACTCACTATAATTCCTGTATACTCCTTTAACAAACTCTAATAAAACAGCTAATTTACATTTAAAAGTCTTTTTAAAAAAAATTAGAATGAATATGGCAATGAAAAATGTCATGCTTCTCTAAGAGGGAGAAAAGTCGAATTCTCTTAAAAGCTGAATTTTAATAATTTTAGTGTGAAAGTTAAAATTAGATTAAAGAGAGATTTTAGAGCAAATAGGTACAGAAACCAGGTAGGGAAAGTAATTTAACAGATCCCTTCATTTCAACTGGAAATTTTGTCACACAGTAAAAGCTTCATCCTTTCCCTGACACAAAGAGCTTTGTCAGGAAAGTTTGCAGAAGCAAAATGTTATGCTTTATTCATCTCACAAATGGATCTCAATCTCTCATAACCTTAATAGCAAAGGTTACATAAGGATTGTTCAAAATTCAGTTTTCATAAGGAAAAACCCTGGAGAACAAATGATATTAGTCCCGAGGAAATTACTTTTACTGCATATATGTGACTGTAACAGACTGAGAGCAAAAATCGATGGCTTATCTGCACACCAAGTACCCTGGAGATTATGAAAAAGCAGGGCCTGAATAACTTATTTTACTTTCTGAACAAGCACTGGGACAAACATAAAACAAAAGCAGAAAAAAAAGAAAAAAAAAAAAAAAGAAAAAAAAAATCAACCCATTATTTGTGCCAGGTTCACTGCTTGCAGCCCTTGACCTTATTTTCCCAAAGTCTGTGGCAATGCTGCAGAGCACCTGGGCCTGAGGGAACACCAACCTCTTCCTCAGGTGCTCAGCAACAAAATGAGAAATGCAGGTTTTTGCTCCAGTGCAGATTTCTTGAGTGATCCTCAGGAATCCATTTAATCTCCCTGTATCAATTCCCTATACAGCAAAAGGGGGCTGTTATTTCACATTTTTTTGGATGATGATTTGAAAATGTATTGTAAAAATTTTAGAAGGTAAACAGGCATGGAAAGAAAATATGATTGTATGTGTATATATATATTTTTTTTTTCTTCCTCCCCTTTTTATGTTTTCTTTCAGTTGCCTTTATCTGTGATTTTAGTAGAAAGTAATGATAGGAGCCTGTGGTGTCTTGAGAACTAATTTCATTGGGGTTTTTTTTCTATGTAAGGCAATTGGGTTTCTCTTCTGGCTACTAGCAGTATATTTACAGTGGAAACTGCCCTAGAAAACACACAGCCTGAGTGGCTTGTTGTAGTTTTATATGGTCATTTGACAGGGGAACATTGGTCTGCCAATTGTTGTAATTTAGCTCAGTTTCTCCCATAAATTCTTTGTTTTTTACTAGCTGATCTGGGCAACAGATTAATGTTGGTTTTGAGTTGCTGCACGGATGACTCAGCTTTGCCAAAGTAATTTGCAGTGCCTTGTTTCTGGGTTCCTATAAGTCAAGAGGGTGATTTTAAGGGTTCTTAATGCTCCCAATCTGATTCTTCTGCCCAGATCGATTCACAAATAAAACCCTGGTATTTGCTGTTGTGCCGTGGAGTTGTTAAGTCAGGGTTACTCAACCTGTGGCTGGTTTTACTCTAAGCATGTGAGAAAGAGGGTGTACAAGTTGGCAGCTCTTCATGTTTGACTCATGTAGGTGCAATGAATAGAGAAAAATATAGATAGATATAGGCAGATATAGATATAAAGACATAGATATAGATTAGATATAGGTATAGATATAGATGATATAGATATAGATATATAGATATAGATATAGATATAGATATAGATATAGATATAGATATAGATACTGACATAGACATAGATATAGGTAGATTAGATATAGATATAGGTATAGGTAGATATAAAGACAGATATAGATATATACAGATATAAATGTAGATATAGATATAGATATAGATATATTTATTATTTAGCAGTGTTTTTTTCCACTGGAAGTTATTTTGGTTCTGGGGGATAGCAAGCAGCTTCTGAGACTTAGGGTCAATTTTGACATTTGCGTTGGGCAACAAGTCTACACCAAATGATGGTAACTCTTTATTCAAATCCCCCAAACTCATTTTCAGCCTATGGGAGCCCAGGAGCTCAGCACACTTGGCCACGTGGGCAAGTGACATCATGCCTTGGCAGGTGAGTGGCAGCTTCAGTCTCTGGAGGTGACAATCGTGTCCCAGCTTGTCATGGCTGGGTCGTGTTCCCCTCCCTATTTCAGCCATTCCCTTTTCATTGCAGGTTTCCTCTTTTGTCTTTCCCAGGCAGCATTGCCATAGCAACGGTGTCTCTTGACCACCCTGCCTTCCTCCCACCAGGGCCACCCCTGCCAGCTCCCAGCTCAGAGGTTTTACCCACCCCAGGAGCTCTCCCTTGGAGCCGCTCTCCGAGTGCGCGCACGGGGAGTGGATGTCCTCTGTTGAGGCGCCTATGGACATTGCAGGTGGAGCAGCTGGGCTGGAATCCAGTTTTATGTTCCTAACTGGCACGATTCTCCATGTAAGAGTCTGCAGGAAGCTACTCCTGAGCAGTCCAGCCAAAACTCAAGGGATCTGTCAGTGTTTGTAGGCAGGGGTGCGGCACTGTGGACACAATACTCTGGTAACTTCAGGGTTTGAATCTGTATTTTCACAAGCCAGGAGCTTCTCTGAAGTGACTAACGTAGGGTTTTGATTTGCAGAATCCTTTTCTCTTGAAAAAAACCACACTTTTTCAATATCCTTTTGGTAGATAAAATAGTAAACAGCCCCTTCCTCCCTCCTGAAAATCTCCTCTGTATTTAGACTTGACCAGAGCCTGATGCTGTCCAGCATCGCTTTACCAAGGCTAAAACCACAATTTCAAACCCACTTCCTATTTCCAGGACAGAGTTTTTTCCAGAAAAATTATACAAATAGAACCATAGAATGGCTTGGGTTGGAAAGAACATTAGAGATCATCCAACCTCATGCCATGGACAGGCACACCTCTCACTAGACCAATTAACTCAGTGCTCCATCCAGCCTGGCCTTGAACACTTCCAGGGATCCACAGTTTCTCTGGACAACCTGTTCCAGTGCTTCACCACTCTCACTGTAAAGAATTTCTTCTGGAAAAGCAATGTTGCAGGTTCCTTCTCAAGCACCTTCCTAAATCCTTTTTTATTTATTGTAATTTGAAGAGGGATCCATTCAGTAGTTGTAAATATTTCTTCTCAACAAGAGCTCAGTGTATAGAAGAACCTTTATAGGGTTTGATGAGTGTGTTGAAATGATTAATTAAAAAAAAGGTTCCTACAAATATCTAAATGCATAATCGAATATATATTTTAATGAATTATGTAACAGTCTGTCACAACAGGCTATTTATATGAGACATTTCCATTTGACACAAAGTAATGCAGATGTTTATTAAAATAAGGATTAATCTCATGTGTGTTACATGTGCATGCCATTTTATACTTTATCACAAAGAAATGCAAGGTTGGACTTAAATGTGGCGTAGCGAATGAACAGATAAATAGGTCTGCAATGGGTGGAAAAAAATATCTAGAGAGAAAATATCCGGGAAGAGGTAATATCATCTATTCTAGAAAACCTGTTATTTAACAATAATTTACCTGAATCTAAGTTGAAACTTCTGCGAGGAACAGAATTAAGACTCTAAGAGAAAATTGCATGGTAATGTGTTAGTAAACTGAATTTCCTGTGTGTGTCATGTAATCATTGGGTATCTGGGCCAAGGATTCTGCCTGACATTGCTAAAAATACTGTCCCAAGATAATGCTGTATCTACTGTCCAGTGATCCAGTAGATGATAACTGGAAGGGTAGTAATAAAGTTGGTGAAACTGGTAGTCTATTACTCTAAATGGTGGAGTGGATAGGATTGTACCCAATATATCTAATAATTTTAAGCAGAAGAGTAATAGACTCTAAATTAGCTGGTATCGAAGAGTCCTTAGGGAAATCATTGTGAAAAATCCTCTGAAAGCATCATCTCATTGTCTGTAGGGTTCAAAAAGTAAGTTGAATCATAAAAAACAAAAAGAAAGAAATACAAACTGGAAAGGAGAATCTTGTGTCTGTGCTGAACTCCTTGGTGTATTTATATCCCGAACATTTTACAATTCTTGTCATGGTTTCTCAGAAAGAACCTCAGTGAATAAAAAAGGTATGGAGAAGGGAAGGAAAGACGGCCAAGGACACAGAGTAACTTGTGTGCTGAGTGAGAACAAAGGATGCTGTATTTTTATCTTGGAAATGAAATCAGCACTAACAAGGGTAACGTGGATGCTGTGAACAGTGTGAATAGGGAATAAGTTTTGGGATTTCTAATCATACCAAAATTAGGTGATATCCAGCAAGATGACTAGGTAATATGAAGACACACACAGACACAAAAAGTACATTTTCATTGACTGTTTTATTTGTGTTGTAAACTTCACAGCCATGGGATGCTGTGGAGGTTAGACTGTAACCATCCTTGAAAGAAAAAAAAAAAAAAGGATCAAAAATTCATGGGCATGCCTTTGTCAGGAAAAGAGCCTCAGATGCAGCTGAGGCTGAGGACCTGTGTGGTTTGTTGGGACAGTGGGGACACTGGGGACACTGCTCCATGTCCTTTCCAGGGCATCCAGCACTTGGAGTGGGAGACCTTTAGTCCCATGTGAGCTTTTGATCTGGTCAAACAGCTCCACTCTACCCTCTGATGTGATAAGATGGAGAAAAAATGTTGCTCTTTACAGGTGAATGTGTTTTTCTCAATTTCTATATTGATGGATTTATGTAGACATAGCTACTGCCCAAAATATGCATCTAATTGCTCTTTGGGGATCATTTTCTCACTGGAAAAAAATAATTAATCTAATTTAGTATTTTATTTAGTAAGGAACTTACCAAATCAATTTATTTCAACAATTAAAAAAAATAAACAAGTATTTAATAATAAATTATTTTAATAATTTCATTTAAGTGAGAAGACATAAGGTTATTAGTTATCATATCTTAGAAATACTCCAATCTATCAAGTAGCAGTAATAAAATGAAATAGAATAGGTCAAATTCCTGTAGAACTATATAGAGGTTGAATTTTATTTTAAATAATGCTTTATATCCTTTCTGTCAAAGCACTCAGAGTACTTTGGACTTACATGGCTTAAATCTCAGCTGGGTTTTGGAAGCTTTTTTATGTATCACCACAAAATGGTATTTTTTCAAGTTCGTTTTTATAGACTTTTTTTCTCCCTGTTGCTTTGGGCATGAATTACTTTTCCATTCCTGGTAACTAAAGTCCTGGGTGGCATTCACTGTCTTGAAGTAGCAACAGGAAATGGAAAAATTACAGTTTATTTTGTTGCAGTTGGGTGCCTTTAAAAACACTTGTAGACACTGCAGTTCTATTGAGACTTTCAGTGAACTGTTGCACGTTTCTTAATTACAGAGAAAATCAGGTCAAGGAATGGATTCCATCCCCAAAGATTATTTTATCCTTGCTACAGCCACGCTGTGGTAAGATATAGCACATCCCTTCTTTTTTCCCTTTAGATAAATTTCAGTTTGCACTGTCAGAGACCAGCATGTGATGTGGAACCTAAGCCAACCTGTGGGCAAAACATCTCCAGGCAGACATAAAATTATACCAGGAACAAATCCCTTCCATGCATATGTAAGAATTTCACTTTTGTTTGGAATAATCGTGGCATAACCTCACCATTGACACCTGTTTGAAGATGTGGATGCTCTTGCTTTCTGATAGAATTGTTCTCTGAATGAAGATGTGAATGACTCCTGGTCTTCATTTTGCTTTCAGTTTTGGGGGAGCAAAGGAACGAGGCAGATGGGAGCTCTGATTATGTTCCCACTGTTTATGCTGGGGAGCTGCAAGTGGGATGTCACATCCTACTTCATCCGTCACAGTGAGTCAACGCGTGTGAAGAGTTCAAGATGTTCCCTTCAGCACAGCGAGGCGAGAGGAACTCGGAGGTTCTGTGCTCACAAATAACTGCAACTACTTCAGGAAATGACACAAGTGCAAACCTGAACGACACAACTCTCTCCCAAGGTCAGACAGCAGCGCTCAGGGAAAACAACGAGGGGTGAAATGTGCCAACCCCAACCACTGCTCTGTCTTGCTTGTCCCACCCAAGCAAGGGGGAAGGAGTAGGAAGGCTCAGAAGAGACAATGAGAACGATTAGCAGTATGAAAATGTTCTTGGACAGAGTAGATTGTACAAGGTAAAAGTAGATTGTTCCTCAAATGTGTAATGGGAAGCATGGCAGGTCAGTAAGATGGAGAGGATGACAACAACTCGAAAATCTATCAGGTCAGTTTTCCTCAAATTATTTCACACAAAAAACCCTGATGGAACTTTTAACATCATACAATAGTTTTGGTTAAAAGGACTTCAAAGATCCTCTCATTCCATCCCCCTGCCATGGGCAGGGACAGCTTCCCCTAGAGCAGAGTGCTCAATGCCCCATCCAACCTGTCCTTGGACATTCCCAGGGATGGAGCATCCACAGCTTCTCTGCTCCATGCCTCACCAGTGAAGAACTTCTTCCTAACATTAAAAAAGCTCACTGATTTTCTTTATCATAGAAAAAACCCTGCTGCTACAAGATATTATTAAACAGCCTGCTGATAGCAGTGAAAAGAGCTACAGCAGAGTATGAAAAACGGAAGCACTTGTTCTCCAAAGGACGCAGTTTTGTGAGAGCTCAACACTTGCACTTCAGGATATAAATTAAGAACTAATTAGCTTTCATCCTAGTCATGAGGGTGTTTATCTCTTGCACTCTGTAGCTCTCTATAAGTCAGACACTGGCCAAGACTGGTGACAGGTCTGACAACGTGTGACAATGCTCAGTTGGTTGGATCATGGGGCAGATAACACCAAGGCCATGGGTACAATCCCTGTATGGGCCATTTACTTAAGATTTGGACTCCATGATCCCTGTAGGTCCCTTCCAACTCAGAAAATTCTGTGAATCTGTGAATATCCTGACTGGATATGGCAAAACTCCCACAGTTTGGAGAGCATGGGGTTGGGTTGTTCCTCCTGTATTTTATCAGATATGCTTGTCAATCCCAATAGGGATAGGTATGATGAGGTGTTGTTTTCAGGAAGCTTCATGTACTGAGCTGAGGCTGAAATACAAAGCAAAGCTTAGAAGGCAAATTCTTGGAATCTGAAGTTTAAGGAAAGAGAATGCAAAAGGTTTTAGGTTTGGGATCAGACCCCATCTGATCCATTCTCCATTACGTGGTGTTATTGTCAATAAAATATTCTCTGAAGTGACAGTCTCATGATACTGTCCAGCCAGAAAGGCTCATGGCTGCTCAACATAAATATACCAGAACTGTGGTCCATAAAAATGTGTGGAGTTGTTCATCTAACCTCACAGCTCCATCTTTTCAGTTTAAAAGCCTGAGCAATTAGCAGGTCTGTGGGCAGACTCTGCAGCCTGCACTGAGCAATGTTACTGCAGCAACATTGCCACGGTCTATGGAAAGCAAAAAAAGCTTGGAGAGAGGTCAAGGTTTTCCAGTGGTGTTGGCAAAGCTGAATGAGGGCAGCCTTGAGGGAAATACAATTAGTTCTGATGGCAGTAAAGAGTGGAGGAAGGCTAAGATGAAGTGAACTGGATGATGTAGGCTGGATTAGGACCACAGCTTCAGGAACCTGCAGATAAAAGAAGGATATTTGGATGTGTTCCTGGAATTTCTATGATCCTGGGAGAGATCTGTGGGGTTTGTGGGGGCTTGGGCAGACTTTGGAAGGCTGTTGGTATCATAGGGTTATTTCCCTCTCTTTCTTCTCCCTGAGATTATAATTTTCTGGAAAAAAAACTTCCTTCTTTATCTGTGACTGCTTCCCATCTTGTACAGGAACTTTTCCCTCCTGCTCCAGATGTTGTGAATGAGTGGTTCAGGTTAATTAAAGAATCACTGTCAAAGGTTTGGACAAAAGCAGCTTTAATATAAATTGGACCATGTTACCTGTGCATCCCTGAGCAAATGCCCTCTCCCTTCTGAGTAGCATCCTCCTCCTGCTGTGGTCTCAGGAGCTTTTTCTCACCTGAACTGTGGCTGCTGTGTGAGAAGGAGGGAGGGGGACAGGGCAGGGGCAGCGCCTTCCCCTGCAGCACAGAAAGGCAGACAGAAGTGAGCAATCAGGCAGGAGAGCAGTGGCAGAGCACTGTGCAGGTTGCTCAAATGCTGGACCTTCTCTCTCCTCTCATTCTGCAAAGCAGGGGTGCTCAGCAGTCAGCTGCCTAAGGCAAATGTTGATTTTTGGATACATAAATCCAGTCTGTAATTGCCTATATTGGTTTGAGCTACACTCTATGGCTTACAGCAATACCCTGAGCTCCCCTCGTGCTGTCTGGGCATTATTTTTGGGGTGTGTGGGAGGGCTAAAGGGAGAAAAATTAAAGAGATGGGCTCTGGTGTCCCCAGAAAAGGAATGACATTGATCTGCTGAAGTGAGTTAAGAGGTCACCAGGTTGATAAGAGGAATGGAGCAGTGAGGTTGGAACCCTGAAGCCTGGGTTTTTTTGAGCTTTCTGTGTTTTCTGATCCCCTGGAGAACACTGCTTCTGATCTGAGACCTTGGAGAAGGCTCCAAATTTGAGTGATTAAGTTGGAATCACAGGTGTGTAGTTAAATAGAAATGTGTGATTTCACATGGTGAAGGGTTTTAGTATTGGAGTTTTTAGAATATAGTAATAGATATGGGACAAGATGGAAGTTCTTGAGTGTTGTCTCCTTTCTGTCTTCTTCTTCCTTCTTCTTCATTGTTTCAGGCAATAGTCTGTGGTTGGACAGTCAGTGCTGCACTGCAGGTCACAGGACTTTCATTATTGGGTCAAAATTATAAATAATACAGGTGTTATTTCTCTATTGGACTGTTTAGCTTTAAGAGATCTTGTAACTAGGTAGATTCACCTCCATTTTGTTGACTTTTAGCTGGTAGCTACAAGCGTTGCTGATAAGATTTAATAAACAACCAAGTCCAAGCACGAAAAAATTCGTTTCCTTCATGTTTTTAATCCTGACTTTGAGTGAAGACAGAAAAAAAATGGAGACAAGCCACGGATTAAGTGGGGCAGATACAACCTTTACACAACCCTGCTGTGAGGAAAGGCTGAGCAGCCTTGGACAGTGGAAGGTGCAGGGCTGGAACTCAGTGATCTCTCAGGTCCCTTCCAAAAGAAACCATTCTCTGATTCTGTGGTTACTGCTGCACCCACAGAAAGCTCCTTCACATTGCCAAAGTTGTTTGTCTGAGACTAAGACAAACATCTTGGAAAAATACAGTCTCTCTTCTTGCGAGCATCCCCCAGTCAGAGCGCAGGCACGCATTTATCAGGAACTCTGATGCAGCAGATGGCAGAATAAAGTGGTTGTTTAAACACACTGTGACTTGGGGTAACCTGGCATAGCACGTTCTCAAAATACGCCGCATGTGTTTCTTCACAGATCTCAACTCAAGTATAGCAATGAATAACTTCTCGAAAATCCTGGTACAACAACATGCCTTTTGTTTCCTGCGTGTTATCTAAGAGCTGCTGCAGCAAATGCAAGGAGGGAATTAGATCTGGAAATCAGCTTTGCTGAAGACAGCGCTGAAAGTTTTCTTTTAAAATGTAGGACTGCACCTGTGCTATGGGTGAAATCCTGAGGGATTTGCTTTCTAGAGTCTACCCAAAGCTGCCTTCAGCTTGTCTGGATGCTCTGCTCCACAGGAAAATCTGAGCCTTTCACGGGATTCTGGCCCAGGACACAGCTCTGCCTGTGCGTGGAGGTTCTGGTCAGGTGTGGTGAGAACACTTGGGAGAAGAACTGGGAGCTGTGGTGGGTCCTCATTCCCCAATTTCGGGATTCTCTGAGGGAGTTATGTCAGTCCATGTGGCCAAAATGTTCTTGGCCCAAAATGTGGCCATGAAGAGCAGCCCTCAGCCCCTGCCTTAGGGGTCTGTGTTAGACCTGCTTCCATTCATGCACTATGGAATAAGCTCAGCAGCTTCACAAGACAATGATTGTGGTAAATCAATAAACAGGGAAAAATATTTTTGGGAAAAGGGAACTTTTCTCTCTGTTTGCTGTGTGTCATTGGCTTGTGTTGATGTGTCAGTATTCTGGGACTCAGAGACCTGGATGAACTCCCCAAAACTTTAATCATTGATAATCTGCACCATCTTCTTCTCTGAGATTTTGAGCGAACCCAGCACCTCATAAGAAAACATTCTAATTGAATTTTGACCCCTGTCCTCCCATAGTTTCCTAATTATCCTTCTCAGTTCCTAAATCTTCAAGCAGAGAGGAAAATGGAAAGCATCTCCCATGAAGATCTGCTGCAGGTTTGATTGTTTTCCCTTCTCTCTCTGTTACATAACTGTTTTTCCCTTCACTTGGAAGAAGTGTTATTACTCACATGTGATGCATAATCCTCTCCCACATCTCCCATCTCTGCTTTCCCTCCTGAGCATGATCTACTGAATTTTCTGACAATATATTTTAAATTACTTTCCACTTCTGCTGATGCTGTGAGGGGAATAGAGGCAGCAGAGAGCAAGGGGGTCTCTCTTGTCGCTCGCCTGCTGTCTGAGGAATTATAAACTAAATTTTGCTTGCAGAATCTCCACCTCAAATAGAGGCCAAAGAGGCTTTCAGACCTCAGCTGGTCTCCCTTATAACAAATGTTGTTTGCCTGATTTATTGGTTTGGTGCCAGTGAGAGGATCTGCAGTCGTGGCTCTCAGAATCCAGCGGGTGACAGAACAAACTGAGTGGGCTGGATCTGAACGTGACTGCAAGACAATAAACACAGAGCTCTCAGTGCAGCTACTCACACACAATCCCTCTCCAGAGAAAAAGCAACAACTTTTGAATCTGTCAACAATGGTTTTATCAGGAGACAAGATTTCTTGTGAGAAGGGCCCCGTTCTGTTAAGCATATGGTCAACAACTTGCTGTGTCAAACGAGCAGCAGCACGTGTCTGGGAAATGCAAAACAACACAGGATCAATGAAAGCAGAAGAAATGTTCAACAACCAGAAATGCATTGGAGTGATCTCTCCTGTCAGTGCAGGGCCCAGCATAAAACCTCAGTGATTCCATTTAGCCTTTTAACCTCCTTGATCATGTTTCTATCATTAAAACAACTTAATCTTTGCCTTATTTATATTGCTTTGTAGAATTCTGTTTTGTTTTGGTGTTTTTAGTTTGTTTGGGTTTTTTTTTGTTTTTTTTTTTTTTTTAATCTGTATGTCACCACTGCTCTTTCCCTGTAAGCTAAGCATATGTCTTGTAAAATGGTTTGCCATTATCTGAAAGTTTCCTTTTGCTCCCCAGCTCTGAGAATTAAAAATGTTTCCTTCAGGTGCTTGCCAGAAATATACAATGATTTGGCACCAAATGTCAAGGAATGGCATCTCAATATTCTAAATCCTCATACTCTGTTGCCTTTTTGCTTTAATTTCTTTTCCTCTGTGATAAAAGGATGGTGAGGGGGTACAAAAAAGAGGGCAAAATACAGTATTTTTGACTGGGCTCTGCAGACTTTTCTTGGGTTTGTGCATCCTAGAACAACATTTTAGGGGCTGAGGAGCCTCTGGCAAGAGAAATCCTCGGAAACATTGGAAGGGTGACCTTAGAGACACCTGGGATCTGATGTTTCTATAGCTGGAAATCTCTCAGAGGAGAATAATTCATCAAGTGCTATTCAGTAGTTAATTTTCATATCAATTATACCAGAAAGGAAAGAAAGCAATTCATACTATCAAGATCAATAGTATGATGAGATTAACTGAGGTGTTTTTCTTTACCATCCTAGTTCATAAACAAATATAATACATGGAATTATTGATAATTTTTGTTCATGAGACTAACAGTCCATTCCTACCCTTTTAGGGTACTAAACGGGGTTGTTGTAATAGAAAAATAAAACTACACTTTAAAATAAAGCAATGTTTATTAAAGTAATTGAAAATAAATAATTGAATCATTTAAACCAAGAAAGTCTAAAATACATGGATGAATAACACTTCATGAGTTAGAAAGGTGAGTGAAAGTATGTATCCTTTTGAAATACATCTGTCACCAGTTTTAACAATATTTCCTTTTTTATCTGAAAGGAGAAACTTTTTTGCTCAATATTCATGCAGTGCAGCACTTCTGGTCTATGACCAGGTCTCTTGGGCACTGCAGTAATTAGTAAAGAATTAGTAAAAGAAATAATGAGTAAAGTGGAAGCCAATGACTTCAGTAAGTAACAGGATTTCATCGTGGCATTATTTAGCCTATTCCTAAGAGCACAGAAAACTTCAAAGGAAAATTTTATCCCATAGTTGCAAGACAAGAGAAACTCGTTATAGAGATAATTTAGTAATCAGACTTAAAGGGATAATTCAATAATATGTGTTTATTTAGTGAAGAAAAATTGTCTCAAACTATTGTTTTCTACTTAATATCAAAGCTCCTTAAAAATAAAAAAAGAGAAGGAAATAAATAGAATAGATAGTACAATACAGTCAAATTAAGACAATTAAATCCCTTAAGAAATATTCTTACTAAATCAAAGTATAGGATTTAGAAAGAATGTTCAAGGTCATTTGCCAGTGGGTGCTCAAGGTCATACAGCATCTTTGTGCATATTCCAGAGAAGGTAGAATAATTTTCAGGAGGGTTGAGTTACAATAACTCTGTTTTGTGTGACTGTCAAAATGGCTACAGGAGCTCAGGGATTAGTGTTAAAAAGAATGGAAGGTAAAAAATGAGTACAGTTAAGTACCATATAAGGAGAAAGTTGAAATTAATTAATATGGATATGGATTAAATGCTTTCAGAAGTGCAGAGAGGTGCAGTGCTGGTGTTGTTCTGGAGATTAGAGATGCTCTCCCAAATGCAAAGCCCACGTGACAGAAAGGAAGAAATGCTGGCCAGTTTAAGGTACACAAAAGAAAAAAAAAAGAAAAAGAAATACCAAACTCTGAGCTTTTGCTATTTATTTAGGGCAATCACTATCTGTTTTAATTATTGAGCAAAAATGGAAATACTGAAGTATTTAAAGGAATGTGGTATTTGCTCACATCGAATGGCTTCCATAAATAGAAATGCAGAACACATTTAAAATGAATGTAAAAATGGGTTCTACTTTTTTATTCAACACAGCACGAAGGTTTAGAGCAAGACTCAGAATTATGAGGAAATTCTCCTTCCTTTGCCCCTCAAACACACAGATGAGAGCTGTTATAAAAGGCAGTGAGGTGGATTTTTTCTTTTGCTTGTGTTACTTGATATGCAAGCACGCATCAGAAGATGGGTTGGGAATGAGCTAAGCTGAACTTGTAGGAACAGAAGGACAAAGCCTTGCTTAAATTAGTAATTAATTGCATTATGGTTAATGTCACAGTAGTGTGACAGTACTATGAGTAAGGAGTAGAGCTTTAGCAGGGCTAAAACCTTCACTTCCCTGACTGTTCTTTGACCTTTAGAATGAAAGGCAACCCTAAGACAATAAACTCAAAAACATGACTTAATACAGAGTACTCTTGGGTGAATACACTGCATATTATTGTCAGGCAAACATACTGCAAGAATTATGACTTCTTTGTATTTCAGCAATAATAATACCAGTGGAAAATGTAACTTATTAAATTAGGTTATGACAAAATTCAGCTTAAAAAACAAAATGCAAACCAAACTTATGGCTGCCATACGCTCCATGCATACTGCTTATGTAAAACAGACAATTAAATTAGTTACTAGGGAAAACTTGTCTCAAATATCAAATGTAAATCCCATAATCTGGCCCGATTATTGTTTTCCAGAGAACTGGAAGGTTGCTTTTTTTCTCTTTTGCTTTTCTCATAGTCTTCTCAGTTAATACATGGAATGAGAATTCTGCACAGAAATCTCTGAGAGCATGCTAAGGGTATTGATTTTGGATATTCCTGAATTTTTAGAACTAGGATTTGGATTCCAGTCAGGCCACTGTTCTAGAAAAGCAGGTTTTTTTCACTCCTCAAGGACAAATTTTTGCATCCTTTGAAGCACAGAAATTCCCAGCGGAGTTTTTAGTAATAAATATTGATTCATCTTCTCTCTGTCCTTTGGAACAGCCCCTCTCTTAGGTGTCCTTGCATTTTGTCATGTGATTGTTAGTTTATGCTGCTACCTTTGGCAGGAAAACACCAAACCCACAAATCCCTTTCCCACCAGTTCATCTTTGATCACAAGGGAACAGCCTCTTGAAGATTTCCTCCCTGAAGAATCTCCAGCCTTCCTGGACTTCTTTGCCCTTCAGCACAGCCTCTCCTGTCAACCAGGCTCCTAAAAAATCTGGTCTGCCATCTGGAAGGTCAAGGTAAACGTTGTACTGATCTCCCTCCTTACTTCTCCAAGAATTGAAAAAACTTTAATTTTATTATCTCTGTGCCCCAAAGCGCCTCCAACCATCAGGGCACCTCTCCTGGCTGGTTCCCTCACCAGCTGTGTCAGGAATTACCTCCCACACACCCAGGAACCTCCTGGATGTTTCCTCTTCACTGTGTTGTATCTCAGCAGACATCTGCTAAGTGGAAATTTGTAGAGAACGAGGGCTACGAATGGTGAAATTCTCCCAACTGGGCACAGAATATTTTATTGATTTCCTCACCCTGGTTTGGTGGTCTGTAACAGAATCCCACCATATCTGGTTTGATCTTTACCCAGCTCTTACCCATAAACACTTGACCCTGTAATTGCCATCATTTAGCCCTAGGCAGTCAAAACTCTGCCTATCACACCCCACCACCTCTCCTTCCTTGCTCTTCCCTTCTGACGAGTTACAGCCACCCATTGCAGCCCTCCAAGTGTGGAATTCAACCCCTCCTTGTTTCCAGGATTGCAGCCATATCCTGGTTTTCCAGCTGTGCAGTGGCTTCCTGCTCCTCCTGTTTTTCGCCCACGTTGGGCTCTTGATGCTGCCACCCGTTCTTGGTGGCATTCCCACACATGAATAACCCTTGTGTCTTTTCTGCCACGTGGATTTCCATCCCCTACCTCCACTAAGATGGCAGACAGCAGGACCTCACCATCACAATCCCATCAACACCAATGTGCCCCCCCAGGCTTAGCCCTAGTAAGCCTGGTTTATCTCCTTCCTCCATCAAATCTAATTTAAAGCTCATTCAGTGAGCCCTGCTTACTCCTGCAGAAAAGTTTTTTTCCTCCTTTTAGGACAGGTATGCCCTGTCTATCCCATAGACCAACCCACAATTAAAATTCTGACAGTGACACCGGGCTTGCAGCCAGGTGTGAATCTCTGGACTCTTCCTATTTCCTCCTTCAACATTCTCTGCAGCTGGAAGGATAGAGAAGAGCTCTATCCTTGTGCTCCTGATCCTTTTAATCCATTGTCCCAAGGACCTGAAGCCTCTCTCAAGGTTTCTGGTTGCAATTTGATCACTGCCTATTGGAAAGAATCACCATGGATAATAATCTGAGGGCTGTAGCAGGGTAGGAAGCTTTATCCCTGGTCCCAGGGAGGCGGCAAGCTTTCCTTAAAAACAGGGAAAGTCTGCATATTGTATATTCTTGCATATTCTGATCTCCTCAGGACAGAGCTTCCTATGAAAATGACCCTTTTCTTTCTTTATGGAAGTGGTTTTGATGCAGGACATTGACCAACTTCACCTTGGGGACTCCTCCAACTTAGATGAACCATTGTCCTCATCATTGTCTGGTTTGCCTTGCACTAGAATCACTTTGCATTGATTAACACTCTTGGCATTTTCCTGGATAGCTTTGAAAGTACCTGCAACAATATTCTTATTTATACTGCTAATAAGAACTCAAATTCCCAGATTTTACTCCTCATTTTTACAAAAATTCCTCTATTTAGTAGTAAATTGTTCCTGCTGAGATTCATATTCATCACTTCCTCGAGAAGCTGCTCCTGTTTGCTGCAGTCTGAGGGGCCCCTCTTACTGAGGCAATAAAAACATGCAAGTCTCTATGGTGAAAGGCACACAAGGAGTGGTACAACTGCTCTCATGACTGGAGAATGACAGGTGTGGTGTAAAACTGGGTATAAAAATGAGACTCTGTCCATAGCAAGATGCTCTAAATTTGTGTCCTCTGCCATATCACACAAGAAATTGGTAAGATATTATATGGAGCTTGCAAGACTTCCAGCAATATTAAATCATGGAGCTTTGCACAAAGGTAGAGTTCTGTCTTGGGTTGCAATACAGGATGTGATAAAAGGTATCTGTTCTATCACCATCTGTTGAGGGTAGGGGCAGTGATCCTGAGCTCCCTGGGAGATATTCTGCTAATGGGCCATCCATTGAAACCAGGCAGGGCATTGTTCTTTATCTTTTCACAACCCATCCTTCCTCCAGCCAGTCATTTTCTGCTCATGGCCATTGAGTCCCACTGTGGCACTGATAAAATTACTGCATCCCATTGGGAGTTGCTCCAGCCAGGGGGAAGAGCCCAACATTTCTTACCAAGATAAAAACAGAGGTTTTGGGACACTAAGGGAGCCCCTTTCTCCACTGGACTCCAGAGGAAAACCGGATTTCTCCACATCCCCACTGGAGCTCCGGAGGGAAACTGCACCTTGTACAGGAGCACTGCTCCAACTGAGCCACATCTGTCACTGCAGGAGGATGCAGCCACCATGGGATGGGACTGCTGCCAACACCCTGCCTGACGGGTGTCAGGCTGTACTCTGACTGTGTCAGGGTTTGGGGTTTGTTCTTTGTAGTGCTGTATTTCTATTTTAATTTCCCTAGTAAAGAACTGTTATTCCTAATTCCCATATCTTTGCCTGAGTGCTGCTTGATTTCAAAATTATAATAATTTGGAGGGAGGGGGTTTACATTCTCCATTTCAAAGAGAAGCTCCTGCCTTTCTCAGCAGACACCTGTCCTCCAAACTAGGACAAGTTCTTATGCAAAAAGAATTTGGGAGTGTTGGCTGGTCTCTTAGAAACAAAAACCATTTGTGCTTCCATGGCTGTGTGACTGTAGGACAAAAAAATCAGGCAGTGTTTACCAAACTAATCTCAAAATCTGGGGACTTGTGTGGAAATAGCACTTCCCTGCACGTGTTTTGAGTCACAGGAAGAGTGGCAGACTGGATGGTCGGTTCATAAACAGAAAAACTTTCTCCCAGATAAAGTGGAATGACTGTGTTAACAATTCTTAGTGGTTTGGAGGCCTGCCTGTATCCAGTCACATCATTTGTGGCTTCCTGGGTGTATTTGAAAGTGCTCCTCATAAAAGGTCTCATTCATTTTGGTGCACAGAGCTTTGACTCAAAGCATTCTTTATACAACTCTTGAAAAGATGCTGTTGAAGTTGTGCTTTAAGAATAATTATGGTTGAATCTTTGGTGCATTGTATCAGAGCATAAATGGGACAACACAGACACCTAAACAGGCAAAGTTTAGATTTGGGCATGGAAAGAAAAGTGGAAGAGTGAAAGACTGTATTTTCTGTCTTCCAGGATATTTTGAAGGGACTATTTATGATCAAAAACAATTGTGTATTTTTTGCCTAGAAAAAGAAGATTTACAGATATGTAAGGGCTCTATCTGAGGTTGCAGAGACCCAAAATAATAAAAAAAGCCATACTAACCTTCATGTAAACAGGACAATGGCACAAGGGATGCAGTTTGTCACAGGCATATGTGATTTAGATTCAATTGTTTGCTTATGAGGTCATTTTTTATTAAGTGAAGAGAGGCAAAATTTCATATTCAACAAAAGCTTTTGTCCCAGTGACATCACAGGAGCCCGTTTCATGGCAATTTCCCAGCTCTGGATGTGTGTTTTTGCAATGACTTCATACCCACTCTGCATTCTGGGCACTGGGTGGGCTGAGCCCCCTGCACAGAGACATGACAAGGACAAGGGCTGATGAAACACGATGCAGACAGACTGGCAGCCAGGCAGTGCTGCCTCCATGTAGGATTACACCTCAGACTTGCAATAAAATCATGGAATCCCAGAATGGTTTGGGTTGGAAGGAACCTTAAACCTCATCTTGCTCCACATTGCCATGGCAGGGACAACTTCCATTGTCCCAGGTTGCTCCAAGCCCCAATGTCCACACTGAGGTTTGGACACTTCCAGGGATCCAGGGACAGCCACAAGTTCTCTGGACACCCTGTTCCAGTGCCTCACCACCCTCATAAAGATGAATTTTTTCCATAAATACCAACTTCCCCAGGTCATCTGTGGCTAAAACAGCCTGGTGAGCTGGGTGTGCCCAGAGCAACCAGTGAATAATCACTGACTCAAAAAACTGGGGAGCCTGAATTTACCAGTGCAGAGTTTTGAAGCTGAAAAAGAACCAGTCCCTGAACAAATACCTTCAGTAGCAGAAGAGGGAAGTCCTTCAGCACCTCTCTGTTCTCTCAGCAGGATTTTCACTCTGCCTGGGCTTTGGTTTGAGCAACTGCTCCTTTGTCACACATTGCATCTGGAGTGACTCCCAGGAAACTGGGAGATGGCCTGGTTAACATCTGGTTGCTGACACATTAACGAGGACTTTGGCCTCCATTTCTCACTTCACTTCCTGAAATCATTATATATTAAATCCCACCAGCACAAGGACCAACCAAACTTTAAAAGTTCCTGCAAAATCAGGAATTGTAAGAGCTGATTGCAATATACTCTTCTCTTTCTCTCTTTTTTTCCTCCTTTTTTTTGTGCAAATGTTGGTAGAAAAAGAGCCTGCAATTTGATTCCTTCAAGTGTTTGTGTTGGGAGAGCTCTTGTCGCATATGTTCACAGAGAGTGAACATAAAAGGGGCCCGAGGATAGACAAAAAATCTGTTTGACTATCTGACAAATAGTTACAGAAACATTTTGCATATTTACCCATCTTCTAAGAGAAACATATTGCTGTGCAACAAAAATGTGTTTACTGTAAAACGACATAGACAGCAGCACTTAGAAGACACTTGAAAGAGTTGGATTTTGCAAGCAGCTCGTTTGCATAGAAACACAGGAACATTTGAAGCCTCAGAGACAGCATCAAGGAATAAAAGACATCCACTGGGACCAGTCTGCATTAACCTTAGGTTTGTATGGTTTTCCTCTTAGGACTGAATATTTCTTTAACTATTAAATCAATTCATGAAATCATTCCATGTCCTTAAAAGTGCAGTGAGTTACTGCCTTGCTACCAGATTACTCTAAATTCCTCTTGGACTGGAGCTAAATTTATATAACTTTGTTATATCACTGGCAATTTATATTTCTATAATTTCATGCAAAATAGATTCATTCTCACTTATGGGGTAGTGCTCCTTCTCAGTTACAGCCTGAGACCTGCTGATTTTTACTGACTTATCCCAATAGATGGTTGGCATTCATATCCATTTTTTTTCTCTCTCCTCAGCCAGGCTGTGAGCCTGAGTGAGGCATCAAACTGAAGCCAAATTGATGTAGCATATTCAAATTTCAACCTTGTTACTGAAGAGAATGCCAAGAGTTTAAAAAAATGTCAGGCCCTTGAGATGGAAGAAAAAATGCTGGAAAAGAAAACTTTCAAACTCAGCAAGATGATGACTTTTACCTCTGAGAGCTGTATGTAAAAACCTAAGTAGATAAATGAAAGATGTCCTCAAGCACTAATGACAACAGAATGGTAAATGCAGCTATTATGTTGCACATTAAAAACCTGAAAATAATTTAATTGTGCAGTTAAAAGTGGCTAAAATCCTTCTTCCCAATCCAATATTTTAAACAGCTACATGAGAAAAGAGGCTTTGGAAACCCAAACAACATAGCAAATTTCAGTTACTTTTAACTAGTGAGAGATTAAATATATTTTGCTCAGGGATTTATTAACAGAAAGAGACATTTTTCACCTCTGTATAGTTCTGTCTGACCACACCTGAGTTTAGAGATGAAAGTTGTTGCCCTTTCTATGCAGTTGTGTAATAATTTCTCTAATTTCCTCTATGTTTTTGTGGTAAAGACAAGTTTTTCTGTTGGTTGCAGTGCAAGAGGTTAAGGTTTCCTGTTGATTTGATTGTACAGCTCTTGGACTTGCAAATTTGGACTTAAAGGTAAAAATAGAAATCTCTCTCAAATATTGCTCTCCCAGGAAACATCTCACAGTGTTTCAGTGGTATTTGCAGAGGCTGGTGCTATCCCTGATTTGTGTCTTAAAGGGTGACACTAGAGCTGTCTGGGGCTAAAAGGAGACTGGAGCCAACCAGGTGTAGAAACCCAAGTGTAAAATGGTGCATGGTCATGAAACAGCAAATTTATGTACTCACAAGAAATATTCCCATTGGTGTGCATGATATGGGCACCATGTTCTGATGGCACCAGAAATGGAATCACTAAAAAAAATGCACTAAAAAATGTCTGTGGAGACCCAGAAGAACAAACTAAACTATCACCTGTTAGAAATAACAGAATATTAACAGAGGCCCTGTTTTGGGATAGGGACAAACAACTGGGTTAGCTGCTTTAAAGTTGTGTTTTCCTGGGATATAAGGTAATTTCTGTCTACAGCTGTGCTTTCTTAATCTCTAAAAACCACATAACAGTTAAAAAAGACATCCAGTATATCTGATAGCAACTGTTCTATGTCCAAGTAATTTTATGGTGACTGTTTAACTCATAAGATAGAAATATATATTGATAATAACAAAAATGAAACATTGGCAACCTAAAACCAGGCCAAGGAAGGGCAATTAACACCTCTGTTACTAGTACCTGTATCCCAAGGGGCTTTCCTTTTTTATTTACATTTTTATTTATATTTTTATTTACATTTTTACATTTATTTACATTTTTATTTATTTTTATTTACAGGGTACATCTTATCTGCACCAGCAGTGCTACATGCAATGGAGTTCTAGCTGAGAGACATTTCATTTGGAGCAAATATTGAAACTTTACAGGTGCTTGCCTGCAGCTGTACAGAAAAGACAAACAGCCTCGAGACAAGGCAGCCCCTGAGAGCTTTTGCCTTGCTTTGTTTCAGCAAGGTAATGTGAAGATCTATGCAGATGGGAAGCCAGAGCTGGGGTGAGACATCAATAGAACCCCTTGGGAACCAGGGTTCTGATGCTCCACAATCAAAACCCTTCAACTCTTCCTGCAGAGGGGGAGATGTGAGGGTGCACCAGGACCCAGGGAACAAGATCTGTCAAAGCCCCATGCTGGCAGTGCCACGAGCTGGAGGAGAGCTGTGCAAATACCTACAGAAATAATGGGGGGAGAGAACAGCAGGGAAAGCCTGCTCCATCACTGAAAGCCCAATATGTATTTTACAGATGAAATTTTGGTTCTGTAGAGAGAATTGGTGTCTCAGAAGAGGAAGTGACCCAGCAATGTGAGCTCAGAGCCCTGAAAGCCAAACTGAGCCCAAAACAGCAGCATGGGCAGGGAGGGAGGGCATTCTGCCTCTCTGCTCTCATGAAAATCCACATGCAGAGCTGCCTCCAGCTCTGGTGCCACCAACACAGCACAGATGTGGACCTGCATGAAGGGGATCTCAGGGCTGGAGCACCTTTCCTACAAAGCCAGGCTGAGAGCTGGGGCTGTTCAGCCTGGAGAAGGCTCCAGGGACACCTTGGAGCATCTCCCAGTGCCTAAAAGGGGCTGCAAAAGAGTGGCAGGGACTGTTTATAAGGCCATGTGTTGATAAGAAAAGGAGTAATGGCTTTAAGTACAAAAAGGGTAGGTTTAGATCAGATATTAATGACAATTTCTTTACTTTGAGGGTGGTGAGGCCCTGGCAGAGGTTGCCCAGAGAAGCTGTGGCTGCTCCATCTCTGTGGAGTGTCCAAGGCCAGGATGAAGCTCTGGGATAGTGGAAGGTGTCCCTGCCCCTTGACTCTGCACCTCCTCACTTCCCTGAGGACGTGCTCCAGGCACAAACAGCTGCTAAAACACTTCCCAAAATGTAATAACCCAGCTGCAGCATCTGCCTGCCTTTGTCCTTATCCACAGCACCATTCCCAAAGCCAGCTCTGCCTCTTTGAGGAGAGAGGATGCTCCAGGAACCTTCCTCCTCTCTGCTAGCCACCCCCAGTGTGGGCTGATGAGGTTTTAACCCCAAATCTGGTGTGGGGGTTTGCCAGACAGACTCCAGCTCTGACACAGGAGGCCAAAAGCCTTTGAGGAATATCACTGTCTGCTTATTAAGCCTGTCCAATTCCAGCCAAGGAATACTCAAACTAATCTCTGGTAATAGCTACAGAAAGGGTCACTGCTTGAAAGAAACATCGTGATCAAGTGTTCCCTTGTGTTCTACTTTTCCAGCTTCTTTTTTCCCCCCTTTGAACTGGAACACCATGGGCAATAGGGATAATATTTCTTGGTGTGTGTGTGGAAAAATACCTTATTAGGAAAACTAATTTATTCAGACAGAAATATCTTCTTTTTTCCTAAATATGCAGAAAATCAAATGCACAGTAGAGCAGCAAAAAGGAGGGTCTTCCTTGGTTACAGTTTATTGCAGTGAAATTCCCTACTGTGCCAGAAGTAATGTCACAGTAATGAGGAATGTCACAGAGGTCCTGGGTGAGTGCAAGTTTTGGGTGAATATCATGCCATATTTATTGTGAAACAGAATCACTGCTTTTAAGGAAGGTTGAAAATGAGCTTTTCTACAAAAAAAAGTGCCTTTTCCTCCCTTGCAAGTATCATGTATTTTGGCATGTTGAAAGTTGAAGGAAATAAAAGACTTGTACATCAGGAATATCTAAATTGATTATACTGTTTCTGCCAAGGAATATTCTGCATGTCAAGGATCTCCTCTGGGTGCTAAGGGTCACAAAATGCCTCAGTTGAGTTGGGAATAATCTACTGGAAGATTTCTTCACTGAAGTTGGATTCAAACAAAGGTATTATGCTGTCAGAGACAGTGTAGAAAATGAAAACATAATTTGAAGTTCTATTGGTTTCCTGTAATAAGCATGTAGGGGGATTTTGATTTTCCTTTAGAAACATGCCTGGAAAATCACCATTTTCTGCAGTCCCAGATCCATCATTTCCTCTGTGGTCAGGGATTTTCAGGGCTTATATGATTCCAGGTCAATGACCCAAGTGCTGACACTTCTTTCTCTCTTATGGATAATTTAAAAATTGTTCAATATGAAGCAAAATCAAATTTTGAAACCATTGAAAATGTTTACTATCCATTCAGCATCTTAAAAACATTGTTTGCTGTTTCCCTGAGGTGCTGGCATTTATTTGATGGCTCAGCAACAGGCTCAGTGGTCCAACCCAACAGACATTGTGGTGAGCTGGCTTTCCAGTTGTTCTCTGTGTGTGTTAGTGTGTAAACCTGTGTGTGTGCACACCTGGAATTACCAGCACGTTTGGGGCTGCATCAGCAGAAACACAATTCATTCTGTCATCTATTTGAGAAGCTGCTGTAAATTATGTGCAAAAAAACCATTGCACAAATACATTTTGTGCCACACAACTCTATCACCTGCAAAGGCAGGTGTTGATGCTCCAGGAATACACACAGTGTTGCAGACTGCAGAATCCTGGAGTGTGTTTGTGTTTCTTGTAGTTCTTCCTTTAACATTTGATTATTTGTTCAGGGCCAGCGTGTTGCTGCTGCTTATCTATATATTGACAAGATTGGTTCCATGTAGGGCATTTGCCTGTGTCTAACTTTGTTTGCAAAGACTATTTCAAGATGATGCCAGTGGGGGTGGGGATGTGAGAGGAAGAGAGGGAGAGAATATTTTTAATTAGTTTTGTGTAGGCAGGAGGGAGAGGACAGACGTACGCTGTAAACGTATCATATTTTTTACATTTTTCTTGTGATCTCAAGCAGCAAACAGACCAATCACAGCAGCCCAGCAGCTTTATTTGTGCTGTTTTTGGAAGACTTGGCGCTGCTAAGCACCCTCATTGTTGTTCCCTGCTTGACATTCTCTGTCCTTGACATCTCCCTTCCCTGGAATCGATGATGACTGCCATCTCAGCCCTCAGGCTCCTCCACGGCTGCTTTCAACTGAGACAGCCTCGTCCCTTATTCCTTGCTGCCCTACTTTTGCCCCTCACCACCCCCTCTCTCAAAGTCTGCAGCAACTTGAATTCAGCTGGCTGTGCAGAGATGTTTTGAAAGGCGGGAGCTTTGCGCACCCGGCTGCATCCCTGGTGGAAATTTCCCCGCTCTGGTGCGCGGCACTGGTGGGGCATTGAGGGGGCTGTTTGCAACCAGCCCCTGCTTTTCTGCCTGCTCTGACAGCTGGGAACCAACAGGGCCACTTCTCTGGGTCAAACAGTTAAATATAAAAGCCAACAATTTGTGGTAGCTCAGTCTTTCCTGGCAGGCACCGCCGATCCCAAGGAAATCGCGCCCATGGGGATGAGAAGCTCTGGTTTCTTCTTGGTGCTTGATTACACCCCAAGGACACGATTATCCCGTGCCAGCAGTCATCTTTCTTGTTAGACCTTATTGCTTAATTGCAGCAGCACAGCAAAAAGTAGGGGCAAAAACGGGGGAAAGGGAGAAATCGGAGATCAGGTGAGATATTGCAGAAATCATCGGAAGAGACGGCGATAGTTTGGGAGCTGCTGGCTATGTATGTTAATTAACCCTTCTCAGAGGAAATCCACAGAGCTGTGCTTTCAAGAGAGATCTCCCCCCGCCTCTCACACACGCAGAGATGTGGTGGAGTCTCTCTCTTGGTATCTCATGCACTGCTCCAGGCTCTTGATGTCAAAATATACCAGCTGAGAATGTAGGATAAGAACAGCCCTAGGCTTTCCTCTGGTCCTCAAGACATTTCAAATCTATACTTTCCTGATTAGTGTATTACCCTGCTTCATCAGGGGCACAAATATTTTTTTTTTTCCCTCCTGGTCTCCAAATGGGCAACTTTTACAGCAGTACGTGAAAAGCCTTGAAATAAAGAGAAACCCAAAAAATTCACTTGGGAGTGCGGAGCTCTAACCTATATTTACTTTTCCCGTTGTGAGAAACATTTGAACAATTCCTTAACATTTATAACTGCACATCTATTTGAAATAATTGAAACGGAAACGTTAAAAGAAATTACATTTCACTAATCCATTTACAATGGTATAAATTGCTTCTCATAGCCAACTGCCAGACTTGCTGTTTTATTTAATAACTTTAATGCTGAGGTTCCCTGAGGCAAGGAGAGAGTTATCCCACCAACTGCAGGAGGTTTTACTGAAGTGTCCCCTGGCTATTGTCCAGGGACTGTGGAGGAGCTCAGCTAACAGGTTCACTTGCATTCTCTGTCTCTGACAAAAATATGTTTTAATGTAAAATAATTCTAAGTGAAAGAGAAAAAGGTGTAGATGATGCATCCTAGCAAATCATACTGTTTTATTGGTATATAATTGTGGCTGGGTGGGCAATAATTTATCACTATAAAATGCGCTACTACATTTTGACAGCCAGCAACTGAGCAATGACCTTACTCCCCAGCAGAATCCCAAATACATCTCAGATTTAAAGGTCTCTCAGGCAGAAAAATCCTGCAAAGTCCAGCAGGAAAAATCCCAAGCACAGTCCCTTGATACTCATTGCTTTACAAACTACAACAGTTTCTGTAGCTCTAATTCTTGTATTCAGTTGTGTCATGGGAGATAATTCTTTCTCCTCTCTCTCCGTGATGAGCTGCTGCATTAGGCTGACTTTCTTTCCAGGCTCAATAAATATGATTTTCCTGGTTCAGATCCCCTTTTTCTCTCTGTGTGTGAGCTGGTTTAAGTGGAGTTCTTCAGTGCAGGGAAGATCAGGACCCAGCCCAAGTTCCCTGGTGTGAGTTCTAAAGTACTCTCAGTCTCTTGCTCGTCCCATGAAGAACAGGGTTGGGCTGTCAGTTCCTGCAGCCTGAGATACATTAGAGGAGCCTCAGCCTCTCCAAAATCTGAAAAATTGCTGACTAACAAAAATGAATCCACTTTTCAATAGACCCTGCACATTCAAATGCTGCCAAACATTGTTTCTGAGGTTAGAAGGACTTGCACTTTCTTATAATGTGGAAGATTGCAGAACAACCTGTGAAATAAGGTTTTATAAGGCTTATAAAGAGAATATAAGGAAATTAGCAAAATGTACTAAAAATGTGGAATAAATGCTTTTGATTAAAAATACTTAAATGCTGTCAAAATAGCAGAGACTTTCCCAGCCATGTTTGTGTTTTCAAATTGTATTGATCAAAACTGCTCACCATCTATGACTTCCATAGGATCATGGCTGCTTTCTTTCATCATTCCTCTCAAAGAAATACATTTTTATTTTTAGGAAACTTGCCCTGAGGCAAAGACTAGAAATTGTTCTCAAGCAGATAGTATAATTAAGGATTGATCTGCACAGTGGGGAGATGTTGGATGAATCAGACACTGACATTTCCTTCTTTCCACTCTTTCTATGACAGAGCCTGGATTCCTTCCCAACAAAATAAGACACTTAACTATGTAGAAGATGTGGCATTAGGAGTTTAGATACCCTTGATTGTCAAGGATTGTCAAAGCCACACAGGTATTTCCAGCTGGCAGTTTATTCTCTCTATTGTCATTGGCTTTAGCAGAAGCCTCAGGCAAATATTCTCCTGACACCTCAAGCAGGTGCCTGAGGTTGGAAGTGGGATGAAAGCAGGCTGAAAATTTTGTTTTATTTCAGCAGAGAGTACCTGTTCCCAATTACCTGGGGTCGAAACAGCAATAAATATTCACACAGCAAACTTGTGGTCACACAGAGAGGATGTTGGCTTGTCTTCAATCCTTTGATTCCCTCCTTTAAACATATTTTTGGATTAAGAAATGCTCAGCAGCGTGCCATGATTGGGATCCCCACTGAAGGCATGAAACTTTTCATTTAAATGTCCCAAGTTTAATGCCAGCTCTAAACAAATTTAGTGGGGAAAAAGTGTCAACATTTTTCCCAGAGCAAAGTCTGGGCCCTGGAGTCATTGTGTTCCTGCACACAGGGATATAAGAGATGGATATCTTGTGCCTTGTTCCTTCATGCTACAGTAGAAGACAGGAGATGAGCAATTTAATCTGCTTTGCCATGCTTGATATTCGCTTTGCTGAAAAATTATTTCCATAATAAATCAATTAAAGTATATATTTAATGAGCCACAGGAATTGAGAAAAATTGTAGAAGTCTTTCAATATAGTACCTGCTTAAGAAGGATTAAAAATGCACCCAAAAAACCAAAAATAATTTGGGCTTTGTGCCACCTATTAAGATCTTCATGAACAATATGAAACTATCTATCAATTATATATAATCATGCTGTCACATACAACAGTGAATGCAAAAGGCCATAAAATAACAGCGCAGAATATCATCAATAACACTTGTGTGCCTTATCACACCCAAGACTGAGATAATCAACAGAGAGACACAGGTCATTATCTACAAATGCTTGTGAAATTCATTTTGGTTACAATGAAGAGGAAACAGGAAGATAAGTCTCAAAATAAATTGGAATTTAATCCAAGAATTCTGCAGATTGACCTGACTCAAGACAGTAAACATCTTGTGTTCAGTGGAGCCTCAACACCTATCAGCTTGATGCAGCTGGTGATATTCCTTACAATATATCCAATTATTGAATGTTATAAAATATTCTGGTATTTTCATCAATGCAACCAAATAAGCATTTTCTTCTAAAACTTTTTTTATGCTGTGAGAATTGATCATATCAAAATATAATAAATCTGCCAAGAAAGAAGATTCATGAAGAACAGCCTTTCCCCTGGATGAAAGGAAAGGAAAAAGCTCTAACAGGCTCTTCACAGGAAATTGGAGGAGGAACTGAGTTTATAACTTTGCAGATCAAAGAAATCAAGGTATCCTGAACCCCTTTTGCCAACAGGACAAAATTTTGGTATTGCCTCCCCAGCTTGAGAAAACTCTATGAAGCTTTATGAAAATTCTTTAGCAATACTTTTTGGCACTGCTGATTTTAAGTTCTGAGTTTTCTGGCTTTAAAATGGGCCACACTTTTTTATCTATCAAAGCAGAGAATTTACTTAAGTAAATTACAGTTATGATTTGGAAAATGAAAATCATGACCAGCTGATTCATTCAGATAAGAGTTCTCTTCAGTGCCTGGCCAAGCCATCTCTTGTATCTTGATTGCAGTTTCCCTCTGGTGCTGCCTCTCTGGCAATGCAAAGGTTTTTGCAATTTCCAATTACAGTCGGGGCTGCCACAATTCCCAGCTAGACAATCCTCCAAAATATATTTATTTAGTGCTATAGCAGGTTTTCAACCTTTCTCCCTGCCTTACTCCATGTTTTCACTTTGTTCCTTTTTTTGGTTAGACCAAAACAAAAACCTCTCTGACTGCTGAACCCAAAAGAAAATCCCCTTTTTATAACTTTTTGTTCCTTCACTCTGGCACAACTCACAACTCTGCTAATTCCACACGATAATTTCTTTGCCACCTCTAAATGTCAAAGCTACTGCTGACTTTACATATATAAAATATTTTCCCAGATTTAGACCTACAAGGTAGATGCAACCCCTGTAAGACATCACCTGTGTCCCACTGCAAGCAAAATTTCTCCTTTATTTTCTGTTGGGTTGTTGGTTTGTTTAATTTGTGAGCCAAGAGGAAAAATTAGTTGTGTGAAAAGGATCCAAGTCTCACGTCTGTGCAGGAAGGAGGTGGTGGTGGAAAAGTTGCATCAGAAAGGTAAAGGAACAGACTCCAAAAATGTCACCTGCTGCATCAGTGCCTCCAGCACTCATGATCTTGGGAAGCTTCAGCTCTGGAGAAAATAAATGAGGTGGACTTGAAGGATCCTAGAATCCATAGTTTTATGTCTTTTTGGCGATATAGTAGAAGAAATGTTCAGCAACTATTTTTTTTCTCCGTAAGACAAATAGTTCTTATATGCTAATTTTGGTGATTTTGTTGTTTTACAACCTTTTTGTGTTATTCAATGTTGTCCTGACCTTTTGAATACAGAGAATGATTTTTGTAACTGTGCCTGCATGACTGCTTCAAATGCAGGGCTGTATTTCCTTTTTAAATCTTGTGGGGGAAAGAGACCAGAAGAAACCTGATCCATTCCAAATTGAGATGTTCTGAGCCATTAAACCAGCAAAGACAAAATCTGAGGCAAGAGCAGAACAAAAACCTGGTCACAAATTTTTGGTTTGAATCGTTTAATGGGAATTTTTCCTGGAATCCTTTGATAAAATGGAAATTACAAGTGATATGACTTAGAGTCGTTTCTTAATCAAGAAGAGTCATCAAGAAGATGTGATAATGGGAATGTCTGTGCCACAACAGTCTCTAAATAATTTTGAATATTTTGCTATGGAACAAGCACATTTTTCAGTGGGGTTTGGATGTCAAATGTCTTTAAGGAAAAGCTTGAGACTCTAGAAAATCAAAATAACCTTAAGGCAAGCTCTTATTTACTGTTGGTGAAAGGTGTTCTAATGGGTTGGTTTTCTTGCTCATTGGAAGCCAAAACTTTTTCAGAAATCATTACAATAAATCACATTTCTGAAGTAAAAACTCAGCAGGCTCCTTTCTTAGCACCATGAGCAAAATCTATTGATTTTTCTAGAAATCAGGATAGAAGAAACTTTCATTTTTAATATTGCTTCTCATTCTAGTGTCTTATTTTTATTATATGTGGATCAACCTCACCCAAAACATTTTCTAAACTTGTTCTGCAGGACAACTTCTACATTTTTTTCTTTTTCTATTTCTTTTTGGAATGGGGAGAGCAAATGCCCATGTTACAGCATTCTTGGTGTTAAAAGCATCTATTCTCTTAATAAAATTATTTCAATTCCCTTTCAGCTAGCCCATGATGAGAAGAGGGGAAAATCCAATTAATTCTGCCCGAATTTCAGACTTCCCTGAAAACTACTCATGACAAACAAAGGTGGTGTGGGAGTGAAACTCAAACCAAGGATGTTTTTGGGAGCTGTTCCATCACCAGGGGACAGAGCACAGGGATGCAGGGGAATTTCTGAGGATCCTCTTTGTTTGCTCATCTGTTTGGAGCCTCTGGATGCTGAAGTTTCTCACCCAGTTCACAGGGGGAGAATGCTCTGAATCCCAGCATGCTTCGGGGAACACAAAAATTTACTGTATAACTGAATTTCTTCGCCTTTTGAGACCTTTAGGAGGCAAGTTTTAAATCTGTACCTGGTCAATCTTTAGAAGGAATGATGTTCACCTTAGTGAAAATGTTCTGACATCATTAATGACCCCAAGGAAGGCAGACCCAAGGTCACTGACTCCCTGAGTGTTGGGATGTTGTTGAACACAAGATATTAATGATAAAAACTCTGCTCATGGAGGAGTTTGCAATTCATCCTTGTGCTGGACCCAGCAACATGAGTCTCCTGTGGGGAAAAAAAAAAAAAAAAAGAAGGAGTCATTTGGGTGGGAATGCCATGGAAGCAAGAGCAACCAAATCCCAGAGAAGGAAGGAGGAAAAACAAAAATCAGGGCAAATATTTTCTCATTCCTCCTATGACATTGGATGGTGTGAGCTGACTGAGAGATCACCCACAAAACTGGGCAAGAGTGATGAGGAAAATACAAAAGAGTGTGTGTCCATCTGATTAAATTTGATATTTTTGTGGCTACCAAACAGTTATCCAGGGGTATTTTTTTGGAGGAGGACTTGTAGCAACTCTTAAAGCCACTTTCCCTCTCATCTCTGTGATCTGAAGTAAAATTTTTTCTTCTTGCATCTTTGTTACTGCTAAAAATTGGTGCTGGAAGGAATCAGGACTGGTCTGAATTTTGGTGTGTTTTGTTTTGTTTTTTTATTTTTTTAATTTTTTAATTGGTGTGATTAGTGTGCAGCTTTTGGAATGAACGTTTTCCTAAAAATGTGTATTTCCAAGAGACATTTGAAAAGTGTTGATATTTAAACAGAAATTTAAAAAAAAATTCAAATAAAATCTTGCTGACTTAAAAACTTTATTTTCAAGGTTAACTCCTCTTCCCTGAACCTAAGAATTCTTGTTGGTTTTCACAATGTTTCCTCAGCTGATTGAACAGCTGGGTTTGCAGGCAGTGATGCTATCATCTCTAAGGAGAAAGATCATCTCTTCTTCTATTAGACAAAGGCAGAAAAATGTAAAATATACTGATTTTTCAAGCCTTAAGGTGAATGCATTTGCTCTAATAGGAATCCAGAGAGACTCAGTGCAGGCTACAGGGTGTGATTTTCACTCTCAGCTTTGGCCAAACTTTGCTGCCCCTGAAGGAAATGTGATTTTTCCCTATATCCTCTTTGAGAGAAGAGTTTAATCCAGTATTATCAGCTCTGGGTTAGAACCAGATTTCTGTTTCCAAAAGGAGCTCAGGAAAAGTGGAACCTGTCATACATTGATTTTCTTGGCCAGAACAGGGTTTGCTCATGGCTCTCTGCAGGCTCTGTGTAGGGCAGCTCATTAACATCTGCATTAGTATCTGGCTAGAGAGAGCTTCTCTCTCCTGAGATGTGAGTTTGCAACGTTTCAAAAGCACTAAAAACAGATTAATGCAGAGTTTTGAGGCGGCTCATGCAGCCCCCTCACTGCTCTGGCATCTCAAGGGTCCTTGTTTGCTGGAGCTTGGCTTGGGGATCTCTGGAGAGTTTCCTTCCTCTGATGTTGTTTTGTCAGAACTCCACCCCAAGCAGCTTTTGGAGAGTGTTTCAGGATTAACAAAACAGCCAAGGTGGGAGATTCAGTGGTTTGGGTGTTGCTGAACTGGAGTTGTCTTGGTAATGACAAATAAAAGTTAATTGGAATATAAAGCGTGCTACTCGAGGAAGAATTTTTTTGTGGTTCAAAAAAAAACCAAAAAAAGACAAAATGCCATAATAAATATTTAAAGGAAACTGACCTGCTTGCAATATATGTTCTAGTTCCCATATAAGATTATTTTTCAGAACCTTCAGAAAAATTGCTGAGAGCTTAAATTCCTAAGGACAATCATTCCACACAATGTGGTAAAAGCTCAGAGTTTACCACCATTGTGAAATTTGATTTAAGGGAATTAATAACATAAATGAATGCTCTTAAATAGCAAGTGTAGCATTCAGGGTCCTAGGATAGAAATAAATTGTCCTTAAACAGGCACATGGTGTCTCAAGATAGAGATGAGATCTATTTCTATTGGTTTTCCAAAAGGTTTATACATGGTTGGTGTTTTTCACACTGTGCATCAGCCAGATAAAAAATTGCCTATTTTTCAGGGAAATAAATAAATAACAGAAAAAAAACCATATCAGACATCAAAAACTGTAATTCTATCAACAATTTTAAATAATAATATAATTGTGTAGTTACTGAAAAAAAAATGCACTATTCTTACTCAAATTCTTTTCTTTTACCTTTTCATTAATTTAATTACCTTGTTTTGATTGTTTGATTGTTGTTTAGTAAAGCCTGTAAGCTCTGGACTTCACTAAGTGAAAATAATAAATACACTGTTATTTCAGAAGTCACACCTGGATATAAATTAATTATTTGGATGTTAAAAACAGGCTTATCTACAAAACCAGAAAAAAAAAATTCTCAATGGTAGCTTGGTGAGGTTTCATAGGAATTCTTTACACTTTATGTATTTTTGGGGGGAGGTTTGCATTGCCATGTGAATACTCAGCCTATTACTCAGAGTTTTTCACACATAACCTTTCATCTCTTGGGCCTGAGCTTCCTCTGAATCACTGCAGTTTTATGCCAGAGTGATTCCATTTAGCTACTTCCTCATGGAGTCCTCTGGATTTACAAAAGTTTACAGAAAAATCAGTTGGCTGCCTGGGGAATTCTGGTGGAAATGCATCTTGCTGTGGTGAAAAGTGCACCCTGTGACAATTTGGGGGTTTTGTTGCTTCTGAATTTCAAAATCTGTTTCAACATTTGCTTGTTTTTAATTGTAGAAAAATCTCTCGTAAAAGGTCTGATAATAAAATTTCTTAACCTAATATTTATTCTGAGCTTTTTTTTTTTTATCCTGCTCCTCTTTTGTCATGTTTAATTGCTGTCATGGAATGCACTTCTGGCTGGTCTTTTATTTCCTTTCTCCCTGGTATTTACAATTCTATGAACATGTGTGTATTTGTGTGAGTGTTGGCATTTGAGGCATCAAAAATGGATTTGTGTATCAGGCAACAGAGGAGAGGCTGTGCAGCCTTCCTGTCACTGATAAAATCTCTATTTCCATCCCTATTGAAAAATATTCTTCATGTATTCAGAATAAAAATACAATGGCTTTTGTTGATTTATTTTTTCTTGAAGACTCACTGGACTTTTCCCTTTCAGGAAAACACAGCTCTGCTTTTTTTTTTTTTTTTTTTCTTTAAATGCACATTTTCTCTGACCTTGGGTTAGTACTTTCTTTTTTATGCTTTCAGTGAAATCGTGTCCTTTTGATGAAAACGTTTTTCAGTATTTTTCTATAAAGTTAAAAAAATAAAGTACAGATAAAATGCTAAAACATTGCAAAGCAGTTACTGAACAGAACATTGCACTCAGCAATATTGGTTTTGCTGAAGTTTGTGTATTTTTTCCTTGCCATCACTTTACAGAATTCTAATGCAAACAGACTCTTGAACTCCAGTGGGAGTCAAAATAAGATAAATTTCAGTTATTCTTAAACCTATACCGTGAAAATTGAGATTTTCAGATGATATCAAAATGGAAGTGTAAATTATCATGTAACAGTGAGATAATTGTCAAATTGTATTGGAGTTTTGGTTTGCAAATCATGTTTTGTGGGTTGGTTTTTTTCCCCTTAGATTTGTAGTGAAAAATTCTCTGCCTGCTTTCAGATAGCTTAATTAAAGAATCCATTTTAATTCATGCAAGCCTATTGTTAAAATTAAAAAAAAAATAAAAGAGTGAGACCATAAAAAGAGGCTACTTTAGAAGGAGGCAGAAACAACAAAAGAGGTTTCTAGATCAATTAACCTTCCCATAAAAAATAATAATAAAACTTTTGGAAGTTCCTGCTTTACAATGTGCTATAGTACAAACAGTTACTCTTTCTTGAAAATTTATTTGTTAAGTAAAATAAAATTGGAAATAATTTCTTTTGAACACACAGCTCAATCACTATTTTAAGAGCTGGGAGACACTCCCAAATCTGAACAGGACTGGGGACTGGGGCAAGATTTTTTGACTTGTGATTTTTTGACTTGGGATTTTTTGACTTGTGATTTTTTGTGCTGTTTCTTCTGCTGCAATGACATGACTTTTGTCTGTGTGCTGTAGCAGATTATGGTTTTTGAAATACACACAATAAGTGAAGTGATGCCCATTTACAATGCTCAAGTACAATCTTTCCAAGCTGAAAGACTGGCCCATGAAACCATGAGCTGCTTGTGCAGTTTCTCTGCAGCTTGCCATGAAGTCCTTCCCATGTGCCACCCAAAAAGAAAACATCCAACCTCACTCCACTGTGAGGAAGGCACCACAGGTTGAGCTATTTATAATAACTATTATTTCCTCTTCATCTAGTGGAACATTGGTGTGGTTTTCAGAGTTTCCAGAGACTCAGATGTGGTTTCAGAGTCTCCTTTGGACCATCTGAAAGAGAGCCCCAAGTGCAGGCAGTGATTGTGTGGTGTCATAACAGCACTGCCACTCTTGGAAATGGGGTTTGTAATTCACAGATCAGTGAGTTCTACAGCCCCTCCTTTGTGCCTGAGCGCACAACCTGTGTGTGAGCCCAGCCTCAAATTCAGCTGGAGCTCTTAGTTAACTTCCAATATGATGGCCCTCATTCTCTCTTTGAAACACTGGGCTTGTTTGGACTCCTTGGAGGAATATAAATCTTCCCGAACACATTTTGGTTCTCTTCACAGGCTCCTCAGATGCACAGCAGTCTCAGGAGGGAGAAGACAAAAAGCACCATGTTTGTCAATACCTGCTTTGATAGGCAGGATCAGCCTTAATCTCACACCTAAATCCTGATGCTCTGATGGGGAATGGGGAGCTCACTCTGCTGGGTCTGGCTGATGGTGGCTGCAAGATTAACCCCAAATATCAGTGTGGGTGAGTCTGGGATGTCTCCTCTGACTGATTTTGCAGCTGAGTCTCAGCAGGAACTGGAGGAATCTTCTGGGATTTGAATGGCAGTTTAAGTGTTTTGTCTGTTTGACTGATGTGAGTGTGTGGGAAAGCTTTACCTGGAGGGTGCCAGAGCAGTGGAACAGAACAGCCAGAGAGTTTGTGGAGTCTTCTGGCTGTGCAATCAGCTCCAGGTAAGCCTGGTTTAGCAGGGAAGTTGGGCTGGGTGGTGCTCAGAGGTTCCTGACTACCCCAACCATTCTGGGCTTGATTCTGTAATTCTCTGGTCCTGCAATTTTGTGAGTCTGTGTTCTGTGTGTTGTCCTGTCAGAGGAAATATGAGACTGTCAAACACCTCAGTCTGAGCCCTGCTTCACCAGCTGAAGCTGCAAATGCTGCTGCTTCTGATTTTTGGAGCTCTCCCTATCAGATCTTGAACCTGATACGGGTCATTGGATAGACCACACATTGCACTTACTATTATAAAATTTCTGTTTTCACTTTTGGCTAAAAAAGACCACAAAGCAACAAAGCACCTTGGAATTTCTTTTATACTGTCCACACAAACCATGTGAGCTTTAATCAGTTTTTTAAATGAGCTGTGAATCTCACTGCTGCTGTAACCCCTCTGAAGTCAAGCCATGGCCTGATCACTCAAGACTGGAGCAGCAAAAGTTGTGGCAACTCTAGTTCCTATTCCTATGAAATATGATGGCCCAGACCCTTTAAATATTTGTGTACCTGTGTGATCTTACTCACCTGCAACAAGCACACAGATAAAGAGAAGAACCTAAGCAGCAAGGGAGAAAATACAGACTTAAAAATAGCCAAGTGCTTCAGCAGTTGTTGGTGTGTCAATTTTAATGTGGAAAAAAAAAAGAACAATTTGTCTGTTTGCTGGGGTCTATGTTTTTGGCTTTAACTGTTCAGCTTTGCCTTGTGCCACAGCAGAAAATAAAGAGTCAAGTCCAAATATCCAGGCATCTCTGAGCTGGACAGTTGTGGATGGCTGCTTTTTTCCTGAGTGATTACCAATAAATATTCCCATCACAAATACCAACTTGAATTTTCTGGGAAGTAATTAATTGCACAATCAGTCCTCTAATAGTTGCAGCTGCAAGACACAACTTAGCTTTTTTCTCACTAATAACAGGGCTGTACTTAACTGTTCTGAACACCACCACCATTCTGCACATCTGAGAACAACGTTTTCCATCCCCCCACAAATTAATTCTGGCATTTCCTGTGAGCATCTTATTGTGCTATGAGGAAATTTAGAGACATGGTGTGGGAAGGAACATTGTGGAAGAGGGGAAGCATTGCCATTCTTCTTTCCAAGGCAGTCTGCAGTTATTTTGCAGTTGTTCTGCAGATTTTTGGGGACAGAAATCTTTCAGCTTTGATCCTGGTGTACTCCAGTACTGCCTGCAGGTCATGATGTGATGGCAGGGATAGAAAGAGAAGTTTATCTGTGAGCTAGCAGAGAAAAATGTAATTGTGACAATTCCTTAAAAAAAAAAATAAATTTAAATGTTCCTTTTTGGTGACCACCAGCACTGTATTCTTAATACATTCACTCCCTCTACAATATGAACATCAGCTCAGTATTACCAACAATAGTTCTGTGTAATATTTGCCTCTTCCACAGCAATTCATGTACACCTCTCCTAAAGTACTTTGGAAAATCAAACACAAGTTCTCCATTTTTAGAGGAAAATGTGAGCTGCACATTGATTTTGAGACAATAACATTGTTGCATGTCTTTTCTGTATGTAGGAATAGTAAATCTTTTTTTTATATATGATATTAAAATAGACCATGTAAATTTTAATTGTAGCCTCTGGGAAGGTATTAAGACCAGAGAAATTATTTATTCCTGTTCCCTACAATCCAACATCTATTCCTACTCAACATTAAAGAAACCATTGCTGAAAATCAACCTAAAAAAAATGAATTCAGATCCCTTATTGGCAGTTGTGCTTCTGTCATCAGTACTGGTGTGACCACCATTATTTTCTCTATTTCAATCCTATCTTTTAATCAAATGCTCCATTAAGCCTTAAATGCAATAGCTGAGGAGAACTACAAAAGTTAGGAATGTATCCTGGAGACAAGCTCAAGACAACTTGAGACAAAGGTTGGAATGTTTAGGAAAAGGGAAAAAACAACAAACCACTAGGAAAAAACCCACCTCCTTAAATAATCCTCAGTCAACCTGAGCATTACTACTTGTTCACTAAATATACCCTACTATGAGTTTGCTCTGCTGGCTGTATTGGCTTTGCAAATAGACAGAAAACAATTCAAATTGACAGTCTGAACAGCATTTGCAAGGGGACAGTAATTAGCTGAAAAACAGAAAAATGGAGATTATCTTCTTCTTCCAGTTTATGTCTAAAAACACTTAAAGGAAAAAAACATCTAAAATATCGATAATGTGTTCTGATTTCTTTATTCTTGGAGAATTAAAAAAAAAGGAGGGGGATAGGGAGACTATTAAAGAAAAAATTGGTGAATGATATCAGAGAGAAGTAGCCTGTGCAGAGCATTGCCAGACACGTGTAAGAAACAGAAGCTGCAGGAAATGCAGGTATGACAATGTGCTGGGAGCAGGTGCAGGATACAGGAATAACCCCTGCCAGATCCTGCAGAACTCCCCATTCCTGAAGGCTGCTGAAAGCACCAGAACATGTTAACTTTACAAAGAGAAAAAACAGCCCTTACTCATGGCCACAGTTCAACCCAGAAAGGTGAAGGCTGCCTGTTTGATTAAACAGAAATAACTGCAGTGCCTTGTGAGAGAATGGCCAAGCTTTTACTGTCTAAAAACAGTTCTGCAAGTTCTGTTTGCTCCAGAGACTCAGACAAGAGGCAGGTGCTGCCACAGTGGTGAGGAGAGACAGGATGAAATTGTTGTGTCACTACTGAGACTGAGCTGACAAGGTGAATTAAAAACTGTAATTATGGCTCAAGTCTTTGAAAATATTGTTAACATTTGATGGTAAAGGGAGAAGTCCTAAAGCACTGTTAGTCAGGCAGTAGTTCTGCTTCCATTGAAGTTACTGGGTAAAAATCTCTTTAATTTTGCTGGTACTGAACTGAGGCATATTGATCATTGTCAATTCACTTTTAATTCCTCAACACTCCCAACACAGAGCTGTGTGCTCCAGGTAAAGCTGGCAGCAGTGGGGAGCAAAGTGCTGCTCCACTTCTCTGTGCATTGAAATGACAGAGGACTGAGGGGGCTGGAGGAGAAGGTGGCTGCACTTTCATGACTGCCACTTTTGGGTTTCAAAATCAGCATCTCCTTCTTTGTGCAGCAAATCCCTGAGGGAGAGCCACAGGCTCCTGTTCCACGTCTGCTTCTGTCCTGCTCTGTTATAAATGGACTCCAAAGCAGATTCTCTCCTCCACACACCGTGCTTTGAATCCTGGCGCTCACCTTCATCAAAGCTGCAGTGCAATCTCTGCTCAGCTCTCACTCCTGCTCTGCTGCCCAGGCCAGGGGAAGGGACAGGGACACTTCTCTGCAGCCCTGCCCTCCCCACACACTCTCCAAAACCTGCCCTCCATCCTTCACACAAATGATTTCCAGCTGGCAATGTGTGTTTTTAATTTAGCTCACATGGTTATACATGGGCAGGTGAGAAGGGCCCATTTCCCTTTCTCATTTCTTTTTTTTTTTTCTTCCTTCTTTTCCTCCTGAGCTGGTAAATGTATTTCATCTTGTAACTCTTACTTTGGATTAAAAAGCTGTTGCCTTTGGCAGTGAAGCAGCACAGCAGGCTGAGGAAAGTAAAGCTTCCTTTCATTGCCATGTTTGAAACTAGAGGAAGTCATCATATTACTTTAACAGGCAGAAATGAATGAAAATGTTTAATACGATTATGCAAGCACGAGGAGCTGTTCTGGCTGCCTCAAATTTTGCTCCCTGTGATTCATCCTGCTGGGGGATAACGTGATCCTCTATTTTCCCCTAACAGTCAAGTCAGGATTTTGTTGTGAAGACTCTTGCAAGGGGAGATCTCTCCAAGGATCTGTTTCCCTTCAGAACATCGAGTCCTCAAACACCAGGCTGAGCTGCAGATCTGCAGCAGGGGATTTTTTTGTTATTTTGTTTGTTTGTTTGTTTATTTGGTGGGGTTTTTTGTTTGTTTTTTGGTTTTTTTTTTGCAGGGGGTTTGGTTTTTGTGGGTTTTTTTTGTTGTTGTTGTTGTTACTGTTGTTTTGTTTTTGCCACTGAGCTTTTCATACCTCACACTGAAATATCAGAGGAAGAAGCACCTCTCTTTTATCCCAGCTTCTGCTGGATGAAAATAATCTCCTGGCTCTGCCCCTCAAAGCCATTTGGCAAACTCTCTGTGACGAGGGCAGTCCTGAGGAAATTGGGGTGCCAGGGTGATATTACCTCATTAGCATGATCATGATTTGGTGGAGAACACTGGAATTCATCCCATCTAATTTTGGATGTTCAAGTGAGATCTGGCGAAACTTTGCTCACACTGGGGAAAAAAGGGGCAGCTGATGTTACCAGCCTCATTCCTGTCTTGGCAGAAAATGGATTTTCTTCTGATGTTGACTGCTTTTCTCTAATGATTGATTTCTTTCTATAAATTATTTTTATTTTTTCTGTAACTGTTTTGATTTTGAAGAAATTGCAGAATCAGGGAATAGTTGAGGCTCTTTGAGACTGAATCCAGTCCCTCTGCTCAAAGCAGGTTCAACTACAGCAGATTTCCTCAGGACCATATCCAGATAAATTTCCATTATCTCCAAGGATGGAGTACTCAACAGCTTCTCTGGGAAAATCATCCTCAGAATTTGACTGCAATCAGAATTTTAAAAACTAAGCTTGTAGTTTTAAGTGGAATTTCATGTATTTCAGTGCCCATTTCCTCTTGCCCTTTCACTGGGCAGCACTGAGGTCACAGCATCTTCTTTCACTCCCCCATCAGCTGTTTTTACACAGCCAAGGGCTCCTCTTGAATCTTCTCTCCTCCAGGATAAGGAGTCTCAGCTCTATCAGCTTTTCTTCATATTTTCCAGCCCATTAATTGTCTTTGTGGCAGGGTCTTTCTGTAGGCCCATGTCTCTTGTAACAGAGACCTTCAGATTGTCTGAATCCATCCCAAGCAGAGGGGAAGAATCATCTCCATCAAGCTGACAGCAACGAAATCAAAAATTTAAAAAAAAATAAAATAAATCAAACCATCCTAATGCAACCCAAGCTAATTTTGCCCTTCAACCCAAGCCTCTTTTGAATTTTGCCATGATTAACGTTTTCTGTGACATTTCATATTTAAGGTGACATTTCTTCATGCACAGAACCCCAAACTTGGCAGGTCCTGGCAGCATTAATCGTGTTTCTCCTAGCTCTGCTCTGACACAGACAGCCCTAACTTCACCCAGACCCAAAGCTGCCCTTGTTACTGCACTAATTGGCCCATGGTGATAAGACCTACCCCTCATTAATGAGCTTTTTATGGCTTTTGGGCTGGAGCTGACTCACACCTGGCCAGATCAGAGGATGGATGGAATTAACACACAACTGTCTGCATGTGGCCATGGAGACAGGCCTTTCCCCTTAGGCTGTAAATAAATTAGGGAGAAAATGATTAGTTACTGTGATATTGGGCCACTGCTTATAATCAGGTGTCTAATGTGTGAATATAGTTTGGATAATGCATGAAAGCAAAATACCCCTGCTAACATCCTCACCATTTGAGAAGGGGCAGTGATTTTGCTAATTGAGCATTTTTAAAAATTCTTAAGCACACAGATATATGTGATTTAGTGTTCTTATTAATCCAGCTAGTGGTGAATGATAGTTTGGTATGCTATGATTTAGCCTTGTGACTTTTCCTGGTCTTCCACCTTCCTTTCTTCCTCTTTGATTTAAGTTACTCAGAGATTGATACTCAACAGTAAAGTAGAAGAGCTGGGTTCCCTATTGATCACTCATTCCCATTTTTTTGCCATTACTAGAATAATTCAAAGCCATATATGTATAGGTGAGTGTAGAAGAGTTGGGTTTCCTATTAACCACTCATTCCCATTTTTTTTGCCATTACCAGCATAATTCAAAGCCATATATATATATATCTATACATATATATATATATATATATGTGAGTTCCTATAATCATTTATTTTACTGTTTGAGCTTTAATTAAGAAGCAGGCCTATGTTGTACTTGGATTAGTAGAGAATACTACAAATAAATAAATAAATAAATAAATACACATATTCTCACTTGCAGAGAGCACAGAATGTGCTTCAAGCAGAGAAGGGTTGGTCAGCACAAGAAATAAAATTGATCAGGGTGTTTTGGAAAGGTAAGGGAATGCTTAGGAAAAAAATCAGCAGAAGTTACAGGTTATCCCTTTCCTAATTATACATAAATGACATCATCCAGATCTAGTGACAGAGTAAGGACCTGAGAACAGACTGAGGGTGATTTTCTTCAGTCCTGCAGGATTTTATCCCTGGAAAGGAGAGCATGAGAGGGATTCAGCCATGTGGTATCACACAGGGATGAACAGGACCTGGGGAGCAGGAAAAGTCTGTTGGAAAGGGAAAAGAGGATTTTCTGTTTGTATGGTTTTGGTTTTTTATCTTTTTTAATTTTTTTTTTTTTAATGATGTAGGGCAGTTGGTTTCTGTGACCTACCTTTGGTGGTGCATGGTACTGAAATATTCACTATTTTATGTTGTGAATCTTGACTCCTTTTCCTGCATCTGTTGTGAGACATTATTTCAAACAGGGAAATGCATTCTTTTTTTTTTGAATTTATTTCCACAATATACTGGATGGCATATTTAATCTTTTTTTAAAAGCGTCCTGAAGCTCGTGTTTTCAGACACCTCTGTTGAGAAAGAAATCTCTGCATCTTGTGAGGCTGGAAGGTATTTCTAATGATGAAACACGAGCCTGGCTAATTTAAACGATTCATTTGGATCTGAAAGACTGTGATTTTCACTGCTAGAAACACACTGGCTTATGTAAAAGCAGGTGCATGTAAGTTTAGCAGTTACATACATCCTACTTTCACTTCCTTGCAGATGAATTCTTGCTTTCCAAAGGTACAGCACACTTTGAGAGCGAGCAGTCATTCTGTTCACTGAGAGTTGCTAATTACAAAAAAAGCAGTGCAGTTTTTCCTATAGCTGCTGTAACTAATCAGGCACAAAAAGAGATTTTCCATGAATCCCACAGCCATGGGAACCTGGTGGAAACAGGTGTTTTAGTGATAGCACTGAAGTTTTTTTTAATATACAAGAACATTTCACAGATGATTTCTTTAAAAAAAAAGTGAAGTCACGGAGTCCTATCATCAGATCTCTTTCACAAGCCTGGTGTTTCTCTGTTTCCCCCCAAGAGATATAAATTAAGACATTATCTCTGCAGTACTTGCAGATGAATCTCTGCAGAATTGCAGAGGTGAAATAAATCCAAGCCATTTGGAGAAAACTCAGCATTCATGAACATTATCAGCTCATCCACAGATAACAAAATAGGATTGAACCATTCAGTACCAGGTCAAAAATACTTAGCAGCCTGAAAATCAGTTTTATATATTTTTAAGTAATGTAAATGGCTCTGGTTTGATGGCTTGATTTCTTTGGCTTGACATAAACTGGGAATAAAATCTGCCCCTTTTTGTGACAATATTATTTTTAAGAATAAAGGAAGTTGAATGTTCAACACTTCTTGAGGCCAACACCTGCCCCATGCACTGCCCAACATTGAGCCATCAGTGAAATTCTGTCAAAAGTGAATTTCAGCCACAAAAGCTCAGCTCTTGCACTGAGGTGAGACAAAATCCCTTGTCCCTTCTTTATCTTTCTTGCAACTTGGCACTTTTTATGCAGGGTGCACAATAATTCAAATCAATTGTGCTCCAGAACATGGAATAGAGAGGCACAGAGCTGATTGTGAACCCAATCTGATTTTAAAGGCTGGAGGGATTTTTTTTTCTTTCTTTTATGTCACCACATGGAAACTGTCAGTATTTTAAATTCTTGCTAGAACACTAGGAATGTGATGAGCTGGAAGTGTGAAACTCCTGTTTTCAGATATCTCTCCAGTGAAAAAAAAAGAAAAAAAAAGAGAACCAAAGTCAAGAAAATATAGGTGTAAAGGAGACTTCTCAGAATGGAGTGACCTTAATTTCATCCATGCTCTATTGGAAGACCATGTAAGGTATAAATATAATGTTTTTTACCTAAGTATGTCACTCTGACTGCTAATAATTACAAATGTTATTTAGACAGTGGAATTAATTACCTCAGGAAGTAATTTAGGTAATTCTAAGCCTCATAATCCAAAGTTTATTATCTTCAATTATGGGAGAACTGAGTTCTGTAGGAAGTTTGAACTCTGTGGAGAACCTAAGCTTTTCCCCTAGTGACTTCTAGGGGTGCTGATTTTCATGGTTTGATAACACATTGTGTGAGGAAGAATTTCCCCTTAGTGGTTTTATTTATTTATTTGTTTGTTTGTTTGTTTATTTATTATATTTAATGTAAATAAAATTAATTATTTTATTTAATTTACAGACCCAACTTTCTAAGCTTGCTCTTTTTTTTTTTTTTTTTTTGGTATTCCAGGTCCATCCCCTTTTGATGTAGCAGACACAAACCCAACAAAGATCTATATACTTCCACACATTCACTTTTATTTCACACACTGCCACTTTCTCCTTGAGAAGGGAGAACAGAGGGAAAAAAACAATTTTAAGAGCAAGAAATACTGTTTTAAAGGATTGCTCTGAACTGAAAGACACAATTATTTTTTTGGCAAACGTTTCTACCTTTGAAGCAATCAGTGGAAGCCTGAGGGAGACAAAGTTTTAGAACATTAGAGCCACGAACTTTGTTTTTAATAATACATGAAGTTGCCTTAATAAATCCTTATGGAAACTGTTACAGCAGAAGGTAATGGCTGGTTTTAGTTAATGACCCATTAAAATGTTGGCAAAGCAACACTAACTGTGATATTTGTTGAGAATTAGTTTCAAAGGAACAATTAATATTAAAATCTGATGTTGATTTATTAACCAATACATTTTTAAGGTATTGCTTTCTACCTGGAGCAATGAGTGCAGGCTGCAATGGCAATGTTGGTAAATCAGTAATTCCATGAGGGTTAATAATCTCCTTTGCTCTAATTAGGCAACAGAAGAAAGAAATAGCTGTCCCTTCCCAAGGATGTTATTGCTAAGTTAAATTTCTGTCTTGGATGATGCTTTGAAATAATATCCCTGCTGTGGGTCTTAACTGGACACCCACAAACCTGAACCATCCTAAAGCAGCAGAGATGAAGACCTAGTTTTGCCTAATGAGGCTGGGGGAAAGAAACTTCCATCAATTCTAAGAAACAACATAAAAAACCCACGGGCCTCTTGCAACCAAGAAACTGCATTGGTTGAGAGAACTTTACCCACTTATTTAATGTACAGTAATGTCACAATTATAAACCGCACCTGATTATAAGCCTCACATTACAATACAGAGTGTGATAAAAGGTATCTGTTCTATCACCATCTGTTGAGGGTGGGGCAGTGATCCTGATCTCCCTGGGAGATATTCTGCTAATGGGCCATCCATTGAAACCAGGCAGGGCATTGTTCTTTATCTTTTCACAACCCATCCTTCCTCCAGCCAGTCATTTTCTGCTCATGGCCATTGAGTCCCACTGTGGCACTGATAAAATTACTGCATCCCATTGGGAGTTGCTCCAGCCAGGGGGAAGAGCCCAACATTTCTTACCAAGATAAAAACAGAGGTTTTGGGACACTAAGGGAGCCCCTTTCTCCACTGGACTCCAGAGGAAAACCGGATTTCTCCACATCCCCACTGGAGCTCCGGAGGGAAACTGCACCTTGTACAGGAGCACTGCTCCAACTGAGCCACATCTGTCACTGCAGGAGGATGCAGCCACCATGGAATGGGACTGCTGCCAACACCCTGCCTGACGGGTGTCAGGTTGTACTCTGACTGTGTCAGGGTTTGGGGTTTGTTTCTTTGTAGTACTGTATTTCTATTTTAATTTCCCTAGTAAAGAACTGTTATTCCTAATTCCCACATCTTTGCCTGAGAGCCCCTTGATTTCAAAATTATAATAATTTGGAGGGAGGGGGTTTACATTCTCCATTTCAAAGAGAAGCTCCTGCCTTTCTTAGCAGACACCTGTCCTCCAAACTAAAACAGCAACTTTTCATTCTTTGTCCATATATAAGCCACACCTGATTATAAGCCGCACTTCAGGTTTGGACCAAAATTTTAGTCAAAATGGTGCGGCTTATAATCGTGAAATTACAGTAAATTCACGAATACAAGCCGCACTGACTATAAGCCGCATCTCTGGGTGTTGGCAAATATTTTGGTTTTTGTCCATAGATAAGCCGCACACGAATATAAGCCGCTCTGTCGTTCGCAGCGAGGACCTGCGTGCAATTATTAACAGAACGGCGGGAGGGCGGGGTTTACTGGCTGAGCTAAGGCTGTGCAGGCTCGGCCCGCTAGGGGCCGCTGACGGGGCCAGATGGCCCAGCACGGTGCTGCAGCTCGGGGCCGGCCGCCGCTGCCACTGGGCTCGGTCACCCCGGGTCGGCGCTGCCCTGCGGTGGCAGGCAGGGACGGAGCTTCCCCTGCTCCTACGGCAGCGGCGGCGGGCGGGGACGGAGCTTTCCCGCGCCCGTGGCGCCGGCGGCGGGCAGGGACGGAGTTTCCCCGCTCCTGCCGCGGCGGCGGCGGGCGGGGACAAAGCACCCCGTCGGCTCCCCGAGCCGCAGCAATGGCTGCGCGGGGCTCCTGTTGGCTCCCCGGGCCGCAGCAATGGCTTGCGCGGGGCTCCTGTCGGCTCCCCGAGCCGCAGCAATGGCGGCGCGCGCTTCCCCCCCCCCTCCCTGGGCCGCAGCACTGGCGGCGCCGGCTTCCCCCCCCCTCCCCGGGCCGCGGTAGGGGCGGCCCGGGTCCCCCCTCTCCTCCCCGGGCCGCGGTAGGGGCGGCCCGGGTCCCCCCTCTCCTCCCCGGGCCGCGGTAGGGGCGGCCCGGGTCCCCCCCCCCCCTCCCCCGGCCGCGGTAGGGCCGGCCCGGGTCCCCCCTCTCCTCCCCGAGCTGCAGCAATGGCGGCGCCGGGCCCCCCCCGTCTCTCCCCTGGGCTGTGGCAGAGGAGGAAAGAGAGCTCTCCCGCCTCTCTCCCCGCCCCCCGTTCTGCCTACACGGAGCCAGGCTCCACCCGCGGTGCAACAAAGTAGCGATTTGTAACAATCGCAAAATGCCGACTTTGCAGCTGCTCGGCTCAGCACTCTGGCAGGCACTTCTGAGGTTGTATTAGCCGCTCCTGATTATTAGCCGCATTTCCGGTTTAGGAGCAAAATCTTAGTCAAATTGGTGCGGCTTGTATTCGTGAAATTACTGTACTGTAATTCTTTATTAATTGCTTTCTGTGCTCATGTCCCAGGCCCAAACTCTCATTTCTGCAGTGCTGCACAGTTATGCACAGCAGGAGACTCAGAGGTGCATCCCTGTGGCTGTGCCTGCTGCTGGAATCAATTTTTGCTGTTTTGGCAAGGCTGGCATCCCTAATGGGGGGATAATTCTCCTTTTATGTTTGCCACACGTTCGTGTCATCCATGTATCTGCTCCTGCTTTGTTTTCACCTCAGATAAGGTAAAGCCAAAGAAATCCACCCTGTACTTCAAGGAAAGGGTGGCAAAGTCTGTGCTGGCACTTTTTGAGAGTAGGTTCCATGTTCTGGGGTAAACTCCACGAAATTGCTGTGTTTTGTGCTTTAAGTTTTATGCCATCCTATGAAATTCCAGAATTATTGATCATGGATTTCATCTTCATTGCTTCTCAGAAGCAAAGGCTGCAAATTCCCCAGAGGAACCTTTTCCTGAGTTCACACAAAGCTGAAATTCAAGCACATTCTCGACGTGTTCATTAGCAAGCCTTGCCTGCCTGTGCAATCACCTGGTCTCAGCAGGTTTCCTTCCCTTTCCTCTCTCCAGTGTGTGCCAGCCTGTGCCATGTCCTGGATCCCTGTGGCATTTCAGGAGAGCTTCACTGCTTCCTGAGGGTTTTTCATCCTGCAGAATGAAGTTTTTCTCTCCTTCAGCTCTGCAAGTGGAGCCACTGAGGTACAGAGATATAAAATTGTGGCTGAGGTCCAGCAGTTCCAGCCCCTCGAGGGCTTTGGTGCTGTGACACTCCAGTGGCTCTATCTGGTAGTTAGACCCTTTTTTCTTGTTAGAAAATAGCATTGGGGTGGGGCTGAGCTGCTCAAACATTTCTCTGGGGGGTGAAATTGCAGTTACAGCCCAGGACCCAAATAAGAGCCAGGTCTCACATCCATCACAGGGTGGCAGAGGGCAGAGCCATGCCAGGAGGTGCTTTCCTGCCTGGACATGTCCAGGCACAATCAAACACCATGAAGAAGTCATTTAACAACCATTATAACCCAGCTATCCTCTGACTGGACTCCTGCCAGAGATATTTTGGCTGGTCACCTACAGAGAGCATTCATCTGATGTTGACCCATGGCTTTGTTTTGCATTGTGGTTTGTGTGTGTGTGTGTGTGTACTTCTGTTTCTGAACAATTGGAATATTTGCCAATCAGTTTGAGATGCCTGTCTATGAACAGTTTACTTTGGAGCCAGTGGGCAAAGGGAAAATGAGCCTGACTTGTCACAGACCTCTCAGGTACAAGGCACTGCCAGGGTGGTGAGAGAAGATGGAGCTTAAAAAAAAAAAGGCAAAAAGCAATTTGTCCATGAAGAAATGTGGAGAAAAGTGTCCAGTGGAGAAACATCTTTTGTGCAATCCAAAATCCTTTGTATTCACTTGAAAAACTAATAACATCACTGTAAAAATATTAATAAATATTAAAAATATTAATAAAGGCAGAGCTGATTCATGAGCCAGTGACAAATCCACCAACCCTTTATTACTGATCTATTGCTACATGAAGTTTTCACAGGCCGATTTTTTTCAGTATGACACTGGAATATGAAACAACTGACCCCAATGAAAGGTTGCCCAAATGCAGCACTGTCTTGAGCTTTGGCTCTTTGAAGACAAAGCAGATTTATTTGGGGTTATTGCCATGTCAAAGGAAATTAGTTCAGTCATGCTGTTTCCTTATTGGTACCTCCTACTGTTTGCAGTTGCTGGCAATCACTGAAAACACTCTAGATCTGCTTTTAGTTGATACAAATAGTGTTGCATTTCAGGAGAACGAGGCCTGCTTTTTTTAGGAAGCATTATTTAAACATCTGCTCAAGAAACTGTCTCCTGTCCAAAATGTCTTGCCCTATTTTTGAGTCTTTCTTTCTCTTCTCCACAGGTGAACTGTGGTAAGACACAGCTCTAAAAAACCTCAGGAGTTCTCTGGGAGGATAAAGGGAAGTGGAGCTGAGGCATACTCAGAAAGACATCTTTGCCTTTTAATTTATAGCAGCAACAGCACCTCAGCAGCAGTTCCATGTGACAAAAATTCTAATGCTGCCTTGCCCTGAGAAAACCCTCCCTGGTTGGTGACAGCACTGTGAAAGACACTGGTCATTTTGATTTTGGCTTGGGTAAAGCCTGAAGCTGAGCTCTGTATAAAAGCAGTGGTAGGTAGAGATGACAGAGGGAGATTTTTATCTGGCCTTGGTTTTTTTTTTTTTTAGATTTCTTGGCCCAGTTTTATATAGCTGATGCAACCTATTATATTTTATTTTGTTAGGGAGTGCTACCAAAAACCCCATACAGGGAGTGATGCTGTGCAGTTCCTCAGCTGCCTGAGGAGAGGATTCACAGGTCTGAGGTGACCTCCCCACCCTGTAAACTCTGTAAACTCTGTATGTTTACTGTGCAGCTGAGAGGGTGAGATAAAATAAAAGCCCAGGCCATGCTACCCTAAGCTTACTTAAAACACCCACCTTTGATGTTTACCTAATCCAGCTCTGATACTTGGAATGAGCACTTTGGATGGAACTTCAGCGAGGCTGGGGCTTGGATAAATGCCAGCTTGCTGATCCTCTGACTGATGAAGACTGAGGAAAACAACTGGAAGATTTGGCAGAAATTATATCAGCATCCCTGATTGAGAGTGTGCACCTGCCACTCGCTGTTCAAGTCTGTAACCCAGGTCTTTCAAAATTTACACCTGCTCCTTTCTCATGTTTAGTTAAAAGTTGTTGACAAGGCTGTGTTTTATTAGCTGTGCATCTATTTCTTTTCCCTAATGTGGGATGTCAGGGCTCAGCATGAGGCTGTTTGGAGGTTGAGCTGGCCTGGATGTGAGGAGGGAGCCTGCCATGACCTGCCACGTGCTCAGACACACTGAGCCAGACCCAGATGTTCTGGGGAGAGGGGGAGAATGATCATGGGCATGAGCATGAGCATGGTTGATGAAAATATGGTCATTTTGGGATGGGAAGGGGCCTTGTTCACCCACTGAGACAGGTTTTGTTCCATCTGGCTGCAGGTTTCAGATGCTCCCATCCCTCTGAAGAGGAACTGTGGCATAAATCTCTGTGAGACTGGATTCTGTGGAATAATTGCAACCAGACAGACTGAAATACACCATGGGACAATCAGATGCTGAGAGGGGTTGGCTGGGCATGGGCTGTCCTTCCTTCTCTATTCTCTCTTTCCCTGCTCTCCACTGCTCACATTTTATTCTTTAACACACACAGAGTCAGAATAATAACTGAGATAGCGGTTCTGCATGTTGTTCATCCAGCCTGCAGAGAAGGTCGAGGTAATTTCAGCTAATTACAGAGGGCAAAACTGATCCTCAGTTACCTCTGGGGAGGTATTAATAAAGCTTTCACATGAAGATAAGATCTTTCATAAGATCCTTCATAATGTTATCTCTTAGAACTATCTCCATAACAATATATGTAGTATTAGAGAGATATATATAGTTGTACTTGCATTTTTAATGACTTTGGATACTCATGGAAAAAAAGAAAGTGCCAGGCAGACGACAGAAGGGCTTGAGAACAAACTGCAAGGAGGCTTTCATGAATTAGAAATCGAAAATTCTGTTTAAAAAAATCAAAGGGTATGGAAGAGTCTCTATAAATTCTCAGGTTTTTATGTACATTGCTTTAGGTTTTTGTGCAAAAAACCTTTCAGCAGCAGGGTATCACTCTAGGACTCTCTCTAGAGCTGCCTCCTGGCATGAAGATGCTGATTTTGGAGGCATGAAAATCTCATCTGGCTCCCCAGGACATGCTAGTCTGCTGCACTTCTGCCAACAGGAGAGGTGCAGATGGAGTAGAAGTGGAGATGGAGTAGAAGTGGAGATGAGTAGAATTGTCCCTCCTGTTTCCCCCCTTTGTCACCCCATACTCAGACCCCAAGAGCACAGGCTGTGAAAGTGTGAGATCCATAACCCAGTGCATTCCTGCTTGCTTAGGAGAAGGACTCCAACTCTTTTTGCCTCACAGAAGATGAGGTCAATGTGGCATCATGTGGCTGCTTCTAAGTCACAAATGGTCTGTGTGAAGAAAGTATGGAAAAAGACTATTTTGGGAAACACAAAGGAGCAGGGTGCTAAGTCTCCTAGGCAGGTGAGCTGCCACAAGAAGACAGGGTAACTGGGATCTATCATTTATTTAATATTTGTCAGGTGATAATTTGAACCCAGCTCTCTGCAGGCAAAGAATGAGTGCAGAAGTCAATTGTCTCCTCCCTCTCCTGAGAGAGCCCAGCCCCCTAGTTCCTCTGGGCCACTGCAGGGTGATGCCAGGGCACTTTTCTTAGAGATGGTTCCCAAAGTGGCTCCCCACTTATTTCCCTTGATTCCCATTTTCCATGACCTAACACTTCTATATGAACCACCAGGACACCGGGTACTACATGAAGTTGTGAGTTCCAAAATTATGAGACCACCTAAAACTTGGCTTTTGCAATATGGGCAATGTCAGTGCCTGAATCTCTTGGTGGATTAGCCCTTGGCTTTCCTGGGCTTTAGTTCTTCTTTGACACAGGACTCACAAAACATTCCAAACTTACAGGGATGCAGTGCACAAAAGGTTGTCAAGGATTCTGAGGAGGGAGAAGCAGCAGCTCTAAGGTGAGTCCTGAGGAGTCTGGATCACATCCTTTGTGTAATTAAAAAAAAAAATAAAGATCCTGTGCATAATTATCCTGTTTTAGCATTGATACATGCCCAAAAATTCTCTACTGGTCCTCATGACAGCTTTTGCAGCAGAATTTCTGACTTAGACAATGCTCTCAGGCACAGGGTGGGATTCTTGAGGTGTCTGTGAAGAGCCAGGACTGAACTTGGTGCTCCTGATGGGTCCCTTCCAACTCAGCCCATTCTGTGATTCTGTGAATGAGGAAGCCAACAGCAAAATCATTTAATACAACAACCAACAAAAAAAAATCATCTTTTTTTTCCCCCTCTGCTGGTTTAAGAAGCCACTTTTATAATTTCAAATCAACAAGAGAATATTTATATATATATGTTATATAATATCATTATTCCTTTTTGAGGAGGGTATGTATAATATACCAAGGAAAATGTTTCTGGGCACAAAATACCTGCTGTCCATCCTATAATAAAGAAAATGGCACAGTTCTACAGAATTCTTGCTGAAATTTTTATTTAATTTATGCAACAAGTGAGAGGAAGCCAAGCCCCTGTTTAGAATCTCACAAATAATTAATTCAGTGTTTTTGCAGTTTGCCTTAATTTGAAAATTGATGATTTTCCCCCCTTCTTTTTTTTCCCAACAGTTCTTTAGCAGGTATTATGAAGTATTGCATTTACTTGTAAAACCAGCAATAAGTTCTCAGAAGATGACTCAGCTCAGGAAATTACACTTAATTAATTCATAGCCAATGAAAATAAACTTTTAATTACTGATTTAGGTATTCCTCCCATTCCCAAGACCCAAATTCACCCCAGACCCCCTCCTGCCCTCCTCTTGTCACTGCCAATGTTTGCATCCTTACAGCTGCTCCAAGCCACACTTTGGACTTTGTTTCTGACTGCTCCCTCTTTCTCCCACCTCCTGTACCCAGAACTTGCTGCCTTTCACTCAGCATGAGCATGGCCTGACGTTTTTTCCCCCCATAACCCCATTATTTGTCTGTTCTCCACTGTAGATATTCTCTCTCTGCAAGAGCTTGCTTTCTGTCCATCCACGTGCACAGACCTGTCTCATCCCAAAACCCAGAAGATATTTTCCAGTATAAAAAGTAAACCAATATCTTCTTCATGTTTTAAACACTTTGGTAACTTTGCATCTACTATTTTGTCTTATTCATCAATTCAAGCGTTCATGTACTACATCCTCCATATTTGTTATTTTAATTTTTGTATCTGCTGTTTTATTGAGGAGTTCTATGCCTTTATCACAGACTTTCTTCATCTCCCCATAAAACCACCTCAGCTTTTCTTCCATACAGCCTCTTTATGGTGCTGCTGAGTTGATGGTGGGACAGGAGGATCTTGAAGGTCTCTTCCAACTTTGAGGATTCTGTGGTTCTGCAAGTCATGAAGTGCCCAAGACCTCTGTGACCACTTTAAATGCTGTTTTCCACCCTCTTGTCAGTGTGACTACACTTCCCTTTGAGGGAAAATAATTGCTAACATCTTTTCACCTTGACCTGCTGCTCATCTGTGCAAGCACCTAAAGTGAGGATGTTTCACTTTTCTCATGCAGAGGATGAGCTAAATATCTGTAGGATCCAGCTCTAGGGTCTGTGGCTGGGATCTCACACTGTCGCCAATCCAGGAGAAAATACAACACTCCAGAGAGCTCCAACACCCTCTCTCTATTTATACACGAGTGGGAAATCAAGCTATTCCATTCACTGGAAGATTTGCGACTCGGCAAAGATACCTCAAGCAAGAAAGATCAATAGCTGGAATAAATTATATATAATACATATAATTTTGTATGAATGATCAAAAATCCTATGGAACAAAGTAAACACTGCCTTAAACGTAGTCAAGGCTAAGAGTTCTAAGTTCCTCTGGAATGCCACCTAGAAGGCTGGCAACTTTTTGCAGTCATAGAAGGGCATTAGGTACAAGAAATGATTGGGGCAGACTCCCAGTGCAAGAAATGATTGGGGCAGACTTCCAGTGCACGGAGGAGAATTCTGTGTCATGATTAGCAAGTATTGACTTGTTCAGAACTCATTCCTTAATATTGACTATTGAAGACAAATGAGATCTCACCTCTCCCTGTCTCCATCACCCCCTCCTCACCTTGTAAAGGTTTTTTAGGGGAATCTGCCTATTGCTTATGTGAAAAGTCTGACACTCAAGCTGCACGGTAGCCAGCCTAGCTAGAAGATGCTGCTGGATGATACGTGGTGCACACACCGATATTGCCACATCGCAGCACACCTGCCAGCGCCTGCTCCTTTCGCTCTCGGTGCTTTAGGGCTGCGGAGGGCTGGGGTTAGCGCTGGGAGGGGAGCGGCGAGCTCCGAGCGAGGAGGGAGGAAAAAAGGGAGGAAAGGGAGGACGATGTGCCCGCCTGCTGCCGGGCCGAGGGGAGCCGTGTGAGGAGCAGCAAGAGCAAGAGCATCAGCACCAGGAGGAGGAGGAGGAGGAGGAGGAGGAGGAAGAAGAAGAGGAGGAGGAGGTGTGCGAGGAGCCGGCTCGCCGCTGCTGCTGCCGGGGATGCTGGTGTGGCCGCGCCGGAGGATTTTGCCACCTGTGGCCCTGCCCCCGCCGCCCTGCGGGCGCCTCCCCGAGCCAAGGACACACCTGAGCCCCGCCGCGCTCCCGCCCCCCGCCCCCGCCGCCGGCCGCCTCTTCCCCCGCCCGAGCGCCGGGCGAGCGTCGGCGGAGCCGCGGGGCTGCAGGCGGGGCTGAGCGCTCGCTGGGCGGACGAGCGGCCCCGCAGGCTCCGAGCAGCCACCAGCCGAGCCCAGGGGAGCGGGGGAGCGGCGGGGGCATGTGGATGTTGGCCGTCGCCTTGCTCCACAGCATCTCGCACGGTGAGCCCCGCATCCCTTCCCCGGTGCCCTGCGCTCCCCGCCCCGGTGTCGGCGGTGCCCGGCGGGGATGGACGGGTCGCGGAGGCTCCGGGAGCTGCCGGGAGAAGGGAGGGTGAGCTCTGTGGTGGCTCAAAGTGGCTCGCCCCGCCACGGGACGGCTCGTAGCTGAGCGGGTTTTTGTGCGAGCGTCAGAGCATCCTTGGCGGGGAGGACCCTTCCTGCCCTGCCGTCCTCCCGGCTGGCTAAAGGACGTGTTGAAATAGCTACCCCCCTGCCATTTGCCACCCTGCAGGAAAGAAAACTAATACATGTGGTGTTTGGAACATCTTAGTTTGCGTTGTATGTTCTGAGAAGGTTATATCCGGCAGCTGTATCTGTTTTTTTTTTTTTCCTTTTTTTTTTTTCTGCAGGTTCTGTTAGAATCCTCTTCTGGTTCTAACAGTTTCCTGTTAACCTTTAGAGAAACATCTCTTCCAAGAAGCTGAATTTATAAATAGGTTGAAATAATACGTTTTGCACTCGTGGAAGGGCACTGGGCACAAGAAATGATTGGGGCAGGCTCCCAGTGCACGGAGGAGAATTCTGTGTCATGATTAGCAAGAATTGACTTGCTCAGAACTCGTTTCTTAATATTGACTATTGAAGACAAATGAGATCTCACCTCTCCCTGTCTCCATCACCCCTTCCTCGCCTTGTAAAGGTTTTTTTAGGGGAATCTGCTTATTCCTCATGTGAAAAGTCTGTGACACTCAAGCTGGACGTGTCCATGCAGGCATTTTGCCATTTTCCCACAAAGCTTTGCCAGCTCCCATCAGTCATGACCCGAACCAGCTGCTGATCACTTTTGCAAATTCTGAGGGCAGAGATTTGTCTGTGCCATGGTCTATGAGAATTATCTGTTAGGGCTTAAAGTGAGATCACCAAACTTCTTTTCCTATGTGTCTAGAAGAACATCTAAATACAGAAAAACAACTAGAAAACCTCTCCTTACAGTGAAGTCCTTGATATGTGTATTAAAACCAACTGAAAACCAGAAGTTTAATTCAATGTCCAATGTAAAAAGCTAACTTGCTATAATTTCAGTTCTAAACTCACAAGAATCCCAAAATTCATATAGAAAAGAAAATTACTATGCTTTTTTTATTCTGAAAAAATGTTATTGTCATTTGAACATGCTAGTTAAGAAACTGTATTGAAACTTTAAACTCACAGCAGAATGTTTCAAATGTACTGAATTCAGCTTTTTCCAAAAAGGGGGCATTATGTCAATTAACTTTTGATCAACTTCAAACTTCTACTTAAAGTTAGTATAATTCAATAATTCAGTGCTTCAGCATCTAGCATATACTGTGAGTTTTTTTCTTTAAATAAACCTGTTTTGATAAAATATCTTCTTGCTTAATTTACTGACTTGCAACTAATTAAGCATGGCTTTCTTCTTCCTATCCACATTTTGGACAATAGAAGAGAGACTGAAATAGTAACAAGTTATTCTTTCCACATTGCTGTGCAGGGAAGGCAGCAGATGTTATGCAAGACAGGTGTATCTTTTAAAGATTTCTGGCTTAACCTTCAGCTAAAAATTGCTTTAAGCTCATTGTGTTGTGGTTGATTGTTTCAAAGAAGGAGACAGCAGGAACAGACAGGACCCAGATATGCAGGAGAGTGATGGGAGCAGGGAGGGATCCTGTGTGAGAGGAATGTCAGGTGGGGAGAGAGGAAACTGCCTGCTCAGGGAAGAGATGAATCAGCAAGGATGTGATCTGTGGGATGGAACAGGATGTATGGAATGGTGGCTCTGGAGGCAAACATTGTCACTCTGTGCCAGAGTCCTTCCCTGCCCAGGGCACCCCCACCTCTGGGTGCCATGGGGGATTGGTGTGTGCTTTTGGGAGAACCAAAATACTGGAGGAAATGCATTTTCATCTATTTCCCTCCCCACTAAACTGCAGTCCTTCACAGGGCAGGCAGGGAAGCTCTTTTTATTTGCCCATTTTTTTCTCTTGCACAGATGATTTGACATTGTTTACTCAATAAACTTTGTGAGCATTTCAGCTCAGAGAATACTGAAACCACAGGTGGGTTAATGTACGCTTTTCAAATGAGCCACATCACCCAAAAATACATATTGGTGGTTAAGAGACCACTTTTGACAGGTGGTGGTACCTAAAAAAAGCCAAAACAACAACAACCCAAAAAAACCCCACAAAAATAAAAACCCAACCAAACCTGAAAAACAGTCCCTGAGAAAATGAACAAGAAGAAGCACAGCACCAGGCTATGTTGGACCAGATCAGCTTCTCTTTGGAGAACAAAATCTGTGGTTTCACTACAGATCCATGAGGCTGACCTTGGCAGGTCTAGACCAGCCCTGCTGCCCAAAGCAGGGTCAGCTACTACAGCAGGTGGCTCAGGACTGTGTCCTGTCAAATTTTGAATAAATTCAAGGATGGACACGTTTTAGGAAGTAAATGCATTATATAAATATGTGCATAAAATCATATCTTTAAACTGAGCTGCTTGGTTTCTGTTTGTGTCTTTTACCTTTTTTCTGTTCACTGAATACCAAGAAGAGTCAGGCTACAGCTTCTTTACACCATCCCCTCCACTATTTTTACTCATTGCTAAGATCCTTTGAGCCTTCTCCAGTCTAAATAGTCACAGCTCTCTCAGCCTCTCCTCATGGATCAGAGTCTCCAATTTTTAACCATTTTTGTGGTCTTTCACTGGACTCACTCCTGTGTGTCTGAGTTTTTCTTGGTCTGAGGGGACCAGAAGTGGCACACAGCACTCCAGATGTGTTGTCACCAGTGGATGATATGGCAATTGTGATTTTTCTCCTTTGATGCCAGTTCAGCGTATTGCTGTCACTCCTGTTTATCCAGGCTTTCATTTTAATCTGAAACCCTCCACAGGGCAGGATATCCCATTGTTTCTCTCTCATATAATTCTCCTCAGCTCCTCAAGTCCTCCATAACACATCCCTACCAAACTTCTCCCACCAAGTACTTGGAGTAATTTTCCATCTCCAGCCAGCAGATGAAATCCCACTTGTTCACCAGAGTCACAGCCAAGTGCTTTTCTGCTCTCGTGGAAGAATTTCCTCCCCAAAAAACAAGATCTCCACTAGCTGCCTTCAAATCCTGCCTGTGGGCTTGCTGCTATTTAAAACCTCAGCAACAGTTGGCTGCTCTGGACATTGCTCATCTCGCTTAATTTAAAGTGTTTGTGGTGCAATTCACTGTAGCCTCTGCCCACAGCACTTGGAGAGAGAGGAATGGGAACTTCCAAGGTGTGATTTCTGTTCTACCTTGGTCAGCCACTTCAAGCTGGGAGAAATCATCCCTTAAATGTGTTTTCTCCTCTCTTTTGACTATAAAAGGAGACCAAAATAGATGGATAAAAGAGAGATAAGTGTCTGCTTTATAACGTTTTGTGTTTCCCTGGATGACTGACTTGAAATGCACAGAGAATGTATCCATCTTATCTGTGAACAATTTCCACTGGTAAAACTTTTGTACTTAAAAGTAAATGCAAATGCAGTTTCCTCCACAGTCTTTTTTTTTTTTTTCTTTTTCTGTAAATAAAATAAGTGACAGAAAATGCAGTATGAAGTCAAAATTATTTGTGCAGTGGTGTGTAAGCACACAGTTTGTTGGTGCTAATGGCTATAAAGGCAAGAAAGGGTTAAAAGAAGAGGGAGGGTCACAAATAATTTTTGTGGTTAAACTGAAAAAACTGAAAAACAGCTGGAACCAGCAGCTGGCTTTGGTGAAAGCTGTGCTGTGGGGCTTGGCCATGAGGGGCTGGGTTGGAGGGGGATTGTCCTTGCAGAAGGAAGCTTGGGGTCAACCTTCACAAAAGTTTCCAGCATCTCTGGTCCAGCCCTACGTGTTGTTAGGAGTTTTTATTTTTATTTATTCCATCCATCTCAAACTGGTCCTTCTTCACCAGAATGGGTGAAGGCTGAAAGCTTTAGGCTCTTGCCTAAAATCTTTTTGAAGGTCTCCTCTGATGCCAAGCCCTCAAATGTTTATGTCCTCAAGAACTTTAGACTGAAATAACACAAAGGCTGCACTTGTTGCACAGAATGGTCTGAAGGAAAAAAATCTCCCCTAAGTTGTGTTCCTGAGGCAAAGGATGGAGCATCCCTGACACAGATGTGAGAATGGGGCAGCTCTGGTTTCACTCTGTGTTCCTATGGAGAACCTACAGCAGCTGCTCCTGCCCTTGCTGCATTATCCAACAAGTTGGCAAAGGAAATATTCCCTAGGGTTCTCCCTGCTGCACCCTCCTGGAGGAGCCCACTGGAGCTCATGGTGCAGGACACACTTGTGGCCAAACCTTCTTGTGAAATCCAGACCCACAGCTCCATGGAAGCCAGGGGAAAAGCAGCTGGGAGAGCTGCTGTGGCCCCACACAGTTTATATCCCATTTTAACTCCCCCCTGTCACCTGGCAGCCCTGCATCCTTGCTGCAGCACTGCTCTGCAGCCCTGCTGCTCCCCTGCAGCCCCTCCTTTGCACAAGGCTGGGGCAGAGCCCTGCTCACACCTGCTCCCAGCAGTCTGCAAGCACAGACATCATCTCTTCTTCAGGGCCTGGAAGCAGGTGGGGGTCAGGAATATGAAAATGTGGAGGGCACTGTGCATGGGGAGCTCTGCTCTTCCTGATGCTTTCCTTGTATTGACTCTGGCCAGGGGGGTATTGGCTCCCAATAGTTCAATTCTTGTTTTGTTTATGTGGTTGCTACTCCCTGTGAGCCACTGGCATCCAGAGCAGGTAACAGAAATCAGTATTTGGCTCAGGACCAGGGAGAACCTTCTCCCCACATAATTACAGTCCTTAATGGATTGCACTGTAACAATTAATAAAAAGAGGTTTGCAGAGCTTTGAAGCCATCATTAATTTTTTTAAGGCTTGTTGAAACTGTGATATTCCTTCAAATTTCCTCTTTTCCCACCACTTCTCTTCAATGAGAAGCAGTTGTGTGTATGTAGACATGCCTGCATCCAAACCCAGAGGAATTCTAGATCTATTGTTACAATGCTCTGACTCCTAACCCAAATAATGGAAAATCAGATTTAGAAATGAAATATTCCTCTTGACTCATCCCTTTCCTGCTGCAAGGTTATGATATGCACAGTGTGGCACAGCTGTTCCTATGATTTCAGTGTCTGTAATCCATTCCATCCTGTCTTGGCTTTACAATTGTTTGATGCCATGGTCTTTAATGTCTTGTCTTTGCACACACATCAGACACACAAAGGGGTTCAGTTCAGCTTTATTTGGGGGCTTTCAATGGGTATCTCCAGTGCCATAATGCTTGGGGTGTCATGTTATGCTGCTCCCTCTTGTGAGCCCCAATTAGCACTGAGAGAAGCCTCTCTGCCCTTCTTCAAGCCTGTGTTTTCACCCTGGACAGTTGGCTGAAGGGTTGTGTGCTGTCCCCACCTTTCTTATTTACCTATTTTTCATGCCACCCTCCTCCCCTCCCCTATTTCCTATCTTAGGAACAAACTTATCCATATGAAAATGTGAAAATTTTAAAAAACCCAAACATATTTCTCCTGGCTTCTCCCCTCTGAAAGGAAATATTTTTCTTCTAGCTGACAGTCCTTTAAGCAGTGAGAATCTAACCTGCTCTGTTTGTTTGCAACTTGCAATGCAAAGAGAAGTCTACAGCATCAAAAAAATAATCACTACCCTATGTTTTGATAATGTTGCTTGAAATAGAAAAATCTGGTATTCTCTGAAGAAAACATGAATCATACACGGGTTTAAAATCCTTCCCACAGACTGGATTTTTCCATGCCTTACTCTAGCATGGATTTTTAAGAAAAATCTTTGTCAGCTGCTCTCCTCCTTCTCTCTAATAACTTTTTAACCTGCTGTCCAGTCTCCATCCATTTGCTCACCCAGTTTAAGTATAATATAATTAATTAATTGCTTTAATATGCATAGAAGAGTATCAACACTCACCTGGGCAGAGGAAAGAGAGAGACTAATCCCAGTCCAAGTTGCTGAAAAAATTGGAAGAATTCATAGACATCTGACTTAGGTCTTCAGTCTTCTGACCACATATCCAGAGGAAATTCATTTTCCCACTGCTGCTGTGCTCCCAGAACCACCTAATGGGGAAAGCTGGCTTGTTCACTTCTTCCAGATGCTACTGGAACCCCAGGAACGAGCTGCTGAGAAAAGAGTAACTTCAGGCAGGGTAAAAAAAAAAAAAAAAAAAAAAAAAAAAATTCCCCATTTTATGCTTTAAAGCTCAGTGTGTATTAAGCCATCCAGAGTGTTTTGAAAGCTGCTGCTTTAATTCATGAGCATATCAAGACTGAATGGCTAATTGTGTGTGTACTGTAAGAACAGGTCATGCGAGAGAGAACATTTTTTTGCCAGATAACAATATTCCTGCACATTATCAGCTTGGAGCAGTCAATGGCTTCAAATGAAGCAAATTGTAGTTATCCCCTTGCATTTTTTTGGGTGGAATAGATAGGTATCAGCAGCACAGATGCTTTCACAAGTAGTTGCATGCGGATGAATAAGATTTTTTTTCTCCATCTTGAGCATTCCCAGATGTATGGTAACAAACAGAGCTTTTCAACTGGTATCTTCTTAATGGTACTTCCAGAACCAGAAATTCCTTTTCCATTCTTAAGTGGCTCATGGAAAATATTTAATTTTTGCAGCCTTCCCTGATAAAAAATGGCTGACTGTGAGCTTATAGATATGAGCATTAAGCTTGGTAGCCAGTGAATATCAGAAGGTTTAGAGATTGGTTTTGACAAGCATTCAACATTTATCTGAATCTTTCCAGTATCAAATCAGGCATGAAGTCTTCTGAGGAAAACCTGTTCTCACATGGCTTTTGATTCTCCTGTTTCCAGAGTGATGGAAGCTACTCAAAAGCTTTGCCACCTCTGCTCCTCTTCCCTTCTTAACCCTTGGTCCCTTTATCCCTCCTTGAGTTTCTCTCCATTTATTATGGGTGCAGTGACAAAGCTTTAGTTTACCTGAAAATTTGGAGAAGAGTGGTTCAAAATTGTTATCTTTAAAACAGGTATGAATCAGAGAGAAGATGGAGAATATTTCCCAGTTTGTTTCAGAAGATCGAGATTCAAATGCTTTGGACTATATTTCAGCCAAATATTCACAAATTCTTTTCATATTTTCATTAAAAAGGATAAAAAACGCTTCTTGAGTGATTCCAGGTTTTGTTTCTTTATTGTTACTATCTCAGGGGGGTATGCTGCTTTCTTTGGTTTTATTTTTAAACTGACTGGGACTACAATTCCTTCTTAGTAGAACTGAAAAATTTCTAAACCTCATTGAAATAAAAATCATGACTAAATGCAGAACTGAGTTTTCTTAGTTATAGCCCTCTGTGATTATCTTTACCTACAAGATAATAACTCAAGTCTACAAGATAATAACTCATATTTTCCTTTCAAATTGCTACGCTGCAAGAAAATAGTCAAGAAAACTCCAGTCAGGGAAAGAGGTCAGTAACGAGGAGGGACAGAATGATTTAGAAACTGAGGAATGACTGAGCCAAGGTGTCATTTGTCCCAGAACCTGGGCTGATCATTCACTTAGATTCTGATTTCAGGCATGTTCATTTTTTATTGTTTCTTTTCCCCAGGTCTTCTGGCTGTTGAGAACTTCCTCTCACCACGCTTTCCCTTCACTTCCTCTCTACTTCCCTCCCATTCTTTCTTCCTTCAGGTGCTTTTAAAACCACTTTCAAAGCTGAAATTGCAAATGAGCTTTTTGCATTCTGAATGACAATGAGGGGCTCTGTTTGAATAGCTGAATGCTTCAATGGCAGATATTTGACTGAGTTCCCTAAAGCCCAAAGCCTATGAAACCATCCACAATCTGAATAGAACCAATTACCAATTACAAGGAGCTGCTGCTCCTTGGAAGATTCTTTTGGGTTTTTTTTTTCAAGTCCCAATCAATGCAGACTTATTGTAGACAGACCATTTTATTTTTCCTTTGAAGAATGAATTTCCCTGCAAGACTGGGTAGAGGAGTCATCCACCAGATACATCATCTTCCAACGTGGGGATGTGACAACATTCAACCGCCTGGATCCTTAATTTTCAACTTCATTTTCACAAAGGCTTTCCACGAGGCAGCTCTTTCTTCTGTTGGCCTGCTGTGGTCATTCCTTGTGTGTTTGTTCACTTAAGGTGAGAATATGATGCAGGTGCATTGCAGAATTGGTGTGCAGAGCTCCCCATTGAACCCTTCCCATGGTTTCCAGTCGAGGTATTCCAGCTGCCAGCTGATGGCTGGGTGGGATGTTGTCAGACTGATCATGCTGGTGATGTTTCTGCACGTTCTTTGTGCTGGTGGCTCGGGGGAGAACTGGAATGTGCATGGCCAGAACTGTCAGAAAAATGTTTGGTGTTCTGGATATCCCACTGGAACCAGATGGCTTGAACGCTTCAGGGTTTCAGTGAGGTCCTGATATAAATGCTTCTCCTTGTGCCTCCTGCAGTACAATGTGACCTGAAAAGTTGCCTGAGATGCATTCAGGGTGATCATCAGCTGATTTGAATTATTGCTATGTCTCTGTTAACTTCAAGAGATCTTCCTCACCAAGCTGTGTAGAAGCTGGAGAAAGCAAGGATGGTCAACCCAACCAGTAGATGATCTAAACCCAGATTAAGAATTTGAGACTATTTAAAGTATTTTAAGATTTCTGATCCTTACAATTAAATCAATAACTTCAATAATTTCAAAAGCTTCTGGTTTCCTTTTTTTTTTGTTCCCCCAGGTAAGATATATGCAGAGTCTAATTGAAATACTTTACTGGAAAAATGTTGAATTTGCTTTACGAAGAACTAAATAATTTCCAGCCACTTAATCTAAAACATTATATTTTAATCAAACAAACAACAACAAAGAAACATAAATGTGGATTCTCCTTCATGACCTTGAGTAGCCTTGATGGCAGCTGAAGCCTGATCATGGTTGATTTTCCAGACTTGAAAAGCAGCATCCTGACTGAGTTCATGTACTTTGCATGGAAGTTATCGTGTAGTCTTCTTTCTTTGACAGATTGTTGAATTTAGCTTTCAGTCAAGTCATTCTCTGAGCAGCAGGGCCAGTGAACCTGCTCTCATGCAAAATTGCATCCTGCCTTCCTCCTCCCCTCCTTAAACCCAGCTCAGGACAAGGGTTGTGCTGCCTAGTTGGTTGGATTCTGCTTTAAAATGTTAAATATCCTCTGGTAGTTGTTCCCTTTGCCTTTTGGTGCCACTGAAGAACAAATTAAAGATTTACTCTTTTACTTTGCAGCTGCTGTGGTTGTTTTAAATGAACTGAAATGCACAAAAACTTGTTTGAGGCAGCTCTACAGGAAGCTGAAATTAGTCAAGGGCTACCAGAGTTACAGAGATGAGTAAAGGAGGTAGAAAGGTGTAAGAAGGAGGTTTGTTTATTCTGTCATTGTAGAATGTCTAGAACATTGTATCTCTAAAGCCCCAAACATGTTTTGGGCTTTGGAAAAGGAAACAAAGCAATTCTGAGAGAGCTTCTTGAACAAATCTGTCGCGAACTTCTCCCAAATGCTCTCAAATCTATTCTTAAACATTTCTGCTAGTCACCAGCTCTCTTCTAAACAGATAAAAGTATTGTTATTTTTAACAGAACTTCACTCCCAATGAAACAAAATTTCTATCTTTTTATTTTCTTTTCTTATTTTCTTTTTTTTTATTTTTCTTTTTTTTTTTTTTATTCTCCCCCAAGATATTTGCACTTCTTTCTTTAAATTTTGTTTAAAAGCATCAGATTCTATTTCCCCCTGAGGAGCTTCCCTGGTTGCCCACATCTTTTTTTTTAATGCAGCCGTGACTCCCTGCCCAGCGTTGGTCTCATCTCTCCTTCTTTCCCTTCAAGGCTTCAGTCTCTCCTGGCTGATAGCCCAGCCCAAACGGGATGCAGGGAGCTGAGCTCTCTCCTGGTGGCTTTCACTGTTTGGTTTTCTCAAGAATTAGAAAGAAGGGCCTTATACAATGCTCCAGGGATGTGTTCTGTTCTGTCCTCTATGGCTTCAAAAACATCTCCAGGCAGATCTCCTTCCCTGCCCAGTTCTGCTGCTGCTGAGCTCCCTGCAGATGTCCATCCCCATGTCTTCCTGGGGATGTCCTTCCTTGGATTTCATTGCAGTGCACAAGGCAGGCTGTTGGCAGCAGGGTGATATCTGGTGCTGTGAAGCATTTTCTTGCAGAAATATTGTCCCCCAAATGTGAAGTCATCCTGTTGGAAATACACAGGGGATTCTGCAGGCTGAGATTCCTTATTGCTTTGTTGTGTTTGCTTTTCATCTTACAGCTTAAATCCAGAGCTGCCCTAATGCTGTTATGTATTTCACAATATTGATTTTTTTAGCTGTCTTCATTTAATATTTTCCCCCCTTTTTTCATTTTTTTTCTCCTTTTCCTATTCAGACCAACCTTCACATCACAGATGTGAAGAAAGAATAGGCGCAGAAATTGCTTTTAGTTAGAGAGACTGTAATTTACTCTTTCACTACAGGGGGAAAGAAACGTCTCAGCACAGAAAGAGACGCAGATGAAAGGCCAAATAGTATCTGGACCTGTGCAAGCACTGCAAGATGTGTGTGTGTGTGTGTGTGTGTATTTTCCTTCAGCGGAGCACAGAATCCCAGTCAATTATTTGATGCACTCGCCTGTCTGGGCTGTGACCTTCTAGAAGGGCCCCCTCCTCCAGTCCCCCCACACGACTTGTCAACACATTAGTCATATACAACTCAGCTGATGCCAAACGGCCGCAGTTCAGCCAACTATTGAGAGGCAGGCAATTCTGCTGCCTTCTTCTATTGGTCTTGGGTTTTTCCACTGTGCGGACCCGGCGGTGCTGAGAGGCTGCGGAGGGCTGGGGTTAGCGCTGGGAGGGGAGCGGCGAGCTCCGAGCGCTCCGAGCGAGAGCCGGCAGGGAGGAAAGGCAGGAAGATGTGCCCGCCTGCCCGCCCGCCTGCTGCCGGGCCGAGGGGAGCCGTGTGAGGAGCAGCAAGAGCATCAGCACCAGGAGGAGGAGGAGGAGGAGGAAGAAGAGGAGGAGGAGGCGTGCGAGGAGCCGGCTCGCCGCGGCTCGGGGCCGGCCGCCGCTGCTGCTGCCGGGGATGCTGGTGTGGCCGCGCCGGAGGATTTTGTCACCTGTGGCCCTGCCCCCGCCGCCCTGCGGGCGCCTCCCCGAGCCAAGGACACACCTGGGCCCCGCCGCGCTCCCGCCCCCCGCCCCCGCCGCCGGCCGCCTCTTCCCCCGCCCGAGCGCCGGGCGAGCGTCGGCGGAGCCGCGGGGCTGCAGGCGGGGCTGAGCGCTCGCTGGGCGGACGAGCGGCCCCGCAGGCTCCGAGCAGCCACCAGCCGAGCCAGGCGAGGCGGGCCGGACCCGGTGCGCGCTGCCTGCCAGCTCCGGCCCGGCCGTGGGCGCGGCGGGCGAGGGCGAGCCCGGAGCGGGGAGCGGGGGAGCGGCGGGGGCATGTGGATGTTGGCCGTCGCCTTGCTCCACAGCATCTCGCATGGTGAGCCCCCGCCGCGGGCATCCCTTCCCCTTGTCCCCCCATCCTTCAGGCTGCCGGGAAGGGGAGCGGGTGCGGTGCCGGGTTTTCGTGCCGGAGCCGCGGGGAGAAGGGCGAGGAGCGGGAGCGCCGCGGTCGCTGAAAGTCGCTCACCTCGCAAAGTGACAGCCCCGAACCTCCGTGCCTGCCTCCTTCGGAACGACACCGTGCTTGCAGAGCCGAGCAGGCGGAGAGGCGCTTTTTCTTTCTTTCTTTCTCATCTGGAAAAGTACAGAAATTTTTTTTTTTTGCCAAGTGCCGTAGGAATCCGTCAGAGCGCACGGGGAGAATTTGAAGGGCTTTCATCCTAAGCGGTCGCATTGAGATATTGCTTCCCTTCTCATTCTTTTTTTAATTTTTTATTCACCCTCTGCTTTCACCTTACGTTTTTACATATATTCAAGAAGTAGTATTTTAAATTTATTTCACTTTCACCATTTCTCCATGAAGGTACCTGCTCTGAATTTTTTTTCCCCTCACTCATTTATGTAAAAATATGCACGGATGAGCATTACATCATCTGAAAAGGTTGAAGACTTTTAGTCAATTATAAAGTTAGGAAGGGGAAATTAGATTTGGGATAGAATAAGGGTAAACCTGTTATTCTTTAATTTTTTTTTTTCCTTTGCCAACTCTTTGACTGACAAACATTTATTGCAGTTTCTGTGCGTTTTAAATAGTGGGTTGGGGTATTTTGGAACATTTAGATATATGTGATTGAAAACCATGGCATGTGTAAAAATATGCTTAAATTGCTTGAGTTTTATTAAAAATGCACGTTTAGCAATGCAGTTTTAAGGACAGAAGACAAATTATTCTGGGGTGCCAGCTCTTCTATTGCACTGCCTCCTCCGATCCGAGAACGTAAAATTGCCTGTAATGCTTTTCACCCTGCCAGATAAATCAGATTAAACACACAATTCTCGAAATAGGCAAAGCAGGTAGAACAGGGAAAAAGGTTTCTTGTGTGGAATGAATGGGAGAGGAGCGCAGGGCAAAGTGTGAGGTTTTCCTGAAGGATGGAAATAATTGAACCTCTGGCAGAGGGTGAGGGATGAATGCTGGATGAGGGTGCCTTCACATCTTCTTAAGTAGACACTGGATGAGAAAATGCATTGACAGGCATGGCTGGTCCAGTGTGAAGCACTGGGGAGGGCAGAAATCAGGAGGTGAATCTTAAATGTGTGGGTTTAGAGCGACCTGAAAAACATTTTTGTCTTCTGCGTGCCTCAGAATACGAAAGGATTGAAATTCCCCAAAGTGAAAACTTGGAAATATTTTTGCATTTCTTTTGGCAGCAAGGAAACTGCAACAAGTTTTAGCATTAAGAAATTATCAGTTTATTTATTTATTTTTGACAGGCAGCAGCACTGTGCCTTTCTCTCTGTCCTCTCCAGCCAGATGCCTTGGAGGGAGAGATTTGCTGTTAAAAGGACAGAAAGAATCAGCCTGGAAGTGCGCTCTGACCAGTGCTATTCATTTAAAACTAGAATTGCATGGAAATTAACCCTGTTTCTCTCCAGAAATCTTATTTTTAAAAGAAAAAAAAAAAAGAAAAAGCAGATTTTTTTTCTACTGTACTGATGCTATAAATTCTATGTTCTAACCTAGTTAGTCCTCCTTGCAAGGGTTTTTTGAAGAACAGGCTAATTTTTGCTTTATGAGGTCGAAGTACCATGAAAATCACTTCCATTTATTCCTTGATCTATGAAGTCAGCAGTAATTTCACTTTCAGTTTCCATGTGTTTTTGGATCCCAGTCAAAGCTGAATTTGTCTCCCAAAGACTGGAGAGTGTAATGTGTACATGATAGATGCATCCGCATGGATTCTGTGCTGCCACACAGCAACATCTGTACATTTGTGACTCCAGGGGGACTAAAATTAAATGGTTTTGTGTGCAGTAATATTCCAAGATGAAAGCATGTAGTGAGTGGTTCAACGATTCTTTGCAACTTACCAAGTCTGTTTGTTTTTGGCATCATAGTTGATATCAAAAAGCAGATTTTTTTAGGGTGTTTTTGAGGGAAATCTTTGAAGAAAATGGCACCTACCTTCTTGTTAAGACTGGATGAGATGGTTTTATTCATTGGTAACACTTATTAGGACTTAGTAGGGCCATTTTATCAGAGTCAAAGAGTCAGAGAATCATATTTTTAAAGGACTTCAGATTTTAATGCAGTGTCATATCAGATATGTATCTCTTTGAAGGAAATGACTGCATATATAAATAGATATGTCACGTACACATTTATTTTCTTTATTCCTTCTATAACTCCATCTGAACTCCATTGTGTGACAGGCAGGGCTCTTTCATGAGTGTATCTGGTGGGGGGGGACATGTTTCTGCTTGGCTTCTGCCATTGCCTTTTCTAACCCCTTATGGAACCACACCATGTTTACTTAAAATACCGGCACAGGTATGAGTGGTTTTCCATTGTGTTACATCTCATTCTGATTTTAACTTTAAAATATGTAAGGTCGTTCATGTTCGTGTTGGTTTCAATTTTTTTGTGGATTTTTGTTGTTGTTGTTGTTGGTTTTTTTTTATTTTATTTTTTTTTTAGGGGAGAAATAGGTTAAAAATAAACCCATGGGTTTAACTCTGCAGTTGTAGTCTTGGGCTTAATTTCTCTTGGAGATAATGGAAAGCATCTGAATAACAATAACAAGGTTGGCCCCCATATTTCCCTACAGTCACTCAGCACAAATACATTTTGTCAAATTAGATATGAGCAGTGTCACTGGGAAGGCTTTATGCTTGTGAAATAGCTTCCTTCTGGGGACAATAAAATACTGACACGCTCTTCCATCCAATTAGTATTTCTGAAGGCTGAAACAAAAACCTCCCCAAACACCTGGTTAAAGTTTATGTTTTTCGTGAGGGTTTCAAACTCTGGTTGCTGTGTTCCTTAAGAACACAGGTAACTATTAACCATGAATGCACTGCAGCCCTGGAAAGTGCGTGGGATGATACAGACATCAGTGGGAGCTCTGCAGCTGAATTCACTACCTTGAAAGCCTGAGTCATGCAGTTCCAATCCTGAGCAAGGCTTTTGAGTTGCCTTTCAGGATTACTCTACCTGCACCACCTTCCCTGTTACTCTGCCTGGCTATTCCAGACGTGAGCATTCCAGATGAGCAGCACAAGTCTGCTGTAGCCCGGTCACAATTAGTAATTTCACTAATTACAGTGAGAGAAGGCAAGGGAGGCTCTGAGGGGAGAACGGCCTGCTTCAGAATCCTGCTTGTTTTTGGTAATGACTGTGAGCAAGCCATTCAGGTGCTGCTGTCAGGAATGAGGATCTTTCAGCATCACTCAGTCTCTGCTGTGGACATGCTGAACCCATTTCCAGGCTTCTCTCTGGCTGCATTTCTTACATGCCCGTTGCCCGTAGATGCTCTGCTGAAATCAATCGAGCATCGGGAGGCACCAATACAGCACGGATGACACCAGAAATGCATTTCCATTAAAATGATCTCCTGTTTGAATCCTCTCCCTGCTGTACATCTATCACTATGGGTTTTAGCAGCGTTTTGGAAGGTGGAGAAGGATCACACCGAGCTGAGAGCAGGGGCTAGGTTGGAGGATGAGGAGCCAGAGCTGATGATGCTGAGACTCCCCAAATGAAATGGTGATGCTCAGTGCTGGGGATGCAACATCTGAGCAAAAGAGCAAGCTGCTCTCTTTGTGGAAACACTCTGATTGTGTAAGCACAGCCTCACCTTGGGAAGTTGCATGGATGTGCAGCATTCAGCTTGGTGCTCATGTGTGGATGGCACAGCACAGCTCAGGGTGTTTGTAATCCAGTGTTACCCGAGCTATGAATAGCTATTAATTAATCACCAAATGCCAAGGGGAGGAAAACTGTGATTGCTGGGCAGTCAGGGGGCATGGGGATGTCTCCATCTGTTCCAAAGGTGTTTCTCCTGGGCTCAGGGTGTGCTGCTCCCCCAGGAGCTGGGGGCATTTCCTCCTGTGGTGTGGGCAGTGGCTGTGCTGGAGCTGGAGCCACAGGACACTAGTGGGCAGCAAACCACAGAATCTGTGTCTTGCTAAGCTGTGGGAGCACACAGACAGCTCAGACAGGCGTTTTGCCTGTGTTTTTCTGCCAAGGGTCACTAAAAGCTGGGGGATGCTGCATCTTCTTCTCCCAGCTCTGGGCAGCAGATGGGTGTGACAGTGAAGGTGGTTCAAAGAGAAGCTGTCTTCTGCAAGTTGCAAAAACAAACCTTGAAAACATCTTAAATAGGACTTTATTGCCATATTGCTTTATTCACAGCTCTTCACTGGGATTTCCTACAACCACAGAATTGTTTAGGTTGGAAAAGACCTCGGAGCCCAGCTGTTCCCACCCCTGTCCCCAAGTGCCACATCTGCAGGACTTTCAAACACCTCCAGGGAGGGTGACTGTTCCAAGGCTGGAAAACCCTTCCCATGAAGGAATTTTTCCTAATATCCAATCTAAACCTACCTGGTGCAACTTGGGGCCGTTTCCTCTCATCCTATCCCCTATTCCATGGTGGAAAGATGCTGACCCTCACCCAGCTCCATCCTTCTCTCATGGAGTTCTAGAGAGTGAGAAGTTCCCCCCTGAGCCTCCTTTTCTCCAGGCTGAGCCCCTTTCCAGCCCCTTCCACAGCTCCGTTCCCTGCCCTGGACACGCTCCAGCCCCTCCAGGGCTCTCTTGAAGTGAGAAGCCCTGAAATAAAAGCAGTGCTGCTGCATCTTGGAAAAGTTTAGAGATTGATTTTAATTGTTTTTTTTTGTTCTCGAGTAAGCTTTCATCACATAACATACTGCTAATTTGAATTATTTGGGAAAATCTTACGAGTTTTGGTGATTAGCTCATCCAGAAAGTTCCTCCAGCTCATGATTGTACAACCTGAGCTGGGCTCAGGTTGGGCCTCACTTTTTGTGTTTTTGAATGAGAGACTAAACAAATATGCTGCCCTCTCAGGTTATTTGGGGTGGGGAAATTATCTCCTCTACCTATTTAATAAACAATTGCAGTGACAGAAAAAAAGCAGAAAACAACAAAATGAACCATCTCTGTGGGAGTGGGAGGTCAGAGCAATGCACTGAGGAGCAAAGTATATAGAAATTTTGTTTCCTCCACAAAGTTTGCTCTAATTAAACGGTTAAGATATGTGTAGGATCAAGGCCTGTTTGAACACACCACTCATTTAGCCTTCGATTTTATTTGGCAGGTGCTATTTATTATTCTCTTGGTCTTGGAGTCTTTCAGATTTGCAGTAGGAAGGACTAATTCCATCTTCTACTTTAAAAACTGAAGATGGGAGTAAAACATTATATTCATCTTTTATCCTAAGGTACATTTTTTGGAACATTTTTAAAGTGTTATTTATTTTGAGTCATTCAAACTCCAAATATACCACAAAAATCCATATAAACAACATAGGTCTGCAGCATACATCAGAATACTTAATTGTTTCAAGGTGAATGTGTAGGTGTCTGCAGTTAAATTACTTGTTTCACAGTATATTTTGAGTTATTTCATAATCTTATTTACTCTTCACTTTCTTTTCATTTAAACTGTTAGGAAATCAATGAAATTAAGACCTGAAATTACAATTCTTCAAAAGAAGCTTTATTCTCCCTGCCCCTTGGAAACATTTCATCAAACAATTGGTGTTTTCAGAAAGAAAACAACACAGAATGGGAGGTATTTAATAATAAAAGCCTTTCACAGCTCAATATTTTAAAGCCCTGAAGAGAACATCTTCAAGAGCAACCAACTGATCCCTCAGGCACTTGATGGCACTGGGAGCTTTTCTTGTCATTCCTTGTCTTTGGATACTACCGTTCACAAAAAAAAATAAATTATTACCTCATAAGTACTATTTTTTTCCCCATCAGAGCATTGGGTTACTCATCAGAAAAAAGCAAAAAAGGAGGGTATGTCAATAAATATCTTTCACAGTGGAGTGGGAGACAAATGCTGTGATCTGTTTTGAGGAAGGAAGGAAAGGCAAGGATGGACAGACAGGCTGACAGAGATTAGCAAATCTTCCCAGCCATCCCTATTTAAGCTATTTTTACTAAGAAGGCAGGCAGTAAGACTTAAGAGTGAGCCAGCAATCCTATTTATAGAAAGTCCTTTTTAAATGCAAAGGTTTTGAGGAGGAGTCACCTCCATCCCAAACTCCAGCCTGCCTGGATCTTCCCCATCACCTGGAGCTCCCTCAGCCCAACCTCCCGAGCTGCAGCACTGCTGTGCTCCTGCTGAAGATTCCAGAAGGACAGAACCCTTGGAAAATGCAGGGATTTGGACCATGGGGCAGCCCAAGAGCACGGCTGAAAATAGCTCTGCTCCACATCCACGTGGCAGAGACAAAGGCACGCACAGGGATCACCTCAGGAATTCTTTGCTTGGTGCCTCTCCTGTATTCTCTTGGAGATCCTGCTCGTGTAATTTGTAATTTGCTCTGTAATTTGTCAGGGATACAGTTCCTTCTGAGATTTTAAAATAAACACATATTTCTGCACATTTACATATGTAAATCTGCATAGCTTATAATTGCCTGAAAACGACTGCGTATGGAAAATTTGGCACTTGCTTTGCTGTCCAAGTGAGCTTGATGCTATTTCCTTCCAATTAATTACACTGTAATCCCATGCAGAAGATTTGTGGCTTAAGATTTACGTTTTGCACTAGGCTAAAAATTATTCCCAGTAACTTCCTGCCATCTAAATTTTTGGAGTAACTTTGGGGAGCCCCTCCAGCGTTTTAAGAATATCAGAAGCATATTCTTGCAATGACCAGGACTATTTCAACTCAGCCAGAATATAATTATACTGCACTGTAGCTGCAAATAGTTGCCTATCTACATAATCTACTCACAGGGATTCTATAGATAAGATTGTAGGGTTGCTGTGTCTGTATAAATATCTGTTGGCGTGAAATCCTCTCATGTGGTTTTGCAAATTGAGTGGCTCATGCTGAGCCTGCACGCTGGGGGCGTTCCTCTCACGGTGGCAGCCCCCAGTGGCTCCAGTTTTTTGGGTGCCAGAATTCAGGGATTTGTGGGAGAGCTTTTTCCCTGTTCTCTTTAGGAGGGTCTCCCCGCTAACAGCTTGCTCAGTAAAGTTTTCTAGAGGTTTAGTAGTTAGTGCAGAGTTCAAATAACAAATGTCAGTCTTTGAAGCGTGGTTTTTCTTTAAGCTGGCTCCTGTTTTAGCTGGGAAGAGTTTTTGGGATGCTGGAATGTGCAGGCTGGGGGGAATCCACGTGTTGCTGTTACACTGCTCTCCACAAATCTCATGGTGGGATTTGAGTGCACCCAGATCTACTTGGTTGCATTTTTTCCCCAGGCCATGGAAAGGTGATGCATAAAGTGCAAGCTCTGGCTTCTGTTGAATTCTCCTGTGCAATTGTTTTCCTGTCAGAAAACATTGTGGTTTGGGGTTTGTTTGTTTGTTTGTTTGTTTTTGTGGTATTACCTTCTGAAGTCTTTGGGGTGTTCTGTGTGAAATTTTTTAGGAATTTTGGCCCTGACTCAGGAAAATACTGAGAGTGCATAAAGTCAGTCCCTTGATAATTATGAGGTGAGCATGTGACAAGCTGTTAGAAGGCTCCTGGCTTGAGCTAAGGACAGAACAAGTCCTTGACAAAGTCCTTCTTGTTATGAAAAGCAGATTCAGATGTCCTTGGAATGGGATCTTGCCAGAAAAAATGTCATTCAAGCAAAATAGGCTTTAGGTGGACCTCAGCTTAAAGAACAAAGTGTTTCAACATCCACACCACACACTGTCCACTTCAATTTTTTCCTCTCATCGAGTGGCTTTTCTGTGGGGCAGTTTAAAAGCTTTAAAAGTTCACATATTATTTCTAGACAAGTCAGCCATAATTTATATTGCAACTGCAGTTGTGAAGTACAAAGCAAAGTGTTTGCTGTGTCATGATATGAAGGAAGTAATTTGGGAAGCTGTCAGTGGAACAGAAGTTCTCCAGTTCTGTTTGCAGACATCCAATGTAGAGAGTTTTTTGCATAGTTAAGTGATTTTCAAATGTCTGCAGTAGTATTTGCATTATACTTCTTTATGCTTTTAGCTGTATTTATTTAGGGAGCTTTCCTCTGTGTCTTTATTTCTAGTTTTGTTGTGTGACCTCAAGGTTTCTCTTCCACAATGACATTTTCCCTGTAGTGCAGGGGCTCTAGAAACCAGGTTTTCACCATTTCAAGCACAGATTGAGGTTCATCTCACTGTGGAGCTTGAGTGATAGGTGATGATTGCCATGGTTTCTGTTGTGTCAGCTGTGGCTTTTTGTTCTCAACTTTTTGTAAATATCTATCTATAAAATGCAGAATGAATGCTTAGGGGAGAGGGAAGGATGGGGGCACAAACACAACT